>NW_006921720.1:5550022-5577887 GCF_000298275.1 Orycteropus afer afer
TTATCTTCTGTGTCTGTGTTAATTGGTTTCCCTTTTCTTTGTTGAAGAGGGTCTGTGCAATCCTTCTGCCTAGTCCGCCATCTTGCCCCGCCTCAGTATGTTACTAAATTTTAAAGTAATTTTTTTCCATGTGTACTAGGAGCTACTTGGGAATTTGTTAAAAATTATGAAGATGACCCAACATATAAAATATTCGTTTTACCCAAGTTTCTGGAAGTATCTTGTATCCTTTATCACATGGTGAACCTTTATGTCAGAAGCTCTTAATGTACGGTAGTTTTCCTAGATTCCAAACACAAGTCATATAAAATTTCTCAGGTTAAGTTTGTTTTCCTCAATTGGAGTGACTAGGCTGAAAAAGAACAATTTACAAGTTCAAGTTTTGTCCAACCTCTAAATTTAAATTTTATAGCCACCTCAAATCCCCATGCAGGGGAATCCCCTCCTCCAGCATCTATTTTAAAAGAAACAAGCTCTAAGGGGATGCAGGGGATTGGACTGCACTGGGAGATGCTGTCAGAGAAGATGACACCAAAATGACTATCTATAAAATTTCTGTGCCCCCTGTCAGTAAATAATTATTGTTTTTTTTATAAAAATATCTCTGTAGTTAGTTAGAACAGCAAAAAGTTTATAAGCCTAGCTTACATGTATCAGTATACCTACAAGTCTCAAACTCTAAGGTCACTTACTTTTTGAACTTTCTAATGCACTCTGGTCAGAACTGTTATTATTACCTAATTACAATGACTTGGAATCTCATGGTTTTGTCTCATGTGCTATGTAAGCATGCACTGTTGTCATTCCTGCTGATGTTTTTATAGTTGCTGATTTTGTCAGATTTTGCATTGTTTGAGCTACAATAAGCTACAGTATTGTGGTAATTAGTATTTCTGAACCTGTATCAATAACTTTTTCTGAAAATATAGTATTAATTAAAGGGGGAAAAAAAACCACCAAACCCACTGCCATCAGGTCAATTCTGACTCCCATAGGTCATAGTGACCCTATGGGACAGAGCAGAACTGCCACATAGGGTTTCCAAGGCTGTAAAGATTACTTTACAGAAGAATACTGCCACATTTTTCTCCTTTCGAGACTGGTTGGTTCAAACTGATGCCCTTTTTGTTTGGTAGCTGAGTGTTTTAAACAGAGCTCCACCAGAGTTCCTTAGTTAAAGGAAATGAATGAGAAAAATTAAAAAAAAAAAAAAAAAGACTTCTATTCAGTTGTTCATAATACTGTAACTGATAATGTTGTAATTTGATATAGAAAGATTTTACAAAACAATTTTATGTTAGTATTCCTATGATCTAAGAAATACTATGTTTAAGCAATTTACAGTTGCATTTATCACATACTCTTCTATGATTAATATTGGTAATAAACATTACTAAGAACTCTGTATGAGAGGAAGTCCATGGAACAATGATGACACACCATTAGTTACTGCACCGAGTGACACTAATCTTAGTGACACCACTGGCAACAAGAAGCATTTAGCTCCCATCTGTAACAATTAATTTTTGTTTTACTTTATCATTTAGCTTCTAACCAGAGCATTCTATCTTCATCTTACCTACACAGTATTACAAGCATATATGAAATGTCATTAGTCAAAATCCTTATGTGTGAGAAAATGCAGAGAGATTTTATTACAGTGTTACCCAATGTATAAATCTACTACTATCAAGTTGTTATATTAATGTACTAGCTTGTAACCTTTTAAGTGTCAGATACTATCCTAGATACTTCACATCTCTAGTTGTCTCAGCAAATTGTGAGCCATTTCCACTTTGCATGAGAAGAAACTTAAAGATAAACCACATATCCAAAACCATGTAATTAGTAGTCCTTGAATTTAAATATAGCTTTGTGTAGAGTCTTAATAAGGGTGTAAAGAGGGGAGGAGATACGTATATATGTCTGTGTATGAAACTATCGAAACAAGATAAGGAAAAAAGATTAGTGGGTTTTTTTTTGTGTATAGTTCTTCTTAAGTGCTTAATTGCTTAATAAATGTTGACTGCTTGGCTTTTTAATTACAAATGACTTATATTTTTTGTAGGCTTACATAATGCTTATAGTAGATTGTGTTTTCCTGGCCTTAGAAATGCTCTTTATAATGGTAGTTTTTTCAAATTTATATAGACACCTTCTATAGTTATTCTCATGATTTGAATCATGATATCATCCTATAAATAAAACAAAATTGTAAGGTGGCCCCTTTTGTAGAGTGATAATATTGTGACTAATCCCCTGGAAGAGGCAGTATATTAGTTTCTCATTGCTGCTGTAACAAATTGCCACAAATCTAGTGACTTAAATCAGCACAAAATTATTATCTTACAGTTTGGAGGTCAAAAGTGCAAAGCGGTTCACACTGGGCAAAAATCAGGGTTTTATTCCTTCTGGAGGCTCTAGAGAAGACTCTATTTTCTTGCCTTTCCCAGCTTCTAGATCCTGCCTACATTCTTTGGCTCATGGCCCCTTTTCATCTATAGTGCCAACTTTTTGAATATGCAGCGCTTAACAGGACCCTTCTAACCGTAGTCTGTAACTCCCTCCAAATGACTGGGTGGTTGTTGTTAGGTGCTGTTGAGTTGGCTCTGACTCACAGCAACCCCATGTACAACAACCAAACACTGCCTGGTCGTGTGCCATCCTCACAATCCTTGCTACACTTAAGCCCCTCGTTGTAGCCACTGTGTCAATCCATCCTATTGAGGGTCTTCTCCTTTTTCTTCCACGTTACAAAACATGATATCCTTCTCCAGGAAATGGTCCCTTCTGACAATATGACCAAAGTAGATGAGATGAAGTCTGGCTTTTTTTTCACTTCCAAGGAACATTCTGTCTGTGCTTCTTCCAGGACAGATTTGTTCGTTCTTCTGGCAGTCCATGGTATTTTCAGTATTTGCCAACACCACAACTCAAAAACATTAGCTCTTCTTCAGTCTTCCTTATTCATTGTCCAGCTTTCATATGCATATGATTGTCTAATTTAAATGGCCAATATCAGTCCATTTCAGCTCACTAATGCCTAGGATATCAATCCTTATGCATTCCATTTCATTAGGACAGCTTCCAATTTTCCTAGGCTCATACTTCGTACATCCCATGTTCCAATTATTAATGGGTGTTTGCAGCTGTTTCTTCCCATTTTGAGTGGTGCCCCGTCAGCAAATGAGGGTTCCAAAAACTTTACTCTATCCACAGTCATTGCTACTTTGAGAAGGCAGCTCTTCCCCATTTTTATTTTGAGTGCCTTCCAACCTGAGGGGCTCATCTTCTGGCACTATATCAGACAGTGTCTCACTGCTATTCGTAAGGTTTTCATTGGCCAAGTTTTTCAGAAGCGGATGACCCCTTCCTTCGTTCCAGTCTGTCTTCCTTCTTTCTTAGTCTGGAAGCTCTGCTGAAACCTGTCCACCATGGATGATCCTGTTGGTATTTGAAATACTGGTGGTATAACCTCTAGCCTCAAAGCAACATGCGAACCACCACAGTACAACAAACTGACAGACAAGTGGTGGGTAGGGCTATGCAAATGTGAGGTACTTGTGGCCCACCAAGGGAAATGAATAACTTACTAATGTAAATAAAAGGCATGGCACGCTTGTGGGGATGGGACTATGCAAATAAGGTGTGTGGAACCATAATGAGTAAATTAGTCAATTTTGCCATCCTGCCAGGCTTAAAATGAGCCATCCCAGAAAGGAAAGTGGGGACCTGACTACCATCAAAAAGAAGAGATGGGAACACAGCATGTCCTTTGGACCCAGGGTTACTGCTCTGGGAACCTTCTTGACCCAGGAGGTAAAAAGAGCTGTAAGAATGCAAAAGAAGATGAGAAGCAGTGGCAGATAATTGGTGGCAGAGAAACAGGTAGCAGGACTAAGAGACTGGCAGGAGATGGTGCAGTGGGCTTCCAGACCCATGGATTGAGAAGGCTGCGAGCCTTTAAACAGGAAGCTTGCTGGCAGAGTGGTGTGCATTCAGGCACTGTTGTTGTTGTTGTTATGTGCCGTCGAGTCAAACCCGACTCATAGCGACTCCTCCTTGGGCTTCCGAGGCAGTATCACTACGGAAGTAGGATTGCCCAACCTTCCTTCCGAGGAGTGGCTGGTGGGTTTGAACCGCCAGCCGTCTGGTTAGCAGGCAAATGTCTTAGCCACTATGCTACCAGAGCTCCCTAGGGGGAGCTAAATTTGCTGACCCAGGTAGCTAGCATTGAGCGCCTCTGGGTTGAGGCTTAATGGTAGAATGGTGTGCCTATGGGCACTTATCTTTGTAACACTTGCCTGAGCAGAGCAGAGTACAAGGTGCTACAGAGCTAAGAGGCTGTGAGCCAGAGAGAAGGGTGCCTGTGGGAGCTGCTGAGAAGAGGCTGTCCTGATTAAAGAACTGTACCCTGACTCATTTCAGATCCTGAATTGTAACCTCTTACTTCCCTAGTAAAACCCATAATCATGAGTATTGTGTGTGAGTTCTGTGTGGCCATTGCAATGAACTATCAAGCCCAGCAAAGTAGAGGGTGCCATAGGAGGAACAGTTGGTGTCAAAATTGGTAAAAAGGTTGAAGGGTGAAGTCTAACCTTTGCCTCAGAATAACTAGCCTTGGGCTGTTGATCTTGGACCTCCTCCCCCCTTGTGAAGTTAAAGGAGGTCAGATACCTCCTCCATGCCATTTTTACAGAGTGGTAAAGTCTTTCTCATATCACACCACTCTCACTCTGACTCCCTCTTTTCTGTGTTGACCCTGTGATTACCAAGGACCCATTCAGATAATCCAGATACCTCATTTTAAGGTCAGCTGATTAGCAGCCACCATAATTTCCCCATGTGATTTGGTGTTTCCTAATAGACATATCACAGATGGATGGATGGCCTTAACAAACAGGAATTTATTCTCTTACAATTTTGTAGGCTAGAAGTCTGAGTTCAAAGTGCCAGCTCTACGGGCTGGGTGAAAGCCCCTCAACGTAGGGCTTCAGCTCTGCCTCTTGCTCATGGCCCATTGAAGCTGGAGGCTTCTCTTAACTCAGGCACTTGCTGGCTGAGTAATGGAAAATAATGGCATGGTCCCAAGATTATCAAACAACATGGCAGACAACTAGTTCAGGTTCAGAAACAGTCCCAATATCAGCAGGCAACCACAGCAGGCTGCTGAATGACAGCTCGACTATATGCAGGGTCCAAACATGTCAAAAGTTCTGAGACTTTTCTCAAAATTTCTTCTTACATACTAGAAGCAGACCACATCCCTAAGGCAGCTACTCAGCTGCACCAATAGATTCCACCATGGAGTTGTTTACCAGTCTCATCATGGGGAATAACTACATCCAGCTGCCAGAAAGTCAAGACCAGGCCCAGCCAAGTTGACACACAACTTAATTACCACACCATGTAATATGACATATTCACTGATTCTTAAGATTAGGACAAGACATCTTTGGGGAACCATTATTCTGCCTACCACAGGCAGATTTACATTTTGTAGAACTTGAAGTTTATGAAAAGCCCTCTTACGAATATGAATGCAAAATTACAAATGAAAAATTAGACAACAAAACCAAAAACACAGTCAATTCCAAGTTCTGGCAACCCCTGTGCGCCAGAGTAGAACTGTGTTGCGTAGGGTTTTCAACAGTTGATTTTTCAGAAGTCGATCTCACCAGGCCTTTCTTCTGAGGTGTCTCTGCATGGACTTGAACCCCCAGCTTATTTTTTCAGTTAGCAGGTGAGTACGTTAACCATGTGTACCATCTAGGGACTCCAGACGCTAAAGTGTCTATGTATGTATAATGACAAAATTAATGACGATAAATAGAGGTTTGAAAAAAGTCAACTATATAAATTCTATACCATTTAACCCAAGTTAAATGTATCCCCAACATTTTGATATACCCATATAGCAATCAGAACAAGGTAATGATAAAAATGCCTCATTCAAACTTCCATATGTTTTTGCTAAAGTAAAAAATAAATAGTTGTAACCTTATGTTCAAGCAAAATATGTCTTGAAAGCTTGGCTTCTGGCCAATTATTTCTTCATTTTCAATCATGTCAGTTTCTCTTTTAGTTAAATTGTCCAATTCCTTGTGTTCTGGGGATGTGACAATATGGAATTTGGAGCCAGAATAACTTAATCAAGTCCCTGCTCATTTGTTTTATTAAGCAACTAAAAAATGCCAGGGACTGTGCTGGGCTTGGAAGATATAGCAGTAAGCAGGATAGACATGGTCCTTGCCTTTGTGGCTCTCACCATGTAAACAAAAAGCCAGACATGGGATGCTCATCTCAAACACATCAAATGTTACAAAAAAGATGTAGGACCCTATGAGGGTCTTATAAGGGGACCCAACTTGTAGCAATAAGGTTTATTCCAGGACTGGAAGGATGAAGCAGAGTGAGCCAGGCAGAGAGAACAGGACAGGGAAAAGAGAAGATTCAGGCAAAAGGAATATGGTTGAAGACCTCTGATGGGAAAACAATTGCTAATTTTGAGGAACTAAAACACTATTAGAACAGAAGAGTAGAGGGAGAAAGAGAGAGAGCAGTGCAGGGACATGCTGGGGAGCAAGTTGGCCAGATTCAGTAGAGTTTTGTAGCCGTGTTTAAGGTTGTCATTTTTATCTTAAATGTAGCGAAATGCCATTGAAGGGTTTTGAGTGAAGATGTGATATGATCTGATTAACAAATATGAAAGGTTTTCCTGTTTGCTTTGGAGAACAGAGCAGAAGAAGGGGAAAAAAAATAATAGTGGATACAGGGAAATGAATTTCAGTGGAAAGAAGTATGTGGAGTTGAGCTATAAAGACTTGAGTTATTAACTCCCTTCTATTCAAAAGGATTCTGTTTTGTATGCCTTTTACAGTGACACAGATTCTTTTTAAAAAACATTATTTGTTAAGCGTATTTAAGAAATCCAAAAACAGTGGAAAGCATACCTGATAGGTTGCTTTTTTCTGAGACTCATTTGTCCCTGTTTCTTTGACCAAGTGTTTGCATTTTATTTCTAATTGTATAAATGAACACATTTTCCATAAATACTGGCATTTGAGGCATCATCAAACTGGTTAAGGTGATAGTTGGTAAATCAGAAGGCTCCTTCTCAAATCACATCAGGTCTTCTTTAGCTGACTTTCAAGGTTGTCTGATTTATTACTTGTTATCGGTATGAGCGAGGACATGCATCCTCATCCCACACAGCTTCCTGTTCTTTTGGTCTCAACACTCTTAAGACTTGCTGCTCTTAGAGGCACCTTGCCTTCCTCACCAGCTTCTCTGGAATGTATCTTGTGTTTAGACCAGTCTGCTGGCATCAGCTTCTCTACGCTGGGCAGGTTTTTTTCTTCCCCTGTTCAAGTTTGGCTATTAGCCAACCCCCTCCCCATCCTATTCCTATTAATGTAACTCTATTCTGGCTCTCCTAGTTTTCTGCCCTAAGATTCTCAGTGGAATAATTCATGTATTCTATATGATTTTCCATGTCTTTTGACTAATTTCATTACACCCTTTGGTGATATACCAGTATTCCTTCTGATATAGTTTCTACCTCTATTACATTATGAAAAGGGAAAAAAATTATCATTGGGATACATTTCTCTTTTGATAGAGCTATAATTATATCTTCAAAACTAGTGAAGATAGTGTAGTAGTTTCCTAGAACTGCTATAACAAATTACCACCAACTTGGTCGGCAATCTACTTCCATAGTGATACTGCCTCGAAAACCCAAGGAGGGGTCGCTATGAGTCGGGACGACTCGACGGCATGTAACAACAGGTGGTTAAAACATCAGAAATTGATTTTCTCACAACTCTGGAGCCTACAAGTCTGAAATCAAGGTGTTGACAGGGCCATGTTCTCTCTGAAGGTTCCAGGGGAGAATCTGTTTCATGTATTCTCTTAGATTCTGGTGCTGCTGGCAATCCTTGGCATTCTTTGGCTTATAGACACAGCCTTCCAATGTCTGCCTCCATCTTCGTACGGCATTCTTCTTGTGTGTCTGTCTTTGTGTCTCTTCTCTTTTTATAAAGATGCAGTCACATTAGAGTAGGGCCTTCTTCCATGTGCGCTAGGCTAACTCCAGCAACTGGAAGGATTCCCCAGCAGAGGACAGTAAGATGCCTCCTTGTATACACAAACAGTGAGTGCCAACAGGATATGGCCAGGGGACCATATCCTATGGCATCTGCCTTCTCCCCAGGGAATCCACCTAGAGTTGTGTGGATTGGGCTCTGCAGAAAAGTACTCAACCAGCTGGGGGCTATACAACACTAAGCCCTGACTTCTGTGAGATTATTTCCACTTTTCCTAATTTGCTGAGTGTACAGTATGTACCTGTATAGGCCCTTCTTTTGGCTTCTCTGTGTGTGCCTTCTGTCCCCAACTGGTGCTGTCTGGCAGAACTTCACCCTCGTCGACAGGCTGTCTACCACAACATTCCACAATAATGTGGCTGCTCTTGTCTCTCAGAACCTTCCCAGTGCACTCAGTGACACATAGTAGGTTTTCACTAAGTGTTAGTGTACATTTATTTCCAAGCACCTTTGATTAGTTATCTATATCAGCTTAATATTTTGGCTAGCACATGAAATGAAACTTATGAGTGATTATCTAAATGATTAATGAAGAAATCAAAGATTTATATGATTTCATATCACTCCTTTAGGAGCAATTGCTGTTGACAGCTTTGGAGAGGGGGAAAATGAGGAAAAAATAAACAACTCTGGATTCTGATCTCCTTAATTCCTTTCTCCATTATAGAAGTAAGGAGGAACCATAGGGAAAGAAATGCTGTCCTCATGCCCTCGAGAGAACAATCATGGGAGAAGGAAGGGCTGCTTATGCACAGGGAGACAGCTCAGGGGGCAGGAAAGTATGGAGGGATGGACACTGGGAAGTGGTAACTATGGGGAGGAAGTGGGAGGGGAGCTGTTGCATTGTGGTAAACTGTGGTCAATGACATGAGACAAATTATATGTGAACTGCTGTATGGAGAGTGAATTTGCTCTGTAAATCTTCACCCAAATCACAATTAAAAAAAAAAAAAGAAAGAAACAAGCATCAAAAGTGAAGTATGTGCTGTTTAAAGTAAAATTGGTGAAAGCGAATTTTTCATTGTAGGAGATCAATAAACAGAATTTTACATTGATTGTTGGAAAAAAAAAAAAAGAAAAAGAAATGCTGTCCTGGTAAAACGGGACTGTTGCTGCCATTTCCCCTGCTTTATTATGGTGTCATGAAAAGAGCTTACATAGATTTTAGAGAAGACAGGCCTTTGTTATCATTTGTTTCTGTTTTGTAGGGTTAGGTTTTGCTTCTGTTGGTGATAGTGGTTTTGCCAGTTTCTAGCTACTCCTTAACTCTCTGAGCCTCAATTCCCATACTTTTAAAATGCAGCAATTATGACGCCACAGAATCATCATGAGGGTTAATGGAAATATGTATAAAGCACTGAGTGTAAGGCATGGTGGGGTCCCTGGGTTGTGCTAACAGATTGTTATGTTTGCTACTAACCAAAATGTTGGAGTCCACCCAGAGGCACCTTAGAAAAAGACCTGGCAATCCACTACCCAAAACGTCAACCACTGAAAACCCTGTGGAGGAGAGTTCTCCTCAGACCCGCAGTGGGGTTGCCATGAGTTGGAATCGCCTTGACGCCAACTGTTTTGTTTTTTTAACAAAGTATTTAAATACTTTACAAAGTTTTCAACAAATATTGGAGCCTTTCCTTTTCCTAGGTATTACCATGTATTTCCCTTACTCCAGGGCTGGTCTCCTAGCAGAGTATGGGGATGTCAAAGAGTGCAGGAAAGCCGCTGAAACCTATAGGTTTGAAAATGATCATTTTGGTATTTCTGGGGCAGTGTTGCTCCAAAAGAACGACCAGGTTTGATTCCCAGCCAGTGCACCCCATATGCAGCTACTGCTTGTCTGTCAGTGGACACTTGTGGTTGCTATGATGTTGAAAACGTTTCAGCAGAGCTTCCAGATTACGACAGACTAGGAAAAAAGGCCTCGTGGCCTACTTCAGAAAATCAGCTAGTGAAAACCCTAGGAATCACAATGGTCTGATTCCATTGTGCATAGAGTTACCATGAGTTGATTAGGGGCCAAGTCAACGGCAGCTAACAGTAACCACAACAAGTGTATTAAAGTGTGAAGTGGGTACTGTGCAATGCAGGAGATAACTACATGACACTTTCCTCAGGCCCATGTTAAAGCTCTTTAGATGTGTTTAGCCTGGAAATCATGTATTACCTCTGAGCTTTATTTTCTGTCATTTGTTACTTAACTTATAGAAGGCATAAATATAGTATTTAATAGAGAAATCAAACAACATATTTTCATTTCAGTTGATGTAAATGCCTTCCTTGTAAAAATGTAAAAAATTTATGACTATGTAACAGTCTTCAAATTGTGACTATTTATCAGTTTTCAAATTTACAAAATAATACATGGCAAATTTCCTCAGTGATCTTGCACTCCATAGTTTTATAATATAATAAGCTACCCAAAAAAGCCCTCTTGACAGAAACAATTCAGTCATACTTAACAGTGCTGTGTGCATGTGTGAAAAAGGGAGAGAGAAGAAGAAAGAGGGAGGAGGGGAGGGAGAGGGAAGACTTCACAGAGAGCTCCAATATTATTCCATCCAGAGACAGCATAAGTTACTTAAACCAGGTCAAAGCTTCTTTGGCTTTCAGTTTTTCACTGAGGACTGTTTTACTGCTGGCTCTTAATTTTTCAAGGCAAACAAGGTAAGTCTTTGTTCCTTGTATGTAGTTACTAAGTCCTAATAGGAGTTTTTAAATTAATTTATAACTTTTGATACCACCACTAAAACCAAAAGCCACATTTCTATATTTGTCTGAAGCTTGTAATGATGTGTTTTTGTAAGTAACGGTTTTCAAACAAAGGTAGTGTTATATTTGAGTTTACCAACAATTGAATGAAAAAAAAAACAAAAACAAAAACTGTTATGCAGTGGATGAAGTACTTATAGGAGCACGTTGCTTCTATAGGTGTTTATAAAATTGTCATTTCTAAGTATGATTAACTTTAAAACTAGACTTACAGGATTTTATACCTGTATTTGAAGTTTACTAGTGCTTAAACTCCTATTATCAAAATATACAATTTAATGTTATCACTAAGCTATATTTTTTAAAAGCAATTTTATTTCTGTTTAAAATTGTGTCGACTGGTCTGCATACCACATAGCTCTTTTATACACAATTAAATGCAAATACACTATATGACCAGTTCTCTTTGAATTTCAGAAGTGTACTTACTTTACATTTTGAAACTGTACATGATATTTTCTATTTAGGCTCCCGAAATGTTGCCTGTCCTGTCATGTTCAGGCAAGGACCAGAGAAATGTGAACTTTTTTGTGAATTATTTATGAGGATTCATAACAACTTTTTTTTTAATGGTAGTTATATGTTTTTTTCTAAGAGTGCCTATTTATAAAACTCCTTCCTAGCAGTATTTCAGAAAAACTAATTTAAATTCTCAAAAAATATGTTTTAATTATCTTTAGAACAGTAGAACACATAGATGATAAGAATTTGTTGAAATCTCAAAAATAATTTCTTTTATAACTTCAGATAATTTGTGGGGAGAAGTTTAATGTGATGATATTTTTTTTCCTAATTCATTTTTGTATTCCCTCCTATGGTGATGTCACAAATAGTCTATCTAAAATTAGACTATTATTATCACTAGTTTGTGCCAAAGCCATTCTGAGAATCTCCTGAGAAACAGTCTTACGTATATATTCAAAAACAGCACTGTTCACCAGAAAGTAAATATATAATCTGCATGGTAATTTCAATATTTATAAGTAACTTCCTTTCTTTCTTTCTTAAAGGGTTCTAAATCAAAATCTAATGGAGGACACTTTTGTATATGAAGGGTTTTAAAAATGTCAAGGAAGAGTCTTTTACATACTGCTCATGTTTTGTTTATAGTTTTATGGTCTGAATAATACATGTATGGAATGAATTCTCAATTTTAATTTCATATGACTCTTAACATTTAACTTCAGAAACAAGGAATATCCATGGAATGAAGACATAAATATACTTAGGATGGCTGATTTGTATCTCCTTTCCTTAATTTTCAATTTAGTTTCAGTTATTTGTCTTAAAAGGAATCTTAGCATCTATTTGGTTTTATGCCTTCTTCATGCTTCACCAACTGGGTGAAACTCCCTCTTGTTTCTTATCTGTGCTTATTACTGGGCAGCAAGAAAATATTTTTCTACCTAGGTAAGAACGTTCCCTTTTCTCCCACCCAGTTTAAACTTGGTATGAAACCAACAGTGTAGAATCAATGTGATCCTGAATATTTTTTACTTGACTGACCAATTAATAGGAACCACTTTTGTCTTCTATGAAGCTAAGTACAGTTAGTACTTTAAACTTACTTAAATTCAGTCACTTCAGTCAATGAACATGTGCTGGGCACCACTCTTCACAAACACTCTGATAAGAGAGTGCTAAGAGGAAACACAGAAGCACATATATTCAGATGGAAGGCAAGGATTTTATTAAAATTCTATCCCATTCAACTAAGTGTTTTCATAAAGCATTTCATAATCAATTACCAAATTACTTATAGGGAAATAATAAATATAGTATTTTAGAGAGCAATATCACTGCAGTTTAGACTGATCAAACTAAGCTGTCAAAAGAGGTGCTTTGAAATGGTATTAAATAATTGTTAGGAAGAGGATAGGAAGTACACCTCAGGTAGGTGAGATGATATAAGAAAAGTAAGGAGACAGAAATAATTAGCTCATGAAGAGGAAACGGTATAAGCAGCTTGATTGTAGCAGAAGGTTGCTGTCAAGATGTGTTGTTATTAGCTGCCATCAAGTTTGTTTTTGTCTCATGGTGATGTCATGTGACAGAGTACAACTACCCCATTAGGATTTCCTAGGCTGTACTTTCTATGCAAGCAGATAGCTGGGTCTTTTCTCCTGCAGAGCCACTGGGAAGGTTTAACTGCCAACTTTTTAGTTAGCAGCTGAGCACTTAACCATGGTATCACCAGGGCTTCTTTTGTCAAGGATTAGAAAGAGGTAGATATAGCAGAATTGGTGAGAATTAAATATGGAAGCACTGTAATGATATGTAAGGTCGTGGGACGCCAGTGAAATTGAAACAGAAGACCAACATACCATCTCTCTAAATTATCTAGTACTGCTATAACAGAAATACCATAAGTGGAGGGCTTTAACAAAGAGAAATTGATTCTCTCCCAGTTTAGGAGGCTAGAAGTCTGAATTCAGAGTGCCATCCTAGGAGAAGACTTTCTCTTTCTCTTGCCTCTGGGGGAAAGTCCTTGTCTTCTTGCAACATCTGTGGGCCTGATGTCCCTTGGAGATCTCCATGTATCCTGGCATCAGTCTTCCTCTGGATCTAAGAAGTTCTCAGCACAAGGACCCCATGTCCAAAGGCTGTTCTCTGCTCCCAGTTCTTCTTTCTTGGTTGTATGGAGGTCCCTCCTCTGTACTCATTTCTCTCTCCTTTCAACTCTTGTAAGATAAAAGGTGGTGCAGGCCACACCTGAGGGATAATCCCTTTAAAACTGATCAGGGCTGTAACCTGAGTAACAATGTTGCATCCCACCCTAACTCCCTTAGAACTGATTGGCTGCTCACATCAAATCATATCATGGAGGATCGTTACATTATTACATAACTACCAAAGCACTGAGAATCATGGCCCAGCCAAGTTGACAGATGTTTTGGAGGATACAATAAAATCCATGACATCATCTATGAAAATTAATCTTTCATGACTGTACAAATCCAATTGAAATTACAAGAATCTCAATATGGGAAAAAAAAAAAGTTGAAATAAGAAGGAAAGAATAGATAAAGTTATAAGGTACCAAAAATAACAATGATAATCATGTATATTTTTTTAAATATATATTTGTGTTTTAAGTGAAAGATTACACAGCAAATTACATTCACATTCAACAGTTTATACACAAATTGTTCCCTAACATTGGTTATAATTCCTACAATGTGTCAACACTCTGACCACCTGCCCCTTATTCATCCATCCAGTTTTATTGCCCCTTCTTGCCTTCTCATCTTTGCTTTTGGGTAAATGTTGAACATTTTGGGTAAATGTTGGTTTCATATAGTTTCTTATTTAAAGGAGCACAGTCCTCCTGGGTATTAATTGTTTATTTTGTAGCCCAATCTATTATTGGGCTGAATGGTGACCTCCAGGAGTGGCTTTAGTTCCAGGTTAAGAGGATATCTTAGGGTGATAGTCTCAGGGATTCCTCTAGTCACTATCAATCCAATAAGCCTGATCTTTTTTATGAATTCACGTTTCATTCCACATTATTATCCCATTCTAACTGGGATGTTCTATTGTATCTCTTGTCAGAATGGTTGGTAGTGGTAGCCAGGCACCTAGTTCATCTAGTCTCAGGCTAGAAGAGACCTGATTGTGGAAAAATGGCAATGCCCATAACAGTAATTAATAGAGAGGGTTACTAATTGGGTTGAACCAGGAAAGCAGAATCAGTAGGAGATGTATATTGTGATTTATGACAAGAAATTGGCTTGTGTAATTTTGGGGGCTAACCATGGACGTCCAAAATCCATGGAAAGGCCATCAAGAAGGGCAGGCTATGAGGAAGGGGAGACTGGAACCCTAAGGCACAGACTGAAGCTACTGTCCACAGGTAGTATTTCTTCATCAGGGGAGCCTCAACTCTCTGCCCTTAAGGTCTTTCCACTGGCTGATCAAGTTGACTCAGATTGTCTAAAATAATCTCCCTTATTTAAAGTCAACTGAGTGTGGACTTTAATCATGTCTACAAAATACCTTCACAGAAACATCTGCACTGGAATTTGATTGACTAACTGAGGACCATGGCCTAGCCAAGAGTGCTCTAAAATCTAAGTTGCCAGTGAGATTTCCAGGTAAAAATGACCAGAAAGTATTGAAAATGCAGAGTTGAAATTCAGGAAAGTGATTGAGATTGGAGATATAACCATGAGAGTTCTCCACATAGAAACAGTGCCCATGTAGCCAAAGGGGTTAAGAGATTCTCAGAGAAGGTTGTAGAGCTTCTGCATCAAAGAGGAATTTTTTTTGGAGAAAGCATTTTCAAGGAGCAGAAGACAGAAGTTATCTAAAAGATAAGGGGAAAAAAGGTCTGCAGGATAAAAAAAATTAAAGGATAAAGAAGAAAATAAGCACAAACTGAAGAAGAAAAAGAAGCAGAGAATTGTAATAGCATACAGCCTTAATTGTCCTTATTTTCTCATTGCTTTTCTAAGATTTCCAGTGGGGCAGGGAACATTACTGTTGGTTTCTCTGCTGTCCTCCTGTATTTAGGGGTTTTGCTGCGAGGGGTCCAAACAGAATTGAAAGTGAGAAAGGCCAGTGGTTTTATTGTGAACTTTGAAAGTTCAATTTAATTAAGATAATTGAGAAACAGTCAAGATTGTAGTTATTTCAAGACATGATAAAAAATAAGGAATCAGAACTACAACTTTTATAATGACTTAATAGAAGGGCCTCTAAGGAGCTCTGGTGGCATAGTGCCAAAGGCACTTAACTGCTAACCAGAAGGCTGGAAGTTCAAACCCACCAGCCACTCCTTGGAAGGAAGATGGGGCAATCTACTTCTGTAGTGATACTGCCTTGAAAACCCAAGGAGGGGTCGCTATGAGTTGGATCTGACTCGATGGCTGTAAGTTTGGTTTGGTTTGGTCTAGGGACCTTTGCTTTCACCATCTTGAATGCCCTTTACCATCCTTTGGACTTGGGGTCCCTGTGCTGAGAACTTCTTAGATCTAGGAGAGAGTGATGCCAGGACACATGGAGATCTCCAAGGGACATCAGGCCCACAGATGTTGCAAGAAGGCAAAGACTTTCCCCCAGAGGCAAGAGAAAGAGAAAGTCTTCTCCTAGGCTGGCACCCTGAATTCATCTCTACAGCAGATTTTTATTAAAACTTCAAGATAAAGTTCAAGCACCTCCCGTATGAGAAGTTCCATAACTCACCCAGCAGAGAAGGTCATATCTTTCTTTATCCCAACACTCACCTCTACTTTTTATGATACTAAAATAGACTTTTTACATGTTTTTCTCCCCTGCCAGGTTATAAATCCCTTTTAACTTTGAACCCCCAGTGACTATGACATTTAAAAAAGGAGCAAACTACCCAATAAGCAAGGTAGCACAGACTTACTTGTGCTTATTTACCAATCTTTAGTGAACAATTTCACATTTTTTTCACCACATCAAAGATTCTGCTTCTAGGTATGGCTGGTATCTGTCTTTCTCTCAACCCCACAACTCCTTCCTACAGAATCAAAGCCCATTCAAATTTATAATCCCTGACAGGGATATAGTACCCAGTAAGCAGTGTAAGCACAGGCTTACTTGTACTTACTTACTAATCTTTAGTGAATGTGGTAAAAAAAAAAAAATGTGAAACTTTTCAATACAGATTAGTACATAAACACAAGTAACCCCATGCTTACTTACTAGGTAATCCAACACTGCAGTTAAGTGCTTAATATATATTTGGGAAGTTATGGAATTAGAGTGGGTGTATGTATAGATAGAGAAAGTGGACAGTGTGTAGAAGGCATCAATATGTATGTGTTTTTGTATGCATGTGTTTATATCTTTATAAACAGCTCATGGAAAGAGAAATTTTAAGAGTTCTGAGGACTAAAGTTGTTGTTGTTATGTGCCGTCAAGTCGGACCCGACTCATAGCGACCCCTCCTTGGGTTTCCAAGGCAGTATCAAAAAGAATAAGGTGGAGAAGAGGAGGGGAAGGATAGATAGAATTACTGTAAAGCCAGAGGAAAACCACTCTCCTAACACAGAAAAAGAGGAGAGGTTTGGTGTAGATAAGGATTAAGGTGGAAAGGAAGAAAGATGGGAGGAACATCTTCCCAGGGAAATTGAAGACACGTGAACACAAGAGAAAATGTGCCTTTTCCTAAGATTTTCTTGATGTGAAAAACTTGAAATTGTTGAACTATGTTTTTCAATTTAGCTTCAATCCAAAAAGGATTTAAAGTGCTTGTAACAATGAAAGCTGCTATTCTTTCCTTCTTTCATTTCTTTTGTGTGTGTCTGCCCTCTCAAGGGTTGGTTATGGATGGTTCTAATGCATATTGGTTTAATTGAAATTTCAACCCTGTGTTTTTCCCCCAGCCATATGCTGTCCTTGTGTTGATAACAAGTGCTAGTAAACAAAAGCATGTGTCCTGGGAAAAGACTCCTGGCTTATTATTCTGATAAACTTTTACTAAATCATTCAAGGGGGAGCTCTGATAGTGTAGTGCCAAAGGCACTTGACTACTGATCAGAGAGCTGGGGGTTCAAATCCACCAGCCACTCCTCAGAAGGAAGGTTGGGCAATCTACTTCCGTAGTGATACTGCCTGGAAAACCCAAGGAGGGTTCGCTGAGTCAGGTCCAACTCGTTGGCACATAACAACAACAGCAACAACAAATCATTCAAGTAAGCACCTTCTCCTGGAGGAGCATGTGCTCTGTCAATGCTAAGACAGAAAGCAGAAAGCTCATCCTGACCTTCCACAGTAAAACTAGAGCATTATTATAATAACTTAATAATGAAGACTTGAAACTTCATCTGTACTTTAATTTTACAGCCTCATGTTTATTTATATATGTATTTAAAGTATCATAAGTATATCCAGACAGTTGACCAAATTATTTCTCAAGGAAACCAGAAAGCTATAGGAGTCGGGAAGAAGGTGAAGGACAGAGTTAGGATAAAATCAATGTAATTTGTTGGAGTCATGTCCTGAAGCAATAGCCAGCATTCAATGACCATGACAGGCAATAAGCAGGACTGAACCACTTGATGTGTGGCTAGATGAGCCCCCATGCGGGTCACCTAGTCAGTGCCTAGTGAAGTGCAGAGCATTTGGGAACTGGAAGCTGGAACGCCTGGATTTGAGTTCCAGTTCTTCCATTTACTATGTTATGTGATTTTGACAAATCACATAAACTCTTTCATCCTCTGTTTCTTTATCGACAAAATGTAAATGTTTTTAAAGTAGAATTCTTTATGAGTATAATAATTATACTATGCATTGGACAAAATCTGGAGAAGATCTAGACTGCTTTGGACCCATGATAGGTCAAGTTATGAAGTGTTAGAATAAGGGCAGCAATCTTCATATCGGTCCCAAACAAGAAGCTGAACTATTCAGCTCAAACATTCTGAGCTCTCCAGGTCTGGAAGCCCATTGAGTTGCTGAATCAGACCTCCTGATCACTGTTGAACATGCCACAGATGTATGGTGGTGATGACTTTCCGTATCAATGTTATATTGCAGTGTTCTAACAAAGAGAATGCAAAGGTTAAAGAACAATGTCCCATTCTACAGTGAAAATTGGTAGGATGTATAATTTCTCATCAGAATTGTTTAATTAATTATTTTCACTTATTCCTTCTAGATTTCTTTTTTTTTTGTATGTTTTTAGTTTTTTGTCTTTATCTTAGGAAGCTTGAATCCATGGAAATGTTTTTCCCCTCAGATTGATTTAGAACTTCACTGTTTACTAGCTTTCCAAAGATGTGAACATACTTATTTTGTAGAAAAATACTACTGAAGTCAACTTAACATGACTTTAGAATACCAGGGACATGGAGTACTTTTATTCCTTTTATATTGTTTAGGGACAATTTCAAGAAAAAATATTGAGAGCTTTTCACTATGTTGTTGTTGTTTGCCATCGAGTCGGCCCCGACTCATAGCGACCCCTCCTTGGGTTTCCGAGGCAGTATCACTACGGAAGTAGGAATGCCCAACCTTCCTTCCGAGGAGTGGCTGGTGGGTTTGAACCACCAGCCTTCTGGTTAGCAGTCAAGTGCCTTAGCCACTATGCTACCAGAGCTCCTCTTTTCACTATAGTACTACAAAATTAAGGTTGCAAACAAAATCATCTTCTCACTAAGGCAAAAAAACAGAAGTAAAAATTATTTCCCTGAAGTGCTTCATCTGTGGTAATTGGGTTCCTGTTCATTGTGGGGACACTATAAATGGCTGTAGCCATTATATAACCTCTTACATAATTATCGTAGCAAAGAGTTGCTATAGTCACTGGAGATTGGACCTGGTCTGTAAAAGTGTGAACAAATGTGTGTTCCTTCTGAAATAAACAGTCCTAGGAATAAAGGCCAACCTTCCTTCTAAGGAGTTTGAACCACCAGCCTTCTGGTTCACAGTTAGGCACTGTCCACCAGAGCTCCTAGGAATAAAGACACAGTCTATTGCTTCTCTAATAAGACTATTCTTTTTTAAAAAACATAAATAAATAAGGGGAGAATTGAAATTTCATATACAATAAGGTCCACATAGACTTTATAAAGCATAGAGATTCAAGCTCTAATTTTCCCTGAGGAGCTGTGTGACCTCAAGCTAAGGATTTAACCTTAACAAAAATTTTGGATAAATCAATTATTTTTACAGTTCCAATGCTAAATTTCAGATCTATTCTATTATAAAATATATAGGGATAAATGTAATCCACCTGTGATCTGCATTTCAGGGTTTTCAGATGAAAGTTTATTTTTACTATCTTTTAATCCTCATGTGATGTGACCTGAAATGAAATAAGTACTGCCAATATGAATGTGGTTTACCGCTTTAATATTGCATAAGCTTCAAATACTTAAAAAAAAAAAAAAAAACATTCAATGTGATAAATTTATTTCTGTGCTAAGGAAAAGTATCAGGGTTTATTTGTTTTGTTTTATTTTTTCAGCTTTATAGTGTTTTCTTTCTGGAAAAAAGTTATCACCTCCATAATCTTAGTCACATTTGTCTCCATTTGTTGAGGTGAAGGTAAACAGAACCTGACATTTTGCTGCATTTAACACCTAGTGCATCTCTAGCTCCTCAAGCTATGAGGACTAACTTTATATTTTGATCAAGTTATTACTCTGAAAGTAATAACCAGTATCTAAAAGGAAAAATGGCAGAAAGTAATTGATTTTGCTAGGATGTCAAATTAGCAACCATAATTAATGCATTATTTCTAATCCTCATTTTGTTAACATATTCATTCTGTCGATGCATAAGCATCTGTTTAGAAACATTCCTCATTCTCCCATAGAATCTTTAAATGCTGTACTTGAAATAATTCAGTAAATTACTGTGCCTTAAGATATAGATAATATATGTATGGAGATTGAAAAATCTTGGTCCACCATATTTTCTCCTCACGTTTTTACAATTTTATTTTTTAATTTTTGGTTACCTAATTTTCTAAAGATAGAGGGTAAAAGGGTCAAAATTAAAGACCATAATATTTTTTCCACTGCTGAACATTTCTTTTTATTTCCTAAAGGTTTTCTTTTGGTCTTTGGATATGCTGTCTTATGTCTTGTTAATTACACTGATTCTAACTATCATCAATGACAGAAGTCACTGGCCAACAGTTTCCCAAATCTCTCAAGCACACAGGCTCAAAAGAACCTTTTTATAAATTCTTCCTCATCACAGAATCATTCTTTATTAGTAGTATACACTCTCCCCCAAATTCCTTGTAAGACCTGTGTGGCCAGGCCTGGAATTACCACAGTTGACTTCATTTCCATATTTTTCTTTTCCCCTTATAATTCTCATACTCTAAGGAAGGGTTTGATTGCAGTGCCAGCCTAGAATGACCATTCTAGCAGTCAGACAATTTTGCCTACAGAATCATTTCACACTAATGGCCATCCTCACTCCTATGGTCTTTTTGCCTCAAGAAGATTGGTATATCGGTCTGTCTACATGTATCTCTATTTCTTGCTCACCTCTCATACGTACTCCTATTCATTTGCTCTCATGTTCTCCTCTCAAGATCTGCCAAGTTTCTCTTGAGTTTACTAAGTTAATTCCTATGCCTATGAGTTAATCTTGAAACCTTTCCCTCCTCTTTACAAATATCACTACTTTTTTTTTTTTTTTTTAATTCCCGTTCCCTTAGTATACGTATATGAGAGCTCTGGTGGCATGGTGTGTTTGGCACTTGGCCACTAAACAAAAAGTCAGCAATTCAAACCCACAAGCTTCTTCATGGAGAGAAGATGGGGCAATCTACCTCTGTAAAGATTTACAGCTTTGGAAACCCAATGGGGGCCATTGTGAGTTGGAATTGACTCAGTGGCAGTGGGTTTAGAATACAGTGACATCTGGATGTTAGAAATGTGTGGATGTTAGAAAGCTGATGAACTAACTTTACCAACCAGATGTAACTAGTAATCATAGACCCAGATAAACCTCCAAGCACAATATAATAAACTGAAGTGAAACATTTCCAGATGAGAGTATTTTAGGAGAGTGCACCACCTTAAGTAGTTCTTACATTTCACAGTTGACTTTGCTTACTGTACAGTGACACCTAAAATCTCCTGCAGTTGCATGCGGGACTCTGGTGGGACAAAGATTGTGTAGAATAAAGGATTATTTTGGAGCTGAGATCCCACTGTGTGGGATCTCTTCCATATTTCTGAGATTGCTCTCTGAAAGTTTCTGGTGAACATTTTTGTAATCTTTGACTACTGAATTTAAAATATACAGTCTAACAATACAATTCTAAATGGCCCTATTAATAAAATGAAAACTTTTTTTTTTTTTGGTGATTATTTGTTAAAGAAAACTACAATTTTAAAAATGTCTCTCTGACCACTTCTCACTTCTCATTTTATAAAAGCGAGAGAAAAGAGACAGTGGTTAGTGCATCTGTACTTCCTATCTCTTCCTGACAGTTCTGCAGTTGGAAAGGGAGACTATGTGATTTCCTATTTCACAGTTTTCAAAGGACAGATCTGGTACCTGTAATCTGCCTCAATCAGATCTCAGCAAAAAATGCTTTCATATTTCATGGAAAATCTGTAGAGAAATATTCACCCAATTGTGTGAGGATCATCCATTAGACATTACAGTATGTGCTAGGACATCTGGGTTTATTCTGTGAAGTCTAAGTTTTGCTACACTGAACCTCTCTGTTGTCCTTCTCTTACCCCACTCCCTTTCTGTGAGGAATATCCTGCCTGGGTCTGCAGGCTTTGCAGTCCACAGCAGGCCAGCATTTGGAGTTAATTTCATCCTGAGATAATTTAGGTGATTCTTTTTCCCCACAGGCATTTAATTGTGATTAAATTAGCACATCTATTAAGTAAGAAGAAAATTTGAGCTTGCTGAAATAACTATATTCATTCCCTAAACATACTTTGAAAATATTGAGGCTGTGAATTCAGATACTTTACAGGAATGAGAAGTTTGGCATTTGAATATCCACCCCCCCTCAACTTGGCTTTGACCAATACAAGATGTAGTAAAGTGGTATGTTTCACTGACCTGTAAACCTCTTTACCTTAATATTTTTTGCCAGTCTTACAAAGTTTATCGGGAGCTCTGGTGGCATAGTACCTAGGGCATTTGACTGCTCACCAGAAAGCTAGCGGTTCAAATTCACCAGCCACTTCTCAGAAGGAAAGTTGGGCAATCTACTTCCGTAGTGATACTGCCTCAGAAACCCAAGGAGGGGTTGCTATGAGTCGAAATCAATTCAACAGCAGTGAGTTATAAAGTTTATTATGCAAATTGTTTTTAGAATGTTAAAGGCCATCTCAAACTTGTTATTGCTTAAATTTCCACCAGCTGAACAAGAAGAAAAATCAATGTTATATTAGCAAATGTTTTGATGAAGATACCAAATTTGTGATTGAGTGCACCAAGCAGATATGACAGGCAAAGCATTGCAGTCATCCTTAACAATGCCAGGTTCTTACCAGACAGTAACTATTAGCCTCAGAAGAGCTGAAAAACATAAAGCCAGTGTGTGTTCAGCACAGATAAATTATTTTTCTCAAGTAGAATCTGTAGAGAACATAAAGTACATGGCAGTGAAAGGAAACATTTTTCTCTTTTGAGTGATGGGAATGGAATAAAATGATAAATACATCACTGGAAAAGGTTGGAAGTATTAAAGGAAACATCATCAGATGAGTTCATTTCATCCATCTCACAAAAATATTCTGAATGATGCTGTTTTCAACTTCTTGACCACTATGTATTTTTTTCATCATAAATCTTTTTGGAAAATGGCAAGAAGGGGAAGTAGTGGACTTCATAGCTTGTCAGATTAACCTTGAGAATAAATGAGGGAAAATACGTGAAACTAGAAAAGTGAACGAACAGTCATGTAATTTTCTAAAAATAATCTTAAGACATTAAATTTTGCAAGTTATACTTAATCTGCTCTGGGGTGAAGTATAGTCAGAAACCTTGGCACAGCAGAAAAAGAGCATTTTTGTTTGCTTAGAAACTACAGAAAATTGCACACTATTAGGACCAACTAATAAAAATTTCAGATTATGTGGTAACTACAACATTGGAAGCATCTGCCATCAATAAACTTCTTAAGATTTTCTTTTAAAGAATGATTGTTGGAGATCTGTGATAATATTCCTGTGTCATATTATGCAAAATCCAAATTTTCCATAACTTTTACTCTGAAACACATGGAGTGGCTGTGAGTCAAAATCAACTCCAGTGGCAAGTAGTTTGGTTTGATTTTGGTTATATGGATAATATTTGTATTGAAAAGACCAAAATCTTGATATTATTAAAATTAGCATTAACAATAATACAAATATTTATTGAGCAGCCCAAATGATATGTAATCATGTACCCTCAAAACATTTAGATAAAAGGTCTTAGGTGATGTCTCCCTCAATTACTTCTCTAGCCTCACATCTCACTAACTTACTGCACATTCACTGAACTCTGGTCACCTTGGAAATGGAGTTGTCTTACAGGGCCATGCTCTTTATCATCTCAGGGCCCTTAAATGTGCCGCTTACTTGCCCTCACATACAGTTTCTCACCTCACCATCTGCATGGGAGTTAAAATTCCCTTTGAAAACCAATCTATATTCTCTCAATAAGTTAAACACTGTCAGATTTTGTTTACACAGTTTGACTATATTGCTGCCACTTTGTTTGAAATTAAAGTAGTTTGTTTGTTTTTAGGCAGCCTATTTTAGAAATCAGCATAAAGAGCAGAAATGAATCAGAGTAAAGGAAGAGAAGATTTGCATTTCTCACTTCATGATCTCCCCAGGCTGTGTGCTCATTAAGTGACAGGACTCACACTCACTGCTTAGTTCTCTCTCTTTCCCTTCTCTTCCTTCTGCCCAGATTGTCAGATTTACATACTATAAATACCTTAAGTTAAATACATACAGAATACATCCATTGTGTAATTCTGCATCACAAGTACACTTGTCCATCTCCCCTACACAGCTTTGAGATGGAGGAGACCAGGGCCTCTTCTCATGCTTACTTACACTGTACTGAGACACAGAGCACTCAGGAAATCACGTGTCGAATGAGTGAATAGAGAAATGAACAGAACAGATCCTATTAGCTGCAATAACTTTTCTTTTTAACAGTACTGGATTTTTGACACTATTTAGAAAATACATTTCTTTACAATCCCAATTGCTACTTTCATGGTTATCAGAGAGCTGCATTTCTTCTGCAGTTTTTCTTTGTGAGTTAACAGAGCATTGTTCCATCTATCTTTTGATCTCAACTTGTCTACTCAATTAGGATATACTCTTTTGCTGGTTCTTCTACTTAATTGATGGAATTGGCTAGTTTTTTTAGCATTTGGGGAAAAAAAAAAAAAAAAAAAAACTGCCATGAGTTGATTCTGACTCATAGAGACCCCCACTGGGTTTCCAAGGCTGTAAATCTTTATGGAAGTAAATTGCCTCATTTTCCTCCCAGGGAGCAGCTGGTAGGTTTGAACTACCGGCCTCCAGTTAGCAGCCAAATGCTTTACCTGCTATGCCACCAGAGCTCCTTAACCATGTAATTGGAAGATGATGTATCTGACATTATATGTATCCATTCATCCAACCAATAATATTAGATCTAATAATGTGTTTTTCCCTGTCCATTGACTCAATCTCATCTGCATGGAATGAGCTCCTCTTATCCTTTGCAACTCTCTAAATACTATCTTCAGTCACAACAAACCTTCTTAAAAGTCATAAGTACTATCTCCATTTATTATCTCTCTTTCTCTTTTCTGACTGGCCACTCTTATCGAGACTTCCAACCCTACCACTTCACTGAATCGGCTCCTCTTGAAGTCTTAAATACCCATGAAGCCAGGCATTGCCTCACTTCTGTGTTTATTTCTTACTCAAATTCTTAGAAGTCATCAAATTTGAACTTTTTAATTCTTGAAACACTTTCTTCTGGTTTCTGCAATATCATACTTACCTGGTTTTCCGCATACCTTAAAGGATCTTCCTTTTTAGTCTCCTGAGCAGTTTGATTTTCCTCTGGATTTCTAAATAGGGGAATATCCCAGGCTCTGTCCTGTGTTCTTTTCTCTCTCTCTCTCTCTTTTTTTTTTTTTTTTTGACTTCTAAGGTTGGGCAATCTACTTCCATAGTGATACTGCCTTGGGAGCCCAAGGAAGGGTTGCTATAAGTCAGGATCGACTCAACGGCACATAACAACAACAACAACAACAACATTCTTACTGCCTGCCAAGGTGATTACATTTAGTACCATAAATTTTAATTCCATACATATGTTAATATACTATATCTACTCATGTACTTATGTATGTATCTCCCCCCTAGCATTGACCTCTCCCTCACTGTGTCAACTCATATGTACACATTTTATTTTACACTTAGCTATTTAGGAAACATCTAAACTTAATTTGTCCAAAAAGACAACTCTTAATTTCCATCACCTGCAATGTGTCTCCTTTTTTCAGTGTATGACACTACCATCAATTCAGGGCTTCAAACCAATTCATTCAGGACCAATCCTCTGCTGAGATTTTGCATTTCCACCCCAGATACACTGAATCAGAATCTTCATTTTAAAAAGATCCCTATATATATAAGAATCACCTGGATATTATAAAATTTGGCTCCTGATTCATTACATCTGGGATAGAAATACAAATTCTCAGCGGAGGGTCAAACCGAAATGAACTGGTTTGAAGCCCTGATTTGATTAGTTATTCTACCTAAAAACCTACAAGTTACTGGTATCTTTTTTTCCCCCTCTGACCCGCTTATCTCTTATAGAGCAAATTTTGTTAGCAAGTTTTGTCAAAATATAATCAAAACTCACCCTCTTATCTTCACTGCTACTCCACTGATGGAAACCATTATCTCTTCTTAGTAGGGAAATAGCCTTCCAGTTCTTCTTGCTTCTTGGCCTCTGTAATTCATTCCTTACACAACAGCAAGAATGATCTTTTGCAAACGTAAATCAGATCCCAACACTCCCTTGTGACGTCCCTGCACACTCAGTGCAAACAACACCAGTATTTCTGCTTCTCTTCTCCTATTCTTCTCCCTTCCATCTTACTCCAGACTTCTGTAACTTTCTTAAGCAATCCAAGGCAGGTCAGTCACTCCTGAAGCCATTGGACTTGCTCCTTCTGCTGGGAACATTCTTCCTCCAGCTTTTGTATGGCTGACTGTTTCTCTACATTCAGACGTGGCCTTTCTTACCCAATTCATCAAAAGCAACTATGATATAAGCAAGTGCCTTCTACATTTTTTTTAATGTTGTTTGCCAATATCTAAAATTATGATAATTTATTCTTTTCAGTTGTTCATTGTGCCTATTGTTTATTACTGCTATATCTCCAGAACCTACAACATGGCCTTGTATATTATATTGGTGCTTGTGGTAGTGAAGGGTATGTGTCAACTCGACTGGGCCTGGTTTTGAGTGGCTGGGTAGCTGGATGTAGTTATTCCCCATGATGAGACTGGTAATCAACTCTAAGGTAGAATCTACTGGAATAGCTGAGTAGCTGCCTTAGGGATATAGTCTGCTTCCAGTGTATAAGAAGCATTGAGAAAGGTCTCTGCAGCTTTTTGGCATGCTTGGACCTTGCACATAGCTGAGTCTTCATTCAGTAGCCTGCCATGCCCTGCTGATCTTGGGACTTTTTCTGGACTTGAACAAGTGACCTGCCTTGTTGTTTGATAATCTTGGGACTATGCCATTTTATTTGTCAACCTTGGGTTTGTCAGCCTCAGCAGCTAGCAACTGTCTCGAGTTTAGAGAGTTCTAGCTTTAGTGGGCCAGGAACAAGAGGCAGAGCTGAAGCAGAAGGTCAAGGGCCTTTTCCCAGCCCCTAGAACTAGGCACTTTGAACTCAGACTTCTAGCCTCTTAAACTGTAAGAAAATAACTTCCTGTTTGTTCAAACCTCCCATTTGTGGTATTTTTTGTTAGAGCAGCACTGTTGTTATTGTTGTTATGTGTCATCACTAGAGAACCAAAACACTGCTTAATGGGTATTTATTGCTTGATTACTCACTGCTGTCAAGTCAGTCCTGACTCATAGTGACCCCTCCTTGGGTTTCCAAGGCAGTATCTCTATGGAAATAGATTGCCCCATCTTCCTTTTGAGGAGTGGCTGGTGGGTTTGATCCGCCAGCCTTCTGGTTAGCAGTCAAATGCCTTCTAAATATAGCATATATCTTTAAATATACAAGAGAGAAACAGTTCATATGTATATATGACAAATGTTTTACATTCCTTGAAAAAAAATTTCTTCTTCTAAAGCATGAGTAAAATATTCCCACCAAACATTATAAACTTTACTAATTTCTCATGAACAGAAAATAATAAAAAATACTAGCTTTCTAATCTTTTGTTCTTTATAGACTACTTGGGACAGTGGTTTGAAATCGATGGTTTTATGTCACAATTTGATAATAGATTTATGTCCTTATAAGATTAATTATTACTAAATGGATATAAATA
>NW_006921720.1:5578254-5611350 GCF_000298275.1 Orycteropus afer afer
TTCCGAGGCAGTATCACTACGGAAGTAGGATTGCCCAACCTTCCTTCCGAGGAGAGGCTGGTGGGTTTGAACCGCCAGCCGTCTGGTTAGCAGGCAAATGTCTTAGCCACTATGCTACCAGAGATATTTATGTACATTTGGATTTGGATATTTGTGATTTTAATCCAGTTTTAAAAATGAATTTGAGAGCCTACATGAGAATGTATCCATGAAAATATCTGTGTAACTAAACCTTCTTCTGTTTGTAAAATAAAAAAGATCAGACTTTGTTTTTTCCTGAACTGTGGTATAATGAAATGATAAAAGACTGAGATTCAGGAAATCAGGTTCCTAATTCTGATATCATCCCAGAAGTTGAGACCATCATGTCGGAAGGCCCTCAGAATATGACTGGGGAAGAGCTGCCTCCTCAAAGTAGAGTAGACCTTAATGATGTGGATGGAGTAAGGTATATTTATTTTCTTTATTTGCTGATGTGACATGACTCCAAATCAGAAGAAGAAGCTTCAACCACCCATTAATAATCAGACCATGAAATGTACAAAGTATAATTTTAGGAAAATTGGAATTGTCAAAAATGAAATAGAATGTACAAAGATTGATATTCTAGGCATTAGTGAGTTGAAATGGACTGGAATTACCATTTTGAATTGGAAAATCATTTGGTCTACTCTACCAGGAATGACAAAATGAAGAGGAATGACATCACATCATCAAAAAAAATGATTTACCATGAAGTACAATGCTGTCAGGATAGGATAATATCCATAGCCTACAAGGAAGACCAGTTAACATGAATATTATTTAAGTTTACACACCAACCACTAATGCCAAAAATGAAGAAATTAAGATTTTTCCCAACTTCTGCAGTCTGAGATTAATCAAACTTGCAATCAAGATGCATTTATAATTACTGGTGATTGGCATGTGAAAGTTGAAAGCAAAGAAGAAGGATGAGTAGTTAGAAGATACAGCCGTGGTGATGAAAACAATGCCAGAGAGTACGTGATAGAATTTCACTATACTAAAAAATTTTCATTGCAAATACCTTTTTTCAACAACATAAATAGTGACTATGTACATAGACCTTGCCAGATGGGATACACAAATATCAAATCAACTACATCCGTGGAAAGAAATGACAGAGAAGTTCATTATCATCAGTCAGAACAAGTCCCAGATGTCATTTGCAGAAACAGACCATCAGTTACACCTGTGCAAGTTCATACAAAGAAAATTGAGTATACAAGAACCAAAGTATGACCTTGAGTATACCCCACTTGAATTTAGAAACCATCTCAAAAAATAGATTTGACTTATTGAACACCAATAACCAAAGACCAGACAAGTTGTAGGATAACATCAAAGACATCATAAATGAAGAAAGCAAAAGGTCATTACAAAGACAGGAAGGAAATAAAAGACCAAAATAGATGTCAAAAGAAACTCTGAAACTAACCAAAGTGAACAGAAGAAATGATGAAGTAAAAGAGCTGAACAGAAGATAGCAAAGGGTAGCTTGAGAAGACAAAGTGTTATAATGAAATGCCAAAGACCTAGAATTAGAAAAACAGAAGAGAAGAACAGGCTCGATAATTCTCAAGCTGAAAGAGCAGAAGGAAAAATTTAAGCATCAGCTTGTAATATTGAAAGATTCTATAGGCAAAATATTGAATGATGCAGGAAGCATCAAAAGTAGATGAAAGGAATCCACAGTCTCTGTGCCAGAAAGAATCAATCAGCATTCAACCATATCAGGAGGTAGCTTATGATCAAGAATCAAAAATATTGAAGAAAGACATTCAAGCTGCACTGAAGGTATTGTTGAAAAACAAAGCTACTGGAATTGATGAGATACTAATTGAGATATTTCAACAAACTGATTAATGCAGGAAGCTCTTCCTTGTCTATACCAAGAAATTTGGAAGACAGCTATCTGGCCAATCAACTTGAAGAAATCCATATTTGTGCCTATTCCAAAGAAAGATGATCCAACAGAATGCAGAAATTATGTAACAGTATCATTAATATCACATGCAAGGAAAGTTTTGCTGAAGATAATTCAAAAACGTTTATAGCAGTACATCAACAAAGTACTGCCAGAAATTCAAGCCAGATTCAGATACATTCAGAGGATATAGAATGAGGGATATTATTGCTGATGTCAAATGGATCTTGGCTGAAAGCAAGATGTTTACCTGTTTTTGTTGTTGTTGTTGTTGTTTGACTATGCAAAGATGTTTGTGTAGATCATAACAAATTATGGATAACATTTTGAAGAATGGAAGTTCCAGTACACTTAATTGTGCTTATGCAGAACCTGTACAGAGGCCAAGAGGCAGTGGTTCAAACAGAGCAAGAGAAAAAATCAGAAAAGGTAAGTGTCAGAGTTGTATCCTTTCACCATAATTATTCAGTCTGTATGCTGAGTAAATAATCCAAGACACTGGGGTATATGAAGAAGAATGTGACAACAGGATCAGAGGAAGACTCATTAACAACCTGCAATATGTAGATGACACAACGTTGCTTGCTGAAAGTACAGAGGACTTGAAGCACTTACTGATGAAGACCAAAGACTACAGCCTTCAGTATGGATTACACCTCAACAATAATCCTCCAAAATGGACCAATAACCAATATCATGATAAATGTAGAAAAAATCTGACATTGTCAACGATGTTATTTTACTTGGAACCACAAACAGCGCTCATGGAAGCCACAGTCAAAAAGCCAAATGATGTATGTTGTTGTTATTGTTATGTGCCATCGAGTCGGCCCCGACTCATAGCAACCCCTCCTTGGGTTTCCGAGGCAGTGTCACTACAGAAGTAGGATTGCCCAACCTTCCTTCCAAGGCATTGGGCAAATCTACTGCAAAAGACCTCTTTAAAATATTAAAAGGCAAAGATATCAGTGTGAAGACTAAAGTGAGCCTGACCCAAACCATGGTCTTTTCAGATGCCTCATATGCATGGGAAAGCTGAACAATGAATAAGGAGGACAGAAGAATTGATGCCTTTCAATCATGGTGTTGGTGAAGAATATTGGATATACCATAGACTGCCAAAAGGAAGAAGAAATCTGTCTTGAAAGGATTACAGCCAGAATGCTTCTTAGAAGTGAGGATGAGGAGACTTTGTCTCACATGCTTTGGGCATGACATCAGGAGGGACCAGTTTCTGGACAATGGTATCATGTTTAATGATGCAGAAGGTCAGTGAAAAAGAGAAAGACCCTCAATGTGGTGGACTGAGACAGTGGCTGCAAGAATGGATTCAACCATAGCATGATTGTGAGGATGACACAAGACCAGGCAGTGTTTCATTCTGTTGTCCATTTGGCCACTACAAGTTGGAACCAACTTGAGTCCACCTAACAACAACAATCCAGCTCCTGCTGTTTGGTAGTGTGATTTGAGCAAGTCATACTCACTATAATGTAAGCTCCATGAAGGCAGGGATTTTTTTTTTTTTTTCACTGTGTTTATTGCTGTATCACAACATATAGAAATGGATGGGCCCAGAGTAAGTGATGAAAAAATGTTTGTTGCATAAATATACTTCTCCAGTCTTGTGGTTTCACATCTACAAAATAATGTTCCTTTCCAAAGTAATAATAATGCCATTACAACTTGAATGAGACAGATTTAAGGCTGAAACTGTTTCTCCATCTTCTACCTGGGTTTTATATTGTTTAGTCCATCAAAGCTCTTTTCATTGAATAAGAAAAGAGTTAGGTTTGTATCAGTAAATATTTCCCATTTTCAATCAGGACTAAAACAGTTTAAAATTAAAAATGTATTATTCACAGTTCACAAAGTTAAATGAGTCTAAAAGTCAATAACCTATCAAGGGACGTTTTTGAAAGTGTAACATTTATTATTTGAAAGCTATTTACATTTAAAACAGCTGTCAGAAGTTTGGAGTACTTGTAAATACACACTTTTTTAAGAAAACTGATAGGAAAAATCCCAATTAAAAAATGCAAATCAATCAAGACTATTTACTTTTTTTTTAATTGTGGCAAATATACATATAACAAAACAGTTGCCATTTTGACATTTTTCATGTTTACAGATTTGTGACAATAATTATGTTCATCATGTTTTGCAGCTATCACCACAGTCTGTTTCCAATTTTTTCCATCAACTCTTAACAGAGGTTCTATCCCCTAAGCAGTGAATCCCTTTTTTCCCATCCCTCTGACCCTTGTTGTTGTTGTTGTTGTTGTTGTTGTGTGCCGTCGAGTCGGCCCCAACTCATAGCGACTCCTCCTTGGGTTTCCGAGGCAGTATCACTACAGAAGTAGGATTGCCCAACCTTCCTTCTGAGGAGTGGCTGGTGGGTTTGAACCGCCAGCCTTCTGGTTAGCAGTCAAGTGCCTTAGGCACTATGCTACCAGAGCTCCCATATATTTGCTTATCATAGATATTTCATGTAAACAGATCATATAGTATTTGTTGTTTCGTGACTGACTTATTTCACTCAGCACAATGTTTTCAAGATTTTTTTTTTTTCTTTCATTGAACACATATACACTGAAAGATGGCTATGGGAAAACTGTGTTAGGAAATGCAAGATAAATAAGGTATTGATAGCCTGTACTCCACCATCATCTGGCCTGCCAGGGCGTACATGAACCCTGAAATTTCTGGCAACAGAGCTTCTTGATAGGAATCAATGTTACACTGGGAAGATTGGAATGGAGACCTTGAGACCTAAGACAACTTCCCTTCCCTGGTTACCATTGCTCAGACCTCCCCACCACAATCCAACTAAAATGTTCTTGGGCCCAATCCCACTCACTGTGTGCTACTTCCCTGTTTCCTCAGGCCTTGCATCCTCACTTCCCTTGTAGCCTTGCTTAATGAAATCCAGACCTATTTCTGAATAATACCTTTGCTTCTCTATCACTCTGTATCTACCTTACTCAGCTTTATTGTTTTTCCATAGCACTTATTACCAGTATGTATGTGTTTGTTCATTGCCTTCCTTGTATATGCACACACTAGAATGTAAGCTCCATGACAACAGGAAATTTGTTATGCATCATTATATCCCAAGCAACTTAAACAATAACCAGACACTTAACAGTTGTTCAGTAAATATTTGTGGCAGGGATGGAGGAAGAAATGAATGAACAAACCCTCTGATCTGAAACGTCATATTGCTGATCCTCTTAACTGTTTCTCTTTCAGTGTCCAGTATCACCTTCCCATTTAAATGTAAAGTCTGCCCTAATGTTTCTATCTGTGATCATGGTTATTTTCAACAAGAGCTTATTGTTCCACTTTGCTTTTGTTGCCTCATCCTGTTTTGGGTAAACACTTGCCCTAATTCTCCTTGCTTCAGTACCTTAAAGGTATAACTATGGGGCTTGCAACTACCTTCAGGTGGTTGAAATGTTACTCTACCCTAGTGACTTCATAAATGAACTATATCTAATGAGGAGACACAGTATAATAAACAAACAAATATCCTCAAACTAACCCAAGCAATATTCAGGGTGGCCATAAATGAAGTCCCTGCCTTCAGTAAAGGTACTAGTTCTACAATGACAAGGCAAGTGGGACAGACAGAGCCCCAAAAATGGAAAGATAGAGTATTCCTGAGCCTTAAGTGGGAAAAGGAGTATATCCCTATGAATGTTGGTGGGAGTGTTAATTGCTATAGTGTTTCTAAAGGGCAATTTAGAAATAGCTACTCAGTGCCTAAGACATCTGACTGCTAACCAGAAGGTTGGTGGTTCAAACCCACTAGCCACTCCATGAAAGCAAGACTGAGCAATCTACTTCTGTAAAAATTTACCACTTCGGAAACCCAATGGGGGTTGCTATGAGTTGGAATCGACTCGATGGCAGTGGGTTTGGTTTGGTTTGGTTTATTAAGATTGTAAAGATTCCTACTCTTTCATTAGTACTTAAGCTTTTAGGAATTTATTTTATGAAAACTTTCCTATAACAAGTGGAAACATACTAAATGTCTATCGATAAGGAAATCATTTAATTATGGTGCTACATAGCCATGCAGTGGAACAGTGTGATCATTAAGAGTGAATGTAAATATGTTTGTGTTACAATTACACGTTATACTAAATGGAATGAGAAAATTGCACGTGATTATGTGCAGTATGATCCCATTATTGAGTGTGTACCACATCCTTTGTTTTAGATACTAGATATAATTGAGCAATACTCACATGTCCCTGTTCTAATGGGAAGACAGACAACAACCAAATAAAGGTTAATGGCAGGTGGAGCTGTCCTATGAAGAAAAGTAAAGTCTGGTAAGGGAATAAAGAGTAATTAATAATGATCAGGAAAGGCCTCTCTGAGACTGTAGCATTGCATCAGGGACATGAATAAAATGAGGTAGAAAGGCAGGAAAAGGCAGAAAGGAAAGACAGGAAGTAAAATGCTCTGAAGCAGTATGCTTGAACTTGTACAAGGAAACACAAGGAAGCCAGTGTGACTTGGAGAGCAATGACCATGGGCCGTGGCCATGAGAGGTAGATGATGACCTCTGAGATATAGCCAGGGGCCAGATTATATGGTATCTTACAGACCATAATAACAATTTTGGATTTTGTTTTAATTTTTATGACAATTATAAGATCTTGAACTAGGGAATGACATACTCAGATTTATAAGATTCACCTTGACTGTTATATAGACATTTTGTGTGTGTGTGTGTACTTCAAGTGCAAATTTACAGAGCAGAATTTGTTTTACATTCAACATTTCACGTACATTTGGTTTCACTCCCCAACAACCATCCCCAACCATGACCCACTCTCCTCCTCTCCCTTCCCAGTAAACTCCCCTGCCCCCCCCCCATTGTGTGCCTCATAGTTATGCACTCTTGTGTGTCCTGCATTTCCTCCGTGTGGGTGCTGCCCCTCTGGTGCCTCATGGTCAGTTGCTCCAAGGGATGTATCTCCATACAGTATATGGGTGTATCAGCCTCAGCTGAGTGGTCTGCATGTACGTTTTATTTACTATTGGGCTGAAACCCAGCCCTTGGGAGTGAGTTTTATTCCAAGACCGAAGTGTATCCCAGAGCCATAGTATTAGGGGTTCCCACCAGACTCCTCCAACCAGTAATTCCGGTCATTATTATGTTTTTTGGGTTTTATTCCACATTTTTCTTCCCACTCTATTGAGAATCTCCTGTTTTGATCCCTTCCCAAGTGATTGGCATTAGTAGCTGGGCACCATCTAGTTCTTCTGGTTTTGAGGTCCATCATGTCCTAGGGCTGATTGTTTCCAAATACCCTTGGTTTTTTGCACTCTTCTTTGCTTCTGACGATAGGAGACCATTAGCTGCATCTGAGATGACCACTCAAAAGCTTTTAAGACCTCAGTCACTACTCACCAATTTAGATTGTAGAACAAGATTTTTTTATGTAGTTTGTTGTGCCAATTGAGTCTGGTGTACCCCAATACTATGGTCCTGAGTCAGTAGATCCATTGGATCTCTTTCCCACAGTGTCTGGCTGTCTGTGAGGGATTGCTCTATGTCTTTCTTCTGTTGTTTCTGTAAGGAAACATTTTTTTTTTGGAGAACAGGAGTAGAAGCACAGAGACTAGAGTGATAGTACTACAGTGGTCTTGGTGAGTAATGATAGTGGCTTGAACTAGGATTGTAGCAGTGGAGAAGAGGAAGCATGATCAGATTGGAGCTGTATTTTAAAAGTAAGAGTTCTTACTTTATAACATGGTGAACGTAATTGATGTTGCTGAATCAGATGCATAAAAATGTTGATGTGGCAATTTTTTTGTTTTTCAAAAATCCCAAACCCACTGCCATCGAGTTGATTCTGACTTATAGTGACCCCTACTGGGTTACCAAGGTGGTAAATCTTTATGAAAGTAGATTGCCCCATCTTACTTCTGCAGAGTAGCTGGTGGGTTTGAACCACCAGTCTTCTGGTTAGCAGTCAAATACCTTAGACACTGTGTCTGAGTTTAACACACACACAAAAAAAATAATGGATGGATTGAAAGTGGGGTGTTAGAAGAATCAAAGATGACTACCAGGTGTTAGGCCTGAGCACCTGGTTGAATAGAGGTACCATTTACTGAGGGAGGAAGAAGTTGAAAGTAGATGGTGGCGGTAGAGGTGAGTAATGAAGGGTTCTGTTTTAATGTTGAAATGTCTATTAGATTTCTAAATGGAGCTAATAGGCAATTAATAACTGGCATGGAAGAGAAAGGTCTGGATTAGAGATATATTTGGAGGCAGGGGACATAGGGCATGGATGGATATAAAGCCATGGATGCAATCACCTAGGAATTAAGTGTAGAAGTGAAAAAGTGTAAGGGCTGAGCCCTGTGGCCTCCCTATTTAAAAGTCTTGAAGAGAAGAAGGGTTCTAGCACAAGAGAATAGGGAAAAGCAACCATTAAGAGGAGGAAAAATGGAAAGTGTAAATCACAGAAACTAGGGGGAAATGTATATATATAAATTAAAAAATGAATAGTCCCCAAATTGTTAGCCATCATCATCTCTCAGGGTAAAATGATAGGGGATGTTTGACTTTTGCTATTGCTATACATTTTTTGAATATTATATAATATACATATAATACCTTTGTAAACAAAAATAGCAAAAAATGTAAAACAGTAAAACAAAAGTTTAAGAAATCTATTAAAGTAATATATGGGAGATACCAGCATTGAGTCTATGTAACATAACCTATTATATCTTTGGACAAGTCACAAAAAGGTTGCAGTCACCAAAACTAAAGAAAAAAAAAAAAAGAAGTGGACCTTTCATGAAGTTTATTTAAGTGTTTTTAGGTACTTGATTCCCAGAAGTTTTGTGAAGTTTGAAAAGTTTGTGTATGTATGTATGTATATTTGTATATAACTGTGTTGTAGTTATATAGGTAGAGCATTTTTTATATGATATTAATAGATAGTAAATGATGCTATACAGAGAGAAAACCAGAAATGCATGTGGACTGTGTATGTGTGTGTGTATATATATGTGTGTGTGTGTGTGTGTGTGTGTGTGTGTCCCAGCTTGTCCAGGTATTACAAAGTCTAAAAGTTTATCTCACCTTTTGATACTATTGGTATATATTATCAAATGTTTTAGAATATCATTTCTATTCTATGAACATAATGCTAGTTAGTGCATTTCAAAGAGGCTGAAGGAAGTTGCTCTGAACTTAGTTTATCAGGAAAATGATCAGCTAATGTAATTCACAATGCAGAAGGAGAATCCCCAGAACTGCCAGTCAGAAGCCACACAGCTAAGTCAGAAGGCCATTATATAGCTGTGTAGTGTTAGAAAGTAGAGTACTTGTGTTGTAGCTCCTAGACAGTCTGTATGCCATCTAAAATGAGATGTCTGTTTCTCTAAAAGGGGTGGTGCCAAAAGTGTGGTATTTTTCATGCGTAGTTTCAACTACCTCTTGTCACATTCCTTAGGTCTGTTCTCATACATTTAGAGAATTTCATATTAAGAGAAATGTAATTATCTTTCCAAGTAACAGTTCAGTGCCAAAACCAGTTGTTCATTGAATCAGCAGTAGCAGTAATAAAGTGATTGTGTGTTAGTTCATTGAGGTGTGAGGAGTCTCTGAAAGTCTGTCACTGGTATACCTTCCACTGGTCCCTCTTTTGACTAAAGCACATTTGGAAAAAAGATTTAATTAAGTAGAATATTTTCTTAGATCACTGTCCTTTTGATTGAACTTTTAATTATATGCATAATTAACTCGTATATTTGCAAAATCAATCACTGTTCAGGGAAAAACTGTCTAGCTAAAGCTTAAAGCTACTTTTACTCTCTCCTCTCAGAGTCAGGTCACAAGAAGTTAAAAAGCACCATACAGAGAAGCACAGAAACAGGAATGGCAGCTGAAATGAGGAAGATGGTACGGCAACCAAGCCGCGAGTCCACTGATGGCAGCATCAACAGCTACAGCTCCGAGGGAAAGTAAGCAATCTCAGCACACCTTACAATGCACTGTTGAGTGATTGGTAAAGTAACAAAGCTACAAAGGATTATTGTGCAGGGATTTAAAAAAAAAAAAAAAATAGAAGTCCAGCCATCTATTTATTGATAAGTACTTCTTATAAGTACATGTAGGTACATCTCCACATCTGATCACTCATACATTTCAAAGGGATGAAGAAATGTTGAATTAACATGAATAATTAATTTCTGTCCTCTAGAAAAGGAGCTCCAGTAGCATCCTTCCTTTGTGATGTTGTGTTGTTGTTATGTGCCGTCAAGTCGGACCCGACTTATAGCGACCCCTCCTTGTGTTTCCGAGGCAGTATCACTACGGAAGTAGATTACCCCATCTTCCTTCCGAAGAGTGGCTGGTGGGTTTGAACCGCCAACCTTCTGGTTAGCAGTCAAGTGCCTTAGGCACTACCACCTTAGAAACCCAAGGAGGGGTCACTTGAGTCAAAGCCAACTCCAAGGCACATAACAACAAAAACAGGAAAAAAAAAAAAAAAAACACCTCAGAATAGTCCTCTACTAGACATTTAGTGTAGAAATGTCACATTTACTGAATTATTTGATACGGAAAACTCATAGTCTGACCCAGTCACCAAAATCTGAATGAAAATTTGTTGTTGTTGTTGTTGTTGTTGTTATGTGCCGTCGAGTCAAACCCGACTCATAGCGACCCCTCTTTGGGTTTCTGAGGCAGTATCACTACGGAAGTAGGATTGCCCAACCTTCCAATGAAAATTTAGAAGTGAAGAAATTATTTCCAATTTTCCTACCATTCTGTTCTTCAAACAATTTGGGCTCAAAGTTCTTGCTAGTCTAACACTTTCATAATAGCAACTTAAATTTTTTTCTTTTTAAAACATCACTGACTCATTTTTACCTTGTTGTTGTTGTTGTTATGTGCCCTCGAGTCGGACCCGACTCATAGTGACCCCTCCTTGGGTTTCCGAGGCAGTATCACCACGGAAGTAGATTGCGCCATCTTCCTTCTGAGGAGTGGCTGGTGGTTTGAACCGCCAGCCTCCTGGTTAGCAGTCAAGTGCCTTAGGCACTACACTACCAGAGCTCCTCATTAAGGAAAAAAATAAAAGAATCTGTCTTCCTCATTATATTTTTCTCTGATTAAAGAGTTTTCGTTAATTATGAGAATAAATAACTAGATTTTTGTTTCTGTTTACTTTGTTTGCTTTTTATAATTCACATAAATCCTACCAGAAAAAACACCCTTCATTCCCCTATGCTTGACAATATTTCTGATAAAACTGGACTTTTACTGAAGTAGTAAATTTTACAAATAAGTAATTTTTACCCTGCAGTTGGTAACATGGGGACATGGTACATAATTACTCATTTATTACCATTCAGATCACTCATCTGATTGTAATGATTTCTTTTCCTATTCACCTCATTTCTTTTACTGACATTTTCCTTATTTTGTTCAGAAAATGAAATAATACCGTGCCAAGTTAATATTTGAGACTCTTTCCCATTCCTGAAACTAGTGAATCCCTGTTTATTTGACCAAATGATTGGTATGCATGCTGCCAGCAATTATAGCTAAGAACAAAGATCAGTACCGCGAAAGTGATGGAGCTAAACTTGCTGACAAAATACCGGTATTTGATGAAGTACTATAAAATGACATTCAAACAAAAGACTGGAAGCATTTTCTGTTACAAAAGAAAAAAGTCAAAGTTTACCATGACCATGGATAAGCCATTTAACCTCTCATAGATTAACTGCAGCAGTATCTAGATGGGATAATAATATTTGCTCTAATTCCATGCTTTTGATTAAACAATATATGTGAAAGCCCAGTGAAAGAAATAAATCCTTATAGAAATCTGCTCATAGAAAAAGTACTCAGTGAGTGGTAACTAAGTAACAAGCACAGTTTTTGTTACCCAGGATATACCTATCAGCAAGGAGCAGAGTAAGTGATCTGGGGGGCTTATATCCCAGGTATTTCAGGCAGTCCTATTGTAGTGAAATAGACATATTATAGCCCGTTCATTTCCATGTGGACTACATAAAAAATCAAGAATTATTAATCACATTTTTTTAAATTTAGCATTAGTGTTACTTAGTGTTCATGACCAATTATCTATGTAAAGTGTATGATATAAAAATCTTCATATATTTTGCATCAACATTACATTTACATAGTGATTTGAACTTATAAGGGTATAGAAGACTGAGTATATTAATAACTGTAACTGTAGCCTCCTGAATATAACATCAGGTCTTATAATAAGATTTTGGACCTTTTCCCAATCAGTACTAAGCCTCATATGTCTGGTTCAGTGACAGTATAAAGAACCAATGAGGGAACAGATGATCTAAAAAAGTGTTTGTATTTCATGATAAGAATTAGAAGGCAAATAGAAACTAATCAAAAAAATTCTAGGAGATCTAATGTGTTTTTGGTTTTGGTTTTTCTTTTGTCTTTTTGCTAATAGCTTAATATTTCCTGGAGTGCGACTAGGAGCTGACAGTCAATTCAGTGATTTTCTTGATGGACTGGGACCAGCCCAACTTGTTGGCAGACAAACTCTAGCCACCCCTGCTATGGGTAAGCTTTTTTTTTTTTTTTTTTTTTTCTGTAGGGGAACTGATGTTTCATAATTGACGAGGTTATACCAGAACAGTGAGAAGGAAAATTTTAGCTAGAGTTTTGCCATTTGCAAGTGATTGTTCAAATTTCTAATGCATTTTTCTAATTTGGAGCATTATGAAAAATGAAAAGAAGTCATACATGAATCTGGGTGTTCAAAAATGCTGTCAAGACAAAAAGTCTGGAATAGACCCAAATTTAAGGGTGGCATTTCACAGCATGTATATTAAAAAAAAGAAAAATATCTGACCCCCTACATAAGAACAGAAACAAAAATCAGTTTCATTTTATTGTAGACCTAAATGTGAAAGAAAAAAAATAATAAATTTTCCTCAAGGTAATGTAGGAGACTATCTTTATAAATGCAGAGTAAACAAAGATTTCTTAAACAAGACCCAAAAGGCACCATAAAGAGAAAGATTGATATATTCAAGGTATCAATCATGTTTCAATGATTACATTGAAAGTTTTAGAACTCTTCATCAAAAGAAATCATTGAAAGAGTGAAAATGCAAACCTCATATTAGATTTTATACAAAAATAAAAGATTAATATATAAAAATCTGTTGCATTTCTATGTACCAGCAGTATATAACTAGAAATATAATTAGAGAAGATGTTGTTGTTGTTGTCGTTTGCCGTCGAGTCGGCCCCGACTCATAGCGACCCCTCCTTGGGTTTCCGAGGCAGTATCACTACAGAAGTAGGATTGCCCAACCTTCCTTCCGAGGAGTGGCTGGTGGGTTTGAGCCGCCAGCCTTAAGATAGCCTTTAGAAAATAATATGAATTATCTAGGGAAAAAAAACAGCCCAATAGAAAAAGGAGCAAAATTATGAAAATATATTTTACAGAAGAGAACAAATAAAAAGTTAATTGTTGTTGTTGTTATGTGCCATCGAGTCGAACCCGACTCATAGCGACCCCTCCTTGGGTTTCCGAGGCAGTATCACTACGGAAGTAGATTGCCCCATCTTCCTTCCGAGGAGTGGCTGGTGGGTTTGAACCACCAGCCTTCTGGTTAGCAGTCAAGTGCCTTAGCCACTATGCTACCAGAGCTCCTAAAAAGTTAATAGAATTATTAAAAAGTACTAAACTCTATTCATTAATGCTCAGAGAAATGTAAACCACAATCACAATGAAATGACTTTCTTGGTAAAAAGTAAAAGTCCAACAGCACAGAGTGCTGGGAGTCATGTGAAACCATGGTATATTTCATATACTGCTGGTAGGTTTAGAAAATGGTACTATCACTTCTGAAAAACAGTCTGTCATTATCTCCTAAAGTTGGACAGTCACATGCCCAATAGTCTAGCAATTACATTTCTAAAATACACATTCAAGAGAAACTTTGCACTTTCAAAACAGGAAACAAGTATAATATTCACAGTATTTTAACAAAAAGCTTGACACAACCCAAATGTCCATTAACAAGAGAATGGATACAAATATTGCAATATGTTCATACAAACCAAACTCACTGCCAGTGGAGTCGGATCCGATTCATAGTGACCCCTCCTTGGGTTTCCAAAGCTGTTTCATTACAGAAGTAGATTGCCCAGTCTGCCTTCCAAAGAGTGGCTGGTGGGTTTGAACCTCCAGCCTTTTGGTTAGCAGTCAAATGCCTTAGACACTATGCTACCAGAGCTCCTATGTTCATATAAGTGATTATCAAAATAACAATAAAAATGAACAATCTTCCACAATAATATACATGCTATTGTGGTAAAGAAACTAGGAACAGATATATTCTCTAATGGTTCCATTATTCAGATCCCAAACCCGATGCTATCAAGTGGATTCTAACTCATAGGGACCCTATAGGATAGAGTAGAACTACCCCATAGGATTTCCAAAGTTGTAACCTCTACAGAAGCAGATTGCCTCATCTTTCTTCTGAGGAGCAGCCAGTGGGTTCAAACCAATGAGCTTCTGGTTAGCAGCCAAGCATATGTCCACACAACATAATATTATATAGAAATTAAAAAGAGTGAACTAGATCTCTCTACACTAGCTTGCATGTATTTCTGACAAAATGATGAGCAAAGAGAGCAAATTACAAAATGATACAATTTATGTGCATAATTTTAAAAATTTAGGTGAGATGGACAAATTATAAAAATGTTAAGTGACCGAAAATGATTCAAGTAAAAACAAAAGGTAAAGAAAGTATAACCTGAATGAATGAATGAATGAAAGTATAACCATTATTAACGGTCTGCACAAAAATAGAAGGGAGAAGAAATAGGCCCAGATAATTGTACAGGTAAATTCTAACAAATAGGAACAGAAGATACATGAAAATTTGAATCCTAACATTTCCAAGAAATAAAAATGAGGGAACTCTCTCAAAATAATTTTCATTGCTAATATAATTTTATATCAAACTCTGCATGGACTAGATAAGAAATGAAACATATCAATCTTGATTATGAATATAAGTGCAGTAATAATAATCAAATAAACATAACAATGTCAATAAAATCTGGATTAACTTGGGCTCATCCCAGGAATGCAAGATTAGTTCCGCATTAGGTAATCAATTAATCTAATTACACCACATTAATATCTCAGATGCAGCAAAAAAACATTTTATAAACGTCAATATCCATTCATGACCATAAAAAAAAAGTCTTAAGATATTGAAGTCAAGATATACAAAGCACTTATCAATAAGAAAAAAGATAAGTACCTTAATAAAAATGAATAAAGGGTAAGAAAAGTCATAAGAGAAGGAGTAGAGATTGAAAATATTTAGGAATATGTTCAGTCTCCCTAATAAAGAAATATAAATTATAATAATAGAACTTTTTAACCATCAGAATGACAAAAATTAGAAGTATTTTTAAATAGTGAATTGTGGAAAATGCACAAACTTAGGTACTTCTGATGATGAGCACACTGACAGAACCTTTCTAAAGGATAGTTTGGTAACATATATGAAAATTTAAAATAAGCATTAAATCCAATAATTAAAAATCTTGGAATTTATGCTACAGAAGTTATTAAGTAGGAAAGCATTCTTTATGAAACTTTCATCATAAAGTTGTAAATAGGGGACTGGCTAAAAAGTAATGACATATCCATTTATAGTCTATAAAATGATGATGTATGGTCATAATTAGATAGATGGAGGGAGGGAGATTTTTTTTAAAAGAATCATTTTATGGGATTGTTAGAATGACCAAAGTATTAATAGTGGTTATCTCTAGATAATGGAAATACAGAAGACAGGCCTGCAAATCTGTTTCTGAAATGTCACAGTCTTGAAAATCCTATGGAGCAGTTCTACTCTGCACACATGGCATTGCCATGAGTTGGAACCAACTTGATGGCAACTAACAACAACAACGAATTTTACTAGATGACATAATATTAAGATTTTTTTTTTTACACCAATTATAATCCCAACAATGAAGAGCTCTCCCCCCACCTCCTCCCTGTGACTATCCCTTCCCTGTGCCCCTCTTGCCTATGCATTCCTGTCTGTGTAGCTTCCCCCCATGCAAATGCTGCCCTTCTGATCTCTCACGGTTGACTGTTCTAACGGGTGCATCTCTCGGATAGATATTCAACTTGTAGGTGCTTCTGTTGTTCGGCTGAGAGCTAATCCACAGAAGTGAGTTCAATTCCAGGCCCGAAGGATAACCCAGGGCCATACTCTCAGGAGTTTCACCAGTCTCTCTACCCGACCCCTAATTCTATTCTTTTTTGTGTTTTTGAATTTTGTTCCACATTTTTCCTCTACTCTATCCAGGATCTCCAATTCTGATCCCTTTCTGAATAGTTGGCATTGGTAGTCAGGCACCATCTAGTTCTTCTAGTCTTAGAGTCATGAAGACTGAGGTTCCCCTGGTCCATTAGTCCCTTGGACTACTCGTTTCCATATGTCTTTGATTTTCTTCACTCTTCTTTGCTCTGGACAAGGAGAGACCAATAGTTGCATCTTAGATGGTCATTCAAAAGCTTTTAAGATCTCAGTTGCTATTCACCAAAGTAAGATGTAAAACAGTAATTTTATGTACTTTGTTGTGCCAGTTGAGCTTGATGACCATCTAAGACCATGGTCCTGAGCCCACAGGCCCAGCGAGTGATTCACTCCATCAAGGTGCTTGCTTGTGGCAAAAAAGTTACCCCAATTTTGTCCCCTGTTAGTTCTATAATGAATATGGATATTTTTGTAGCATAAATACACATGTAGGAATGTTATTAGCCAGATCTATATGGTCATGGGTATATTCCCATCCACCTACTCACACCAATATTAAAAAATCTTACCAGAGTACAAAGATCAACTAAACACTTCAGTGTTAAGTGATTTTTAAATCTAATTCTCAAGTCTCAGAGGATGTTTTGTTGTTAGGTGCCATCAAGTCAGCTCCGACTCATAGTGACCCTATGTACAACAGAACAAAACACTGCCCAGTCCTATGCCAGCCTCACAATCCATGCTATACCTGAGCCCATCATTGCCGCCACTGTATCAATAGATCTTGTTGAGGGTCTTCCCCTTTTTTGCTGACCCTCCACTTTATCAAGCATAATATCCTTCTCCAGGGAATGGTCCCTTCTAGCAACATGACTGAAGTAGGTGTGACGAAGTCTGGCCATTCTCGCCTCCAAGGAGCATTCTGGCTTCACTGCTTCGAGGACAGATCTGTTCAGTGTTCTGGCAGCCCATAGTACTTTCAGTTTTCTTCACCAACACCACAACTCAAAAGCGTCAACTCTTCTTCTGTGTTCCTTATTCATTGTCCAGCTTTCACATGCACTTGAGGTGATTGAAAACACCTTGGCTTGGGTCAAAAAAAAAACCTCACTGCCCTCGAGTCCTCCACTCATAGTGACCCCTCCTTGGGTTTCCAAGGTGATATCTCTATGGAAGTAGATTGCCCAGTCTCCCTTCCAAGGAGTGGCTGGTGGGTTTGAACCGCCAGCCTTCTGGTTAGCAGTTAGATGCCTTTGGCACTACACCACCAAAACTTCCATGGCTTGGATTAGGCACACCTTAGTCTTCAAAGAGACATCTTTGCTCTTCAGCAGTTTAAAGAGGTCTTTTGCAGCAGATTTGCCTGTGTAATATAATGTCTAATTTCTTGACTGCTACTTCTTCCATTGGTGTTGATTGTGGAACCAAGTAATATGAAATGAAGATAGTACCAGAAAAATGAAGATAAACACTTCAAAACCTGATTTGGAGATAGGAAAAGAAAGGTAGGATTAGGGGCTCTAATGGTCGTTTTTGTTGTTGTTGTTGTTGTTGTTGCTTTTAATCAAAATCATAAAGATCATAATTTGGTGTCTCTTATGAACTTCTGATTTTTTTTTTTAACTGCATATGACTACAAAGAAATTGAAAAGTTGAAATTGTTTTGCTTCCCCTTCACTTGCAGGTGATATACAAATTGGAATGGAGGATAAAAAGGGCCAATTAGAAGTTGAGGTTATTAGAGCACGGAGCCTCACACAAAAACCTGGTTCAAAATCTACACCTGGTAAGGAACAGTGTTACTGAGCTTGGACAAGGGAATATTAAATAAGCAAAAAACTCAAATCATTTGCTGCATTTGAGTTTATATTAATAGCCTCCATTTTGCATCATCTGATTGATTATACTGGCAGCTTTTATCTGTTGCTTGTTTTTGTAAAAGTAGGTCCCAGTTTTCCTTACACAGATACTCTGTCGGAAGGTTTTAGAAGGAATATAGTCACAGTAAGGTAAGTTTAGTTAAGATTGTTTCTAGCTCACATCAGTTATTTTATTTCTGCACATTTATAAATGTAAAAGAAAAAAATAATAGTTTAGTTCTAATTGTAAGAAGGAAAGACTGAACCTTACCATAAAAACATGCATTGTAATGCCAGCTGTAACCCAAATAAATCAGAGTCTTCGGGTAACCCTGTACCATTTACTTGAAAATGAGATTAGTGGTAACATGGGTTTCAAGAAAGAGAATGTATGTAGTAGAGGGAATTTAAGATGATTTAAATAGTCAAAGGGCAATCTTGGAATAATCACCTCTAGTTCTCTACTAAGGCATTCTCTAATAAAGATTAATTTAACTTAAAGATTAACTTCTTACATGTTAATATACCTTTTTCAGCGCCATATGTCAAAGTATATCTTTTGGAAAATGGAGCCTGCATAGCCAAGAAGAAGACAAGAATTGCACGGAAAACCCTTGACCCTTTGTATCAGCAGTCCCTGGTTTTTGACGAAAGTCCACAGGGTAAAGTCCTTCAGGTTAGTAATAGCTTTTTTTTTCCCCCTCTATATAATGGCTAGGAAGGAGCCTTGAAGGCACTGTGGTTAAGCACACTGCTGCTAACTGAAAAACCAACCACTCCACAAAGAGAAAGATGTGACAGTTGGCTTCCGTAAAGATTTACAGCCTTGGAAACCCTATGGGGCAGTTCTATACTCTGTTCTAGAGGGTGGCTGAGTCAGAATTGACTTGAAAGCAATGAAACTGGTTTTAGGTAGCATTAAAAATAGCGGGAGGATCTCATGGAAAACCGAAGTTCTGTTTTGCCTCTCACTTCTTCCTTCTCTCCATTCTCTTCTACCTTTGCCCTTTCTCCCCTGCTCTCCCTTCTTCTGTCTAGAGAAGGGGAGAGAGTGAGACAGATGATGCTAATAATGTTCACTGAGCATTACTGAGGCCCAGCTTTGGGACGGAAAGAGAAAGGGAGAGGAAGAGAGAACTGCAGCACATGCTGAGTGGATGCCAGACATGCTGTTAGGTGCTTATATGCATTAGTCCTTTTAAACTTGTAACCAGCATATGCAATAAATACCATTATTCCCATTTTAAAGATTATGTCTAAAGATGACAGAGTAGGTAACTTGGCAGAGTTGCCCAGTAAATTGAAAAATCAGGCTTCACCACCCCTGCTTTTGTAAAGCACGTAAGTAGGTTCATTTGAGAACATTTACCCACCAGCCACTCCTCAGAAGGAAAGTTGGGCAATCTACTTCCGTAGTAATACCACCTCAGAAACCCAAGGAGGGGTCATTATGAGTCGGGTCCAACTCAATGGCACGTTAACAACAACAACAACACAGATGAGTAAAAGATTGGAAAAGAGATCAAATCTAAGAATAGAGTAAGTGCAATGGGAAGCTTGTCTAATACCAACAGGTGTTGACCCAGATGGTGGTCATTGTTGGTGAGTTCACTGACTTATCCACTAAATGAATAAAAATTGTTCTGGAAAGTCTTCAAAAGTTTTGAAGCTTCCCTTCAAAAGTTAGCAGCTCAAGATTATTTTTGTACTTACCGCTTCATGGACAAGTCCATAATATAAATGAAATGAAAGGAATTATTTTTTCTTTGTACAAACTGTATGATACAAACACTCCATTATACACTGCCTTGGATTATTTGTTTGTTTTGCTCTCCTGAGTTATACAAATTTTAATTTTTGTATCTCTGATTTAATACATTACTTATTAGATAGTAGGTACTCAAGAAATCCATTGAATTTATATATAATAAACTTACACATGTATTTCTTCAACATTGCATCATGTACATTCCATTGAATCTAAAAATTACTGTGAAATATTTTTTTAGGTTTAGAAGTGTTAGCATTTAATTTAGATGCATTAATATTTCTTCTTATCCATGCCTCCTCAGGACTAGTTACATTCATTTCCTCCTCCTTCATTGACTAGAGTTCCCAGAACAGTTGCTATGAACCCTTCACATGTGAAAAAGTTTGAGTTACATTGTATTTCTCTGTCTCTACAGGTCATTGTCTGGGGAGACTATGGCAGAATGGACCATAAATGCTTTATGGGCGTTGCTCAAATCTTGTTAGAAGAACTTGACCTGTCTAGTATGGTAATTGGATGGTACAAGTTGTTCCCACCTTCATCACTGGTGGATCCCACACTCACACCCCTAACCCGCCGAGCTTCCCAATCATCTCTGGAAAGTTCAACTGGGCCACCCTGCATTCGATCATAATGAACTCGTAACAGTCATCCCAGTAAAACTTTACCTTTCAGGATAATAATCTGAACCAGATATTTCATGATCAAAAGCATTGTTGGAGACAGACAATCAACTTGTGTTTTGCCTGTAGTAGTTGTTCAATACTATGTCCCAATTGTTCTTTAAAACCTGGCTTCACATGACAGAACAAGGCAATCAAATTACAGTAAAAATTGACGTGCTAGTGAGAGTCACTGATGCTTCTAACAAATAGAAAACAGAGGAAACTTCAAACTCACACACACACCAAATTGAACAAACTGGAAACTCTCACGCTGTGAAAAGTTGTATTTTACACATTTTTACACAGATCACAAGCAGTGTTATTTCCCTGGTGTTTGTGAAGCTTTGTTCTTTTGTGTTGTGTTTTGTTTTTTAATTTGTGTGTTGATTGTTACATATTTTGGGTTTGTTTTGTTTCCACTGTATGTGTTATTTCCACTATTTTTTGGCTATGTTCTGATAGGCTTCATGATGCTAACAGAGACCCTTCCTTTCTTTTTCCAAAAGCACCAAAAAAAGGGCTGAAGCAGTCTCTGTAGCATCCCCCAAAAGTGCTCAACAGCTAAACAAGGTGAGGCCAATGAAGGATTTCACTGGTTTTCATTTCATAATTCTTTAAAGTCTTATGTGTGGAAACCCAAGAAACTGAAAGTTATCTTCCAAATTAAATAACCACAGAATCATTTCCTTTTAAAATGAAGAGCATATCTGTTTGCTTTCAACAAAATTATGTTTTGCATTATTTTGCATGGAAGACTTTTAAAGAAATAGATCTGCAACTAACGCTGGGGACTAAAACTAACTGCGTAATTGTACTTTGGAAACACTCCTTGTGATGCCTTTTCCTTCCTGATAGCCAAAAAGAATAATAATAATAATATTGCTCATGTGTATAAACCATACTTTTGACTTCCCAAAATGGTGACTAGGAATGGATTTGAGCCTTAGACACTTTCAGCTATGCCCAGGCTTCTCAGCCATGTCTCTGTGTAGACACATCCGTCTGCCCTGGAAAGAGCATGGTATGAGCTGTTCAATATTCCACTGGAGATTCCAGTTGAAATATTCTGCACTCAACTAATGTTTTTATCAAATTTTAGTTTACATTTCTTTGAGATTGATGCAAGCACAAAGCTTGATTTTTTAATGCGAAGTATCTTACTTTGGGGGAGGGGGGATTAAACTAAGTCAAATTTCAATTTGCATTTTGTTCTTTTGAGTTTTTCTTGGCCTTGAATTTCCCTTCTGACATTCTGTACATGTGCTACAAACTGCAGACTCTGCGGGTGCATCGATCTGTTCTCTCTCGTTTTATGAGTCATTGAATTTTTGTGATTACACAAATAGAGCAGCATGACTTGAAACTGTTCAAAGCTGCATGCACGTTTTGTAAAAAAAATAAAAAGAAAAAAGAAAGAAACAAAAGGTTATTTAATAATATATGTTAGTTCCACATAGGCCAGCTTGTATGTTGCATGTAGTTGTACAGTTTGCTCGTTAATTATTATACTGAAATAACCAAGAAATCTAAGCCATCCATTTTTGTTATAGACATTTTACAGGTTTTAGCCAGACTCAGTCTGTGAGTCTGATGTGAAATGTCTATAGATGGACTTTATTTTTTACCCTCTGGAAAACGTGATGTAGTATGGACCAAATTCCTTCTAATAAATATTTTGGTGTAGATTCCTACCGTGGGGCTGTAACACATGTAGACACTGTGTACACACTAGGTTTTAATCCATAGACATACTGCCTGCACCAAGTGAATTATTTATTATTATTTATACATGCCAGACCTACCTGCCCATCATTCCACAGGGCACAGATTGACCACTGCTCACCATGCTGAGCAGGAAGAACTGAAGCATTGGTGCACTTCTACTAGATTCCGTTCTGTCTTAGTGGCCAACAATCAACTAATTTTAATTGGGTAGTAACTTTCTATTTTGACCACTTGTCTTAACACTCCCCTGTGCTTTTAAATGAACTTCCAACTCATGTTATGTAAACATGTTTAATAAAATTTACTTTTCATGTCAGTCGGTAGCCATCCGTGTTCTATGTTTTGCCAGATTTCCATTGTGGGTTCTATGGTACAAAATGGGAGCCAGATCATGGGAAGGGTGACTGGGATTTGTTGTTTGTGGTGGGCATTTGACTTGACTTGTCACTGCACTATATATGTCTTAATCTCCAGCCCAAAGGGTACTTTGCATCACATACAAGTTTTCACTTTGTCAGCCTGTTTAAGTGAGCACATGAGAGTACACTTCTGAAAAGTGGCATTATTAAAAACAATAAATCTAAGAATTAAATGGAAGGTTGTTTTTCTGCTGCTGTTTGAGTCTGCTAATAAAGGAGGCAACTCTGTTGTCCAATTGTCAAATCATTTCAATTTATGTAACATAACAAAATACTGAGTTTTGCGTCTCTGCATAACATCTGGGTCCCCTGTCCATCCCTTTTCTTCTGAACCCTTCACTAATTTGTAAAACCTTGACTTAAAGTAGGCAGACTGAGCAAAAACAAGTAATACATTTACTCTAAATCGTCTTCAGTAAGGTCTTGATGGAAAAATATGTCTTCAAAAATAGATAAGCCTCTGAAAGCAATATATTAAAATATTAACTTTTGCAATTTAATTTCATGATTGTTCTCTTTTCTTCTTCAAGAGCATTCATATATTTCACATTCATCCTCACAAAGCACTTGGTAAGCACTGATTGCATGTTACATTGTGGTAAAATAACTGTCAGGATACAGTCTCCTTCACCTTCTAAGCACTCTTAATTTTTTATAGACCACAGTTTATAACCTTGTAAAACAAAATAAACACAGCTAAATCGATATCAAATTTGAGACAACAAAACAAACGATATCACTAAATCAGTTGTTTACAGTTTTTAGAACAGATAACTGAATTTTACTCAACCAGTTGTTTGGTCTACAAGACATGAAATTATCTGTTAGGCTGGATGAATGGAAGGCAAAAGCAACTGATCAGTTCAATTTAAAACAAATTGGCAGAGTAAAGCTGTTCAATAGATAATAAGATAGCACCTACTGGAAGGGGGACAGGGACAGATCTGCCACTGAAATGGGAGGCAGCTGAAGATGACGTTAGAATTCTGTGTCTAAGCAGAAAAAGAAAAGCAGTCATCTCATCTCTCTTCAAATAACACAAATGCAGGAAGTCTTCTGCCCCGTGTTATGATTTCAGGGCCTGCTTTGGTGGAGAGGAAGTAACTTAAGAAAAAGCAGTTTTGCTAACTCTTCGTGATTTCTTGCTGACTCTGACAACTTAATTTCTGAAAATCCCAGCCTCAGATATATGATCTGATTATGCCTAACCAACCTTGGTAAGGACTTTGTTGCATACCAGATATTAAGTACCTAGAATACAAAAAAAAAAAAGGAAAACAAGACCCTGCCTTGAAGAAGCTCCTTATTTACTAAGAGATCATTATGTGAAGTAATAATTACAATGCTATATATTTGATTTGCTCTGTTGGCATAGTGCCTAAGGCATTTGACTACTAATCAGGAGGCTGGAGGTTCAAACCTCCAGGAAGGAAGATTGGGCAGTCTACTTTCATAGTAATAGCGCCTCAGAAATCCAAGGAGGGGTCACTATGAGTTGGAAGCAACTCAACGGCAGTGAGTTTTTGGTTTGGTATATTTGATTTGTATACAGACTAAGGAGCCCAGGTGGTGCAACAATTAAGCACTTGAGAGCTAACTGAGAAGTTGACAGTTGGAACCCACCCAGCAGCTCCATGAAAACAGAGCTGGCAGTCTGCTTCCATAAAGATCACAACCAAGAAAACTCTGTGGAGCAGTTGTGCTCTGTCACGTGGGGTCCCTGGGAGTCAGAATCAACTGCACACACCACGCAAAAGGCTATCTTCATGGGAACAAATTGCCAGGTCTTTTCTTTCGCAGAGAGACTGGGGTTTGAACCACTAACCTTTGGGTTAGCAACCAAGCACTTTACCCATTGCACCATCAGGGTTCTTTTCCCAATGAAGTAGTGCTTCTCAATTCTGCATCTGTCACAAAAATCTGCATCTCAGAGAAGGATTGATCAGGTTTGCATCTTAGCCCTGCACACCTGCTGTGGCTTTTCAGTCCTTTCATAACCAGTCAATTTCCCCTCTAAGTTATTACTTCCAAAATAGATTCCAAGACTCTTCATACACGTGCAGGGTACCTTCTCCCCAGAGGAGCTTAGAAATCACTCCCTTTCAGGGACTGCACCTACATAAAGCTTCCATCCTGAGTCCCCCTAAGGTACCTCTCACTTCCCCATACACGTGTAATTCTTCACATTTCCTCAGTGTGTCATGGACATTACATGATGACATTTTTATTGGTGGCCTCATGCAGGCTACCCAAAGTTTGGGACAAAGTCTCAGTTTGCTTTCGTTTTATAATTGCCACAAAAAGATTATCCAGTGTCACTATGTTGAATCAGTAGTCCCAAGATGAGAGATGTTATCCCCTGCTCCACTGGTGGTAGACACTTCAGATAACGGGCTCAGGTCTTCACTGCTAATGGGACTCTAATTACATAAAACTTCCAGTTGATTCCTCTGTCTCCTTCCTTTCATCCGCATACTTTTCAAAAATGGTCTTTTAGACTTCATCCCCAATACCTCACCTACTGCTCACTTATGACCCTACTTTAGGGTTACCAGATGAAATACAAGACACCTAGTTAAATTTGGATTTCAGGTAAACAATAATTAAAACTTTAAAATTAAAATTATTTGTTGTTTATCTGAAATTCAAATTTAACTAGGTATCCTATATTTTTATTTGCTAAATCTGCAACACTACCCCTATTGCTATCTATTTTGTGCCCCTACCACTTTGCTGAAAAAGCTCTCCTCAATCTACCTAACCACAAACAAATTCCAACAGCCATTCTCAGCATAGTAATTGCCCCCTTGTATCTTACTGAAAATTTTTCACTCCCCTACTCCCTCTACAGCTCTGGTAGTGTAGTGCCTAAGGCATTTGACTGTTAACCAGAAGGTTGGTGTCAAACCCACCAGCCACTCCTCGGAAGGAAGTTTGGGCAGTCTACTTCCATAGTGATACTGCCTCGGAAACCCAAGGAGGGGTCTCTATGAGTCAGGTCTGACTCGACGACACATAACAACAACAACAACTCCCTCTACCTCTGCATTGTTCTAGTCCTTCAACTTGTATGGAGACTGAACTTTATTCCCAATTTTTCACTCCTCCTCCTTGTTTTGTACCATCCAGTCGATTCTGATTCATAGAGACTCTATAGGACAGAATGGAACTGGTTGATAGGGTTTCCAAGGCTATAATCTTTACACAAGCAGATCTCCAGGTCTTTTCTTCCATGGAGGTACTGGTGGGTTCAAACCACTAACCTTTCAGTAAGCAGCCAAGTGCTTAACCACTGCACCACTAAGACTCCTCTCTAAGGGAGCTAAATATCCACATCCATTGCTGTGTTACTTTGCAATACCTCACAATAGAGCAGGCAGTAAACATATGTTTCTATCCCATTAAACTTGGGCTTTCCTAGATGGCCGTTTCTGTGTGCCACGGAAAGTTAATAATGACACAAGTAGCAGCCGTTCTCCATGAAAAGGACTTGCAGCAAATAAGCACTGCCCTGTCAAACTCCTTGAATGAGAGACATGTGGATCAGAACTGGACCCAATTCCCAGCCTGAAGCAGTCATTTAAACTGAACTCCAGATCCACAGACAAGAAAAAAAATTTTTTTAATGAGTCACTAAGATTTGGAGGTTGTTTGTTACGAAGTATTATTGTGGCAAACCCTATTACACTGCTCTTTATCAGTTCCACTTCATGCAACCACTATATATGATTACTGTGCAAGATACTGAGTAAGGAACTTCGTTTATTCCACAAGGTTCTGATCTTGTTTTTCTTTTTCTGCTCTCCTACAAGAATCTTGTCTATTTCAATTACTGCCTTTATCTTCATCTGTAGTACTATAATTTCTCCAGTTAACAAATGTTAAGTTCCAATATACATACAGAGTATCCTTTGATGATCCAGGTAAATTAGATCCTATACCCCCAAAGTCTTTCTATTTCTGTTGGGCATTACCGTTTCCCAACATTCCAAATAGTTGATTTATTCTTAAGTTGATAATAAAATCCATATGAGAATAATCAATGAAACAAAGTCCTTGAAGAGGTGAACAGGGTAGGTTCCATTCATACCTTACTCAACAGATTTTTTATTGAGCATTTATTTTATGCCAGGTACCTTACCATGTAACCAATCATATAATGTTAAAGAAAATGAAAAGGAGCCCTATCCTAAAGAAGCCTACAATCTAGTGAGAAAACAGATATAATTCAAATAATGACTCATATATACAATGAAAAATTATAAGAGATTATATGAAGGAAAATTATAAAGAGCTATAAAAGTATAAAAATGGCCCACTCTTGGGGCTAGGCTGAGAAAATGATGTGGCCAGCCAATGAAGACTTTCTTTGGGAAATAAAGTTTCAGTTAAGACTTATAAAGGATAAAAGGAAGGTTAAAACATTCCAGGTAGAGAAAACAAGCTGGACAAAGTCCAGCGATAGGAAAGAATGTGGTAAATGCTAAGAAGTGAAAGGAGGCTGCTGCGAATGAAGTGTGGAGAGCAAAGAAGCCACCAGGATCACTGGGGTGGATCTTACAGTGAAGTCTTTCACCTCTCTGAAAACCCACACAGATTTATAACTCTCTATAGTTCTTACTAGGAGCTCTGGTAGCATAGTGCCTAAGGCACTTGACTGCTAACCAGAAGGCTGGCGGTTCAAACCCACCAGCCACTCCTCGGAAGGAAGGTTGGGCAATCTACTTCCATAGTGATACTGCCTCGGAAACCCTAGCCGGGGTCCTGTGAGTCAGGTCTGACTCGTCGGCACATAACAACATAGTTCTTACTGTTGTCGTTGTTGGTTTCCTTGATTCAATTCTGACTCAATGACCCCCTGTGTCAGAGTAGAACTGTATTTCATGCAGTTTTCAGTGGCTGATATTTTAGAAGTAGTTCACAAGGGTTTTATTCTAAGGAGTGTCTGAGTGCACTTGGCCAACCTTTCCATTAATAGCCAAGCATGTTAACCATTGCACCACCCAGGGACTCCACTTCTTACCATAAAAACCAACACCCATTGCCATCCAGTCAATTCTAATTTATAGTGACCCTAAAGGACAAAGTAGAACTGTAACTCTTTACAGAAGCAGACTGTCTCCTCTTTCTCCCAAGGAACAGCTGGTAGTTTGAACCACTGACCTTTTGGGTAGCAGCTGAATGCTTTAACCACTGTGCCACCAGAGCTCCTTACTTTTGCCATAGAACTACTTTAATTAAAAATATTTACCTATCTTACCACATAGTTAGTGCTCAATACATAACTGGTCAATGTATTAGTTAGGGGAGGATAACCACTGTGAAAAATAGACCCCTAAACAAGCAACACCTTAAGCACAGTAGAAATTTACTTATCAGCTAATGATATTGGGAGGGTGAACAGGTCAAAGAGATAGCCCTCCTCTGTGCAGTTATTCAGGAACCCAGGTTGATGGAGGCCCTGGAATCTTCATCACATGACTTACTTCTAAAATGCTTGGAAATTGGCTCCATTGCTGACACCCAGAAGGGAGGAGGGGGAAATGGAAGAACACAATGGGAGACTTTCACAGACCAGGTCTGAAGTGAGGCACATGGCTTCCATACACATTCCACTAGCTAGAAGTCAGTCACCTGTCCTTACCTAACTGCCAGAGAGTGTGGAAAGGCCCAGTAATAAGACGAGAACATGAACTTTGATGAACAATTAGCAGTCTCTTCCCAGTAGATGAATGAATAAGTCAAAGAATCACCATTTTTTTTTTTGTGCCAGTGAAAATGTTTTTGGTTTGAGAACTTTTCTTCTGGTTTCAGCAACATGACTAACATATGGGAAGCAGAGGACAATATTGAGGCTAGGATTTCAAACCTAAAACAGATACACCAGTTCTTTAAAAACCACTCTGCTTTGGGATGAACTATCCTTCAGAATATTTTCACGAGGCTCTCAAAATTACTGGAAGTTCTCTCTTCCCTTCAACTGAATCGAAGCAGTAGGATCACCATTCAGTCAATTATTCAGTACTTTCACCTGCTATGGAGAAATTTTGTTCTTTAAGAATATGCTTCCTGATTATCTCCTAACAGAGATTTGTAGTACTGACAGATCCTACGAAGGAGCACAAACAGTTAAGCTCAACTACGAATCAAAAGGTTGAAGGCTTTATCCCACCCAGAGGCTCTACAGGAAAACGACCTGATTCTCTGCTTCCGTAAAGATTACCAAGAAAACCAAACCCACTGCCAGTGAGTTGATTCTGACTTACAGTGACCCCCATAGGGTTTCCAAGGCTGTAAATGGTTATGGAAGTAGATTGCCTTATCTTCTTCCCATAGAACAGCTGGTAGATTTGAACTACCAGCCTTCACCAAATGCCTTACCCACTATGCCACCAGAGCTACTTAAAGATTACAGCCTAGAAAATACTATGGGGAAGTTTTACTCTGTCACATGGGGTCACTATGAATCAATTCAATGGGCCAGTTGTAATCTGTCACATTGAGTCACCATGAGTCAGAATTGACTCAATGACACCTAACAACAAAATCCTGTGTCAGAATGCTTTTAAGTGAAAGGGTATAAACCAGAAAAGGGTTGATTTATGAACTCATATCACAGAAAATTCTATAGGTAGATTTGGTCTAGAAGGGGCCTGGAGAGAGTGGACTAATGATATCACCAAGAATTTGTCCTCACCTCTTGATTTTGATGTCTGCTCTGTTGACTTCATGCTCAAGTAGGTGCTTCTCATGGTGCATTAAAATAGCTACTGGTGGTCCTAGACTCACAAATTTCAGTTTAGCAACCTCAGAGGAAAGAAGTATAAAAACTTCCCAATAACCCAGTGAAATCCCACCTCTGATACTCTTGGATGATTGGGTGTGGTTACCTAACACTGAGCCAATCTCACTGGCCTAAGAGTTAAAATACATTGATTGGTGGCTGTGTCAAGAATCTAGCCCTACATCCAGAGAGAGTTTCACTCAAACCTCACAAAATAAGAGTAAAGGTGGTTTCCCCAAGACAAATCTGGAAATCTGGATGCTATTACAAGAAAAGGAGGGATGTTGTTCTAACTTCTATCTGCTCTGGATCTAGTCTTCTCTCAAACCCTGAGGAAGGTGGGAAAAGAATTCTCGAGGCTGACAATGCCCCACTACACCAAACCCTCCTTTTAACCATAACTAGCTGTCTTACAAATTAGGGAGCCAACTGTCTGCCACCTAAATGACTTACAGAGCCCCAGGCTGGCATTTTGAAAGATTTGCCATTGTGATACCCATAGCAAACAGATTTATTTTCATTTACACATAAATTGCCAAAGCCAAGTTCATAGTTTAACTTTGCTCACACTTCTGGAAATATCTGAAATTGGAGATAGCTGCTCTTAGCATACCATTCTATTAAGAATTGAATTAGCATAACATGCTACGCAACATAGCTGTTAAATAGGATAACAATGTGTGGTAGTTAAGGTTGTGTGTCAACTTGGCTGGGCCTGGTTGATGGCTGGGCAGCTGGTGGTAGTTATCCCCAATGATGAGACTGGCAATCAATTCCATGGTGGGATCTACCACAAGCAGCTGAGTAGCTGCTTTAGGGATGTGGTCTACTTTCCATCTATAAGAAACAGCTTTGGGAATGGTCTCCAGCTTATGGCATGCTTGAACCCTGCATGTAGTTGTGTTGTTGTTCAGCAGCCTGCCACGCTCTGCCGACCTTTGGACTTTCAATGGACTTGAATTAATGGCCTGCCATGTGGTTGATAACACTGGGACTGTGCCTTTTTACTTGTCAACTTTGGGCTTGCCAGTCTCAGCAGCCAGCAGCTGAGTGAAGAAAAGCCTCTAGCTTCAGTGGGCTGGGAGCTGGAGGCAGAGCTGAAGCCCAAGGTTAAGGGGCTTTCACCCAGGCCCTAGAGCCTGGCACTTTAAACTCAGACTTAAAGCCTCCAACCAGTAAGATAATAAACTCTTGTTTGTTCAAGCCATCCCATTTGTGGTATCTTCTGTTAGAGCAGCACTAGGTAACCAGAACACAATGGTACCTAGTTCACATAGCTATTTTGAGGATTAAAGTAGTAAATAAAAAACTCTTAGGATAAAATCTGAACTCATAATAAGCACTCAATGTACGTTAACAATAAATAACTCCTCTATATCAAACACTAGTAATCATTCATCCAAGTAAAATACGTGAGAACTGCATATAAACACCGTTGTTTGATGCCATTGAGTTGATTTTTGACTCATAGTGACCTCATGTGAGAGAGTAGAACTGACTCATAGAGTTTTCTAAGATGTAATCCTTACAGGAGCAGATTTCTCCCATGGAACCATTGGGTGAACTTGAACCACCAATCTTTTGGTTAGTGGTCAAGCTGTTGCACCAATATGGTTCCTTATGAACACAATATTTTGGAGCAAATCTAGGCTCTGAAGATGCAACAGTTAAGGCATTTGGCTGCTAACCAAAAGATCAGTGATTTGAACCCATCAGCCACTCCATGGAAGAAAGTTGAGGCAGTGTGCTTCCATAAAGATTTACTGTCTTGGAGACCCAATGGGGGTCACTATGAGCAGGTGGACTAGATCAGGACTTTGGGGCTTTTGACTTGTGCCATGTGAAACCCTTGCTTCTAAGGCCTCAGGACCATCAGAGGCAGAGTATGTTGAGCTCCACCCCTGTACTTGATAAATCAAAGCAGCTTCTATTTATCTATTATTTATTATTTGAGGGGGAAAAAATGAATTTGTTGGAAATAAAAGATTCCCTAGCTAAAATTTAGCATATCCCATTGGATTGGACTCATTTATCAGTTTGTCATACTGTGGTGGCTTGCATGTTGCTGTGAGGCTGGAGGCCATGCCACTGGTATTTCAAATACCAGCAGAGTCACCATAGGGTGGACAGGATTCATTGGAGCTTCCAGACTAAGACTCAGAAGGAAGAGGCCATCCACCTTTCAAAGAATTGGCCCGTGAAAACCTTATGAATAGCAGTGGAACACTGTCTGATATATTACAGGAAAACTTCATGACTAGCCCTGAGACATTGTCCAATATAGGGCCAGATGATGAGCCTCTCAAGTCAGAAGGCACTCACAATCGACTGAGGAAGAGCTGCCTCCTCAAAGTACAGTTGACCGTAATGATGTGGATGGAGTAAAGTTTTCAGGACCTCCATTTGCTGATGGAGAATGGCTCAAAATGGGAAGAAACACCTGAAAACATCCATTAGTAATCAGAATGTGCAATGTACAAAGTATGAATCTAGGAAAACTAGAAGTTGTCAAAATTGAAATGGAATGCATAAAGATTGATATCCTAGGCATTAGTGAGCTGAAATGGACTGGTACTGTCATTTTGAATGAGACAACCATATTATCTTCTATGCCAGCAATGACAAATTAAAGAGGAATGGCATAGCATCCATTGTCACAAAGAATGTTTCAAGATCTATCCTAAAGTACAGTGCTATCAGTGATAGGATAATATCCATATGCCTACAAGGAAGACTAGTAAATTCTACTATTATTCAAATTTATGCACCAACCACTAAAGTCAAAGATGAGGAAATTGAAGATTTTTACCAACTTCTGCAATCTGAAATAAACCAAACATGCACTCAAGATGTATTGACTATTAATGATGATTGGAATGTGAGAGTTGGAAACAAAAAAGAATCACCAGTAGTTGGAATATATGGCGTTGGTGATAGAAATGACGCCAGAGATTGCATGATAGAATTTTGCACATCCAAAGACTTATTTATTGCAAATACCTTTTTTCAACAACGTAAACAACAGCTGTACGCATGGTTCTCCCCAGAAGGAAGACACAGGAATCAGATCGACTACGTCTGTGGAAAGAGATGATGGAGAAGCTCAGTATCTTCAGCCAAAATAAGGCCAGGATCTGGTCTAGGAGAATTGACCATCAATTGCTCACATGCAAGTTCAGGTTGAAGTTGAAGACAAATAAAACAAGTCCACAAGAGCCAAAATATGACCTTGATTATATCCCATCTGAATTTAGAGACTATTTGAAGAACAGATTTGACTCATTGAACACCAATGACCGAAAACCAGATGAAGTGGGGGATGACATCAAGAACATCATACATGAAGAAAGCAAAAGGTCATTTAAAAGACAGAGAAGGAAGAAAAGACCAAAATGGATGTCAGAAGAGACTCTGAAACTTGCCCTTGCAAGGAAATGGAAAAAATGACAAGCTATAAGAGCTGAACAGAAGATTTCAAAGAGCAGCTCAAGAAGACAAGGTCAATTACTATAATGAAATATGCAAAAACCTGGAGTTAGAAAACCAAAAGTGAAGAATACACAGCATTTCTCA
>NW_006921720.1:5614063-5638798 GCF_000298275.1 Orycteropus afer afer
GATGAACATGGGTGTGCATATATCTGTTCTTGTCATGGCTCTCACTTTTTTAGGGTATATACCTAGTAATGGAATGGCTGGGTCAAATGACATTTCTAATTCCAACTTTTGAAGGAATCACCATACTGCTTTCCACAATGGTTGTACCATTTTAGAGTCCCACCAGCGGTGCATGAGAGTTCCAATCTCTCCACAACCTCGCCAGCATTTGTTATTTTCTGTCTTGTTGAACTTTCTAGTCAATATTTTCTTGCATACTATTATCTAGCTTGTATTCCAAAAACAATACTTTTTTGTTTGTTTTCCTTTACCTTTATCTGGGAGCTTTGTTGGTGTAGTACCTAAGGCATTTGACTGGTAACCAGAGGGCTGGTAGTTTAAACCCACCAGCCACTCCTCAGAAGGAAGACTGAGCAATCTACTACCATATAAATACTGCCTTGGAAACCCAAGGAGGGGTCACTATGAGTTGAAGTAACTTGATGACAATGAGGTTTTTTTTTTTTTTTTTTTTGCATAATAACCAAATTCATTCAAAGTGCAGGTAAAACTAATATGAAGTGTCCAATGGCACCAAGATGCAAAAAAAGTTCTATTTAATTTTTTAAAAATTATTGCAACAGTATAATTTTTCAGTTAAAAATCAATTTAACTCAATATTCCACCTCCACTATTTCTAGTAGTTAGCCAGCTGGAGTCTTTTCCTTGGGGATTTCTTCTTCTAAAACCTGAAGTCAAAGCCTCAGCCAATCTGTTATTTAGTAAAAGTGGAAACCCCCTGTTGAGACTAAGTGAAGTGTGCTTGTTAGGAAAAGGAGAGAAGAGGGACTTGAAATCTTGATGGGAAATACCAAAAAGAACAAAGCTAAACAAACAAACACAAAACCTGCTGCTGTGGAGTCAGCTCCGACTCAAAGCAACCCCACAGGACTAGGTGGAAGTGCCCCGTCTAGTTTCCAAGGCTGTAACCTTTATGGAAGCGGACTGTCCCATTCTTTCTCCCACAGAATGGAGCAGCTGGTAGGTTTGAATCACTGAACCTGAGGGTTTAACCATGGTGTAACCAGGGCTCCTTCCTGAAGGAAAATAGAGGGGGAATTTCTAGAAACAGTTTGAAGAAAAAAGAGCAACTTGCCCTGACCAGTGGAGAACACCACCTCATTCTATGCAGTGGCCAGATTGTATCCCAAAGTAAAAATAATAATAATAATGATAAAAGTCAGTCACTGATTAGTTTTCCTTGTACTATAATGTTAAAATTGAGTTTTTCAAAAACATTTGACAGGTCACTAAGGTATCAACTATGTCCTGTATTGAATATGCTGCTCCCAGTATTGTAAAATAAGTTCCCATTATTATCCTCTCATCCCAATTTAACCATCTCCCAGGTGCCTCTACCTACATCCTCTACTCTAAATGTCTGTTGACGCTTCTGCTCTAAAGAGAATGTAGATTTTCCGTGTGTTTTCAGCCAAGAACTCATACTACACTTACTCATCTGAACCCACCCAATCCGACCATGGCTATTGCGGGGCCATTGCTTCTCAAGTTTTCATGTCACAACAGTTCACCTAGGTACCTTGTTAAAATGCAGGTTTTGGCCTCAGATTCTGTATAGCTAACCAACTCCCAGGCAAGACCTGCTACATAATATGGGGGGCCCAGTGCAAATAGGGTCCCTGAGTGGCACAAATAGTAAAGCACTTGGCTACTAACCGAAAGTTTGGAGGTTTGAGTCCACCCAGAGGCACCTTAAGGAGCTCTGGTGGCACGGTGCCTAAGGCATTTGACTGCTAACCAGAAGGTCGGAGGTTCAAACCCACCAGGTGCTCCATGGAAGGAAGATGGGGCAATCTATTTCCATGAAGATTTACTGCCTCAGAAGCCGAATGGGGGTCTCTATGTGTCGGAATCAACTCGATGGCTGTGAGTTTGGTTTTTTGGTTTAGAGGTACCTTAGAAGAAAGGTGTGATCTTCTTCCAAAAAATCAGCCACTGAAAACTGTATGGAGCACATATCCACTCACAGGCATATGGGGTCTCCAAGACTCCACAGCAACTGGTTTGAGTTTTGGTTTAGTGTGAAATAAAAATGGAGGGGCTCTTGTTAGAAAGCATTATTTAGAATTTCAAGATGGAGACATCAGAGAATTAGACCAAGTGTAGGACTCTTGTGAACACAGAGCCCTATGTGATTGCACAAGCCTCACACCTGTGAAGCCAATGGTGTTTGTTCCCAGGTGATGAGAGGGTTAGTGAATCACACTGAGAAGAAAGTGAGTGACCAAGCCTAGAAAGCAGAACCTTGTGGTTGGCCATTATTTCCAGGAGCTTTCTCCCCATCCAGTCCCAAAAACAAACCAAGCAACCAGTGCCTATCAGGCCAATTCCAACTCGTAGAGATCCCCTGTGTGTCAGAGTTGAACTGCTCTTTCTGTAGGGTTTTTCAAGACTGTGACTTTCTGGAAGCAGATTAGCCAGGCCTTTCTTCCAAGGTGCCTCTGGGTGGGTTTAAACAGACTGTCCTTTTCCACCATCCAGGGATGCCTTACCCGAACCAGTGCCCAAGTAAAACTGGTCATGATTTTTCAGCCATTTAGATTACAATTGATTACATTGATACTCTGGAACAGTTCTAGGAATTCATTTATATTTCTTTGGGATAATGTTTTTCTTGACTAGTGTTTTGCAAATTATGTTCTAGAAAAATAACGAGCAGTTTTTCACTTTGTCGCTTAGGTAGGGGTGAAAAAGATTAAAGAGAAAGACAAGCAAGGGGATTCTGAGCCTTCGGTTGGCTCCAGCCAGACCTCTGCTCTTTGATCTGCTTGGTGATTTTATCGGGAGTTGGAGGAAGGGAATGCTGACATGGGTCAAGTGAGAAAATTCCACTGTTAGGAAAACTTAAAACAATAATGACAACAAGAAATCCAGACGGAGGGAGACTAAGAGAAAGTGACTCATGTAATAGCCTCCACAAACAAATATGAATGGGTTATTAACCCTCTTTCCTAAATGATTAGGTGATCAAAACCCTATTTGCTAGTGTTAAACAATAAACAAATAAAATGACAGATGAACAAAACTCATGACTTTAGGATTAGGTGGCCTCTCAGTTTCAAATTGACAGGAAGTCCAGTAGCAGACTGGGTATTAGCTATTGTTGTGTGCCGTGTACTCGATGCAGACTCATAGTGAGCCTATAAGAGGAAGTAGAACAGCCCCATTGAGTTTCCTGGGCTGTAAATCCTTGTGGAAGCAGACTGCCACATTTTTCTCCAGTGGAGCTGCTGGTGGGTTCAAAGTACTGACCTTTTGGTTATCGACAGTTGAGTGCTTTAACCACTGTAGCGCCAGGGCTTCTGGTTATTACCTATGACATGATCCTCCCACATACAAAAGCTTGCCCGTTTGTTACCACGACGGAATAATATGGATGAGGACTAAGAAAAGAATTGAAACTCAAAATAATTTATCCAGTTGCATGTTTTTACCTCCAGGCAGGCCGGGCAGTATTTGTGAATTCCCACCTCTTTAACAAAGGCAAATAGCAGTTGCGTTGTGTTTCAGAATAAAACTGCTCTGTAGCAGGACGCTTATAAAACAAATGGCTGCAGTAACACAATAAAACCACAAGATGGCAGTAATGTTTCATGCAGCTCTGGAAAGGCTCTAAAAGCTGTTCTTTTGAGGAGAGGATTGTTGTTAGGCGCCTTCATCTCGGCTCTGACTCTTAGCGACCTTATGTACAGCAAAGAGAAATATTGCCCCGTCCTGTGGCAGCCTCACAATCCGTACTATACCTGAACCCATCGTTGCAGCCACTGTGTCAATCCATCTTGTTAAAGATCATTCCCTTTTATGCTGACTCTCCACTTTACCGATCATGATATCCTTCTCCAGGAAATGGTCCCTCTGACAACATGGCCAAAGTAGGTGAGAGAAAGTCTGGCCATTCTAGCTTCCAAGGAGCATTCTGCTGCATTTCTTCCAGGACAGAACTGTTAGTTCTTCAGGCAGTCTTTCTGAGTAAATATTAAGTGGTAGAACTGCACAGAGGATATACACAGTTATAGTACCAAAAAGAATTAGCCAACATTCAACCATTTCAGGAGGTAGCATATGATCAAAAATCAACAGTATTGAGGGAATACACAGAGCCACATACCAAAAAGAATGGTTGACATTCAACCATTTCAGGAGGTAGCATATGAGCAAGAACCATTGGTAATGAAGGAAGAAGTCCAAGCTGCACTGAAGACATGGGAGAAAAACAAGGCTCCAGAGACTGACCGTGTACCAATTGAAGTGATTCAACAAACGGATGCAATGGTGGAAATGCTCACTTGTCTATTCCATGAAATTTGGAGGACAGCTACCTGACTGACTGACTGAAGGAGATTGATATTTCTGCCCATTCCAAAGAAAGGTAATTGAACACAATATGGAAATTATCGAATGATGTCATTAATATCACAAGTAAGTAAAGTTCTGCTGAAGATAATTCAAAAATGGTTGCAGCAATACATCAACAGGGAATTTCCAGAGGTTGAAGCTGGATATAGACAAAGACAAGGACATGGAATGAGATATCATTGCTGGCAGATGGACCTTGGCTGAAAGCAGAGAATACCAGGAAAATGGCAATCTGTGCTTCACTGACTATGCAGAGGCATTCAACTGTGTGGATCATAACAAATTACAGATAACATTGTGAAAACGGGAAATTTCAGAACACTCATTTGTGCTCATGGAGAACCTGCACATAGACTAAGACGTAGTTGTTCAAACAGAACAAGGGGATACAGCATAGTTTAAAATCAGGACAGGTGCATGGCAGGGTTATATCCTTTTACCACACTTACTCAATCTGTATGCTGAGCAAACAATCTGAGAAGCTGGACTATATGAAGGAGAATATGGTATCAAAATTGGAAGAAGACTCATTAACAACATGTGATACGCAGATGGCACAAGCTTGTTTGCTGAAAGCAAGGAGGACTTGAAGCACTTTCTGATGAGAATCAAGGACTGCAGCCTTCAGCATGGATTACACCTCAACAGACAGAAAACCACTGGACCAATATGCAACATCATGACAAACAGAGAAAAGATTGAAGTTGTCAAAGATATTTTTTACTTGGATGCAAAATCAACATGCCCCCACCAAAAAATAAAAAAATAAAAAAAACATTGCCATTGAGTCGATTCTAACTCCCCAGTGGTCAAAAAATCAAATGACATATTGCAATGGGCAAATCTGCTGCAAAAGACCTCTTAAAGTATTAAAAAAGAAAGATGTCACTTTGAGGACTAAGGTGCGCCTGACCCAAGCCAAGGTCTTTTGCCACAGATGTATGTGAAAGCTGGCCAATGAATACGGAAGATGGAAGAAGACTTGATGACTTCAAATTATGGTGTTGGCAAAGAATATTGAATATACATACCATGGGCTGCCAGAATTCCCTTAGGGGAAAGGATGGCAAAGTCCCGTGGACTTTGGATATGTTATTATGAAGAACAAATCCTTGGAGAAGAACATTATACTTGGTGAAGTAGAAGGTCAATGAAAAGGAGAACGATCCTCAGTGAGATGGATTGACACAGTGACTTTAACAATGGGTTCCAATATAGCAATGATTGGGAGGGTGGTGCAGGATTGGGCAGCATTTCTTCCTATTGTACACAGTGTTGCTATGAGTCAGACCTGGGTCGATAGCAGCTAGTGAGTCTTGAGTGAGTGAGACGGGTTGTTTAAATCAAGTTAAGGACGTAACTTCTGGGGAATTAGCCTTTTTCACAATGTAAAAATATCTTTTGTAAAGCATGTTTCATAATTATAAACATGCACAAACGTTTCCTTCTTTATCTCCATCAAGAATCAGTTAACAGATCTTATTTTGTTATTAAATGAATTCTGCATTATGACTCATCTTCCTGGGTTTAGTATGTTGAGGTAACAGCGAGTTCATCTTCACTTCCTGAATGTGTGAGATCAGAGACTCTCTATTGCCTCTGTTTTGCAATAGAAGTTGCCTTTTCCCTAGGACACATGGCACCAGCTCCATCCCAGCCTCCACATAGATCTTAGGAGCTGAGGCCAGCGCTGGGACAGTAGGAGAACGTGCAAAATCAGCAGCAGTGAAGGAAGTTCTCAAGGCTGGACTGTTCGGGGCCACTGGAAGTTTTGCAGAGGTCAAGGGCTGCTCTAACATGTCTTTAATTATTCTCACTAGCACTATGAACATTCAGTAAATCTGAACAGAGGCCAGTGAATATCTGGTCAAAGTAGCAAAGTTCACTTGACTGTGAATGTGTGGATTTCTAGAGTTAAATCATTGGAAAATAAATTCTCTTCCCCCAGAAATGTGTCTGTGAGTCCCCTGTGATTCTATGAAATATTGACTAGTCCACTGAATTCCAGGAGCCCTGGTGGTGGCACAACATTAAGCACTGTCTGCTGATCTACCCCACAGCTCTTAGAAGAAAGAGTTGGCGATCTGCTCCTGTAAAGATCACAGCCTAGGAATCCCTGAGGCAGTTCTACTCTGCTACATGGGGTCTCTATGAGTCGAAAACTGACTCGACAGCACCTTGCAAACCTAAACTCATTTGGGCTTTGAGCATTTCAATAGTTTGTTGTGTGCATTGTTTTAACTGCCATGACAATGATATTCTAGTTCTTAAACCAATATCGTAATGATGACAAAAATATTCTGATTAGATTATGGTGAACATATGGGATCATTAGACATGTGTCATTAGACAACTCACTTTATTCTTCTATTTTGTTGTTGTTGTTATTGTTGAAACTTGGGATAATAACTACCCTGCTTGCCAAAGAGTAATGTAGATGAAAGTGCTTTAAAACATAACACAAACAGACTTGGGTTACGCATGAGATCTTTCTTCGCTGTGCTTAATCGGAACAGGTCCTTATTTAGCCTTACTTCAGTGCAGGAAAAGGCTGGAGGCTTTGCAGTGATTTGAAACATCAAGTGCAGCATGTAAAGGTGATTGTGATGAAGACTTTGTTGTGAGTAAGGGTTGGCTCAATTGTTTTTAAGTGAGGCTTCAAAGATGATGGTGCCCAATTCAAAGATGTAGTGACTCACCCAAATAGGTGGCTGACAGTACCCGTTTGAATGTGTTTGGCTCTTCACAGTCTTGTCACTAACCCAATTTCAAGCATCAGGCTCCTGCAAGGGCTCACTAAACCTCTTCTGAGTCTCTAATTCCAAGGTCTAGACCCATAATTTTTCCCATTATGGTTACCACGACAAATCACCCAAGTTCCTATTTCACTTGATCAGCCTTGACTGAATCTGTATGAATCTTGTCTGAAGCCCTGTATTAAAAGTCAAGTAGGAGTTGTCTGTAAGTTGGTGTTTATAACTCAGGGACTGCCTGGAATACCTTACAAGAATGGCAGTTGGACTTTTTTTGTCCTCTTCCACTTTGGCCACATGCCAGACACATGTGTGAATATGTGTGCACCGACCCACAGTTTCAGCCTCTGACCACTAGCATCAGCATCACCTGAGAGTTTGCAGAAATGTAGAACCTCAGGTCCCATCCCAGACTGGATCTTCTGTTTAATAAGATGGTCTGGTGATTCGTATACATGTTAAAGTTTGAGAGGCCCTGCTCAAGCCATCCCTGTTTGGTAAGTTGTAGACTGAATAAACCAAAAAACCAAACCATTGCCACTGAGTCGGTTTTGACTCAGGGCCATCCCATGTATTTCAGAATCAAATGGCTCCAGAAGCCCTTCAAGGCTGTGACCTTTTGGAAAAGGATCACCAGGCTTTCTTCTGAGGCACCTCTGGATGGGATTCAAACTGCCAATGACCCGAGCACTTAATGTTTGTACCAGGGGCTGCAATGAACTGTATATACTGAATAACCAAAAAGCCAAACTGACTGCCATCATGCCAATTTTGACTCACAGCAATCTCCATTGTGTTTCCAAGACTGTAAACCTTTACAGAAGCAGACTGCCTCATCTTTCTTCTGCAGAGCAGCTGATAGGTTCAAACTGCCAAAGTTTTTGGTTAGCAGCAAATGCCTTAACCACTAATAGGCATCCTCAATATTTTTCTGACAGTTAGGGATTTCTTGGGAACATTCCAAGTGGTTGGCAGAGGAGAAAAGAGATTTGCCTCTTATGTGGTCCTTCTTTGCTGACCATCTCAATAAGGCAGGTTAGACAATATCAATGCATGCCCCTGGACATCAGTTGGGTTTAGCTTTGATCAATGCAGATCACTGGAGTTGTACTGACTTGGGAAACACATAGCATTCTGTGATGTTGACTGCGGTATTTCAATGTGGCATTTTCACATGTGCCTGGAAGAGTAACTGCAAAGGGAGTGCCAGGAGCATTGGTTTAATAAATAAATAAATAAGGAGGATGAAAAAAGCTCATTGGGGAATCCTTTGATTTTCTTCACTCCTGGTTCCTTACAGGAACAAGGTGAATAATGATATTTATCTCAAAAGATGAGTCAGGAAGGTAAGGCCTATGTTGTGAAAGTATTCCTGCTTAGAGGTATCCAGATAAAAGATGCTCTACAAATATGAAATGATGGCAGCTGGGTTGGCATTTGAGTAGGAGAGAGTCTTGGGCATCTTACTTTTTAAAAGCAGAGAGCACAGTGGTAGAGCTGCAGGGTTTCGCTGGGCTCAAATGTAGATTGGTGCACTCTCTGGCTGGGCCCTTGTTGCCAAGGAAACTGCTGCAGGAGAGATTGGAGCTGCCTGGGTTCTTAGTTGATTGGTGATGCTGAGAGCAGAATCTCACATGAATGACATGTATTTTCGATGACAAGGGGAAAAGCCAACGATGGCCACTGGAAAGAATTATGACCATCTTCTCCAGCAGTGCTCATGCAAATGGAAACTTATGAATGAAGAAAATAGCCTTTGTAGGATCAACATATAGGATGTAGAAACTTGAACTGGAGTTATGGGCTCTATGTGGACCCACGGTCTTCATTTGTCAGAGAAGTCTTATCCTTCCCCTTATAGGCAAACCTGGGGAATGCAATGACTGGGCCAGCCTCAGAAAGCGTCATTGCCTGATCTTGGCACAGAGCTCAGTAAGGACCACAGAGAAAAGTTGTCTTCCCATCCTCTCCTCTTGGAGGGGATGCAGGCGTGGGTGCTGTTTAATGGCCTTGCTCACTGCACATCTGTACAGTTTTCTAGACTGCCCCCAGGCGGAATTAGTTGTTCTTTTGTACTTCCATAATACAACTTTCAAACTTTATTACCACATTGTACTATAGTTATTTTGGGGGTATTTGCTGTTTGAACCAACCCAGAGGCTCTGCTTCCACATGGAGCAGTTCTAATCTGTCACATAGGATTGCCATGATTCCAAATCAACTTGAAGGCACCCATCAACAACAAGTCCCTTACTGGTCAAGTAAATTCTTTGAGATCAAAGATGATGCTTGTTTCTCTAGTCCCAGTGCCTTGCACAGGGTGTGACATAGCAAGTCTTCGATAAGGTATTTGAATGGTTTAGCCTGCCCTTAGTGAAGAGTGAGATGGGGTGGAGCAGACACAGCCAAATAATGATGACTTTTTCAGAAAACCTCAGAGAAACAAAGATAATATAATCATCATATTGAGGAGTTACTATTTTCCAGCACTTCATATAGTTATTGCGTTTAACACGATGTCCCTATAATGATGGGTGGGTGTGGTATTTAAGGTTGTGTGTCCCTTTGGCTTGGCCATCATTTTAAGTTGTTTGGCAGGTGGATATAATTATTCCCCATGATGAGATACGATGTGGTGTAATCACCTCCATGTTAGAATCTGCTGTGAGCAGCTAATTATTTGAGGGGGAGTTGCCTTCAGGGTATTGCCTGCTTCTAGTGTATATATATGGAGATGCTTTGGAGAAGGTCTTTAGCTTTTTGGATCCTGCATTTGACCTGTTGATTCTGCAGTTCCTTGGCTGCCATGTTGCCTGCTGATCTTAGGGTTATTGCCTTTGGGGCCTGTGAGCCAACCATCTGCAGCCTGCTCTACTGCTTGTCAATCTTGAGTTTGTCAACCCCCGCAGCTGCGTGAGTTAGGAGAAGCCTCCAGCTTGTCCAAGTGGGCCTGGAGCCGAGTTAAAGCCCAAGGTCAATAAGCCTCCACTCAGCCCTTAGAGCTGGGACTCTAAACTAAGACTTGTAGCCTCCTAAACTGAAGAGAATAAATTTATTTGTTAAAGCCATCCTCTTCAAGTATTTCTGTTATAGCAGTGCTAGAGAACCATGAAAGTGGGGTTGTACACACTTACAGAAAAGGAAGTTGAACTTCAGAAAGATTAAGAACTTAATCAGATATCACAACTAGTCAATCACTGAACCACTATTTGCACCCAGGTCTATCTGATAGAGTCATTTCCTTAGCCATTGTGCCAGACTCTCTCAGTGCTTTACATTGTATCATGCTGAGTCTCTCAGATGGCCTTCTCCAGAGTGTGAAGGATACAGATCACTTGTGGCGTGAAACCCTCCTTGATTAAAGGGTTGTTGTTGTTGTTGTTGTTATTTGCCATCGGGTCAGATCTGACTCATAGTGACCCTTCCTTGGGTTTCCGAGGTGGTATCACTACGGAAGTAGATTGCCCAACCTTCCTTCTGAGGAGTGGCTGGTGAATTTGAACCACCAGCTTCTGCTTAGCAGTCAAGTGCCTTAGGCACTATGCTACCAGGGCTCCTTGATTAAAAGGTATGAGGTAAGATATCAGCTTGGGTGGGATTCAACTGGAACTTGGCCATTGGTACATAACAGAATAGTATAGATCAGAGGCATTGGTGTCAAATCCAAGCTCCAATAATTGCTAACTTTGTAGCCTTTTACAAGTAACCCAAACACTCTTGTGTTTCAGATTCCTTATCTCCAACTTGGGACACATCATATTACTTTCCTGCTGGATAGAGATGGAATTGTGTCCTCCCTCTCCACCCCCAAATATGTGTGGAAGTTCTAGCCCCTGTAGTTGTGGAGGTAATTCCATTTGGGAATAGACTTTTCTTTGTTATGTTAATGAAGCCACATCAGTGTTGGGTGTGTCTTTAGCCAAGCACTTCTGATTTATAAAAAAGTTTGGGACAGAAGAAAGGAAGCACAGATGGTAGGAGACAGGTGCCATGCCACATGAAGTTCTCCAGGGAAGATCTTCATTTTGTGAGGAAGTGAAGCTGAACAGAGACAAGGATTCTGAAGGGGTGACAGAGAAGAAACCTGCCTCTAGTGAGAGTGCCCTGAGTTTGGATTTCTAGCTCATCAATTTTTGTTAGTTAAAGCCATCCACTTGTGATATATCTGTTGCAGAACACTAGATACTAAGATAACTAAGACACTTTTTAACATAGTTATTGTAACAATTAATTTAGACCATATATGCAAAGGTGCTCAGTACAATTCCCAGCACATAGTATAATGCTCAGCTAAATTATTATTATCTTCATTATCAATACCTTTATGATAATTCAATTATTGGTCTTATTTTTATTATTCAGTGTGTTGCTTTAAAAGTCTCAAGGAACAGTTTGAGCATCATTGAAACATCTTTGCAAAACCACCCCCCAGGCCCCCATGCCCATTAAAAGCTAAGGGAAGCTGGGAAGGTGTTACCCAGGAGAAGAGAAAGAATCCTGTAGTCAGTTGACATTCTCATCACAACCTGCCAACAGATCCTTGGGGATTTGCATAAGTCATTTGACATCTTTTCCACATCTGCTAACAGAGTTAGTAAAATCAAAGAACAATTTGTGTAAGTGTTTTGAAATCTAAAAAGCACCACACACACGAAGAAAATGACTGCTGTCGAATGGATTCTGACTCATAGTGACCCTGTAGGACAGAATAGAACTGCCCCATATGGTTTCCAAGACTGTAAAGCTTTATGGAAGCAGACTTCCACATCTTTCTCCCAGGCTCTTATTTCATGTTTCTTAACTAAAATTCATATGTACACACACACATACACACACAAAAAAAATTTTTTTTTTAAAAATCTGTGTTTCTCTCCTATTGGATTTGGATAGGCTGAAAATCTTTAGGTCTTCTCATCTTCCTCATTAACTTGTCAGGGGTGTGGTAGTTAAGGTTATGTGTCAGTTTGCTGGGCTGGATTTTGAGTGGCTGGGCAGCTGGAAGTAGGATTTCCCATGATGAGATTGGTAATCAACTCCACAGTGGAATCTACTGTGATCAGCTGTGAAGCTGCCTTAGGGATGTAGTCTGATTCCAGTATATAAAATGAAGGCTTGAGGAAGGTTTCTAGCTTTTTTGGCATCCTTGGACCTGTGTGTAGCAACTGAATCTTCATTCAGCAGTGTGCCATGATTGCCTGCCAATCTTGGGACTATTTCTGGGATTGAACTAGTGGCCTGCTGTGTTGCTTTAATGAGCTTGGGACTGTGCCATTTTACTAGTCAACCTTGGGTTTGTCAACCTCAGCAGCCAACAGCTGTCTGACTAAACAGAAACCTCCAGCTTCAGTGGGCCAGAAACAAGCAGCAGAGCTGAAGCCCAAGGTCAGTGGGCTTTTACCCAAACCCTAGAGCTGGCACTTTAAACTTGGACTTCTATCCTCCTAAACTTAAGAGAATAAATCTCTGTTTGTTAAAGCCATCCATTTGTGGTGTCTTTTAGAGTGGCACTAGAGGGCCGAGACAGAAGAGATACTTATTTTCATTCTATGAAACTCATGATAATATTACAACTTTTTAAGAACATGGTTTTGATTTATATTTTTTGGTGATGTTCCTATTTCTGTAAATTCATTATCACACACTAATCCATATCCCCATAATTAGAAGGCTGTGTGGCCTGCAAAAATTATCTACAAATAATTTGATAGCCTAAGAAGCACATTTTATTGGTTGTCTTCAACCACTAGTTACTAGAGACCATGGGTAGAGCCAGTTCCCAAAAGCACCTCCAGACTGAGAGTTTGGAACATTTGTTGCCACAGCTCAGCCTCCTCTTTAGATCAGCCTTTTCAGTCCTTCTTGCTTAACAAGTATGCATAGCTGATCAATGGCTCTCTAGTTTCTAGTGTTCTTCTGGCTAACTTAAGACTATGGTGCTGTGAACACCTAGTTAATGTTCATTGTAATTGGACATACTTGGTAACATCCACAGAAAACATCTGCAGTCCAGTGATTGCTCCATGGCAGGCACAGTTTCAGAGACTGCTAATTTTTATCCCAAAGTGTTTATGTAATTGGGTTTTCTTTGCTCCAAATTGTTCTTCAGTTGGTGGGATCTGTGTAAACAGAAATATTGCAACACCAATGTTCATTCTTTTTACTGGTTAATGCAAGCTTTATAGTTATCTAAGGAGCTCTAGTGAGGCAGTGGTTAAAGCATTGGGCTGCTAACCAAAAGGTCAATGGTTCAAAGCCACCAGCCAGTCCATGGGAGAAAGATGAGGCAGTCTACTTCTGTAAAGATTTCCATTCTTGGAAACCATACAAGGCAATTCTATTCTGTCCTATGGGGTTCCTATGAGTTGGAATTGACTCACTGGCATGGATTTGGTTTAGTTTTTTTGCAATTATTTACAATTATTAAGACTGCAACCCTGCTTGAGATTCTTGCTGACTTTCCACAGATAGCTTAAGAAAGGTTGCAGTTACAGGCAGCATAGTTTGAACATACTGAACTCACCCAAGCTGTCTAGGTTTGAACCAAAGAGGCTCATTTTGGCTTAGTGAAAGAAGCCATAAACAGAGATAGAAATGCAGCTGAAGCATTATACTTAGAATTGCATGTACTCCAGTCAAAACCAGCTGTTCAAAGTAAGTGCCATAAACCTGCTTTAACTCCTTAAATGTGATCGAATCCTAAAATGTTAAAAGTGGAAGGGACTACTCATTTTATAAATGAACTAACTAGACCTAGAAATGAACAAGACTAGACCTTGATTTTTGTGCTCCTGTTAGTGACAGAGCCAGGACTAGCCAGTAGTTATCATTTCCATTCCCACCCCACCAGTGTCTCACAGTTTCTCATTTTATTTGTACATTAGTGTTAATAAATTGTCCACAGACATTATCTCATTTGATTGGCACTCATGTTGTATTGATTTCCACATAAAAGTCTCTCAAGTGAAAATGGAAGCATCCTGAACTGATTTACCATTCTTCCTCCTACAGTTCACGCCTCATCCAGAAAGACCTCAATTTGGATCCATGCCTGAAATGTCAAAACGCCAGAAGTCACAGATCCACGTGCCCAAAGGTAGTTTCACTCTCTTGTTTTTCCTCAATATGGACTCAGGGATTCAGAGTGATCTGAGCAGGCTCTGGAAGAATTATTCAGTGATAGATACACAAAGGGACAAGACAGAGAAGACAGCACATGAGAGAGATCTGTTTTAGAAGTGACTCTGTTACTCATCCTTTGCTTTTGCTGACATTCAGAGGGATTAAGACAGAATGAAGGAAAGATGACTAACACACAGCCTGCTCACCAAGAGTGCAGTTCCTGTGAGTCCCTGCATAACACTGGGGGTTCAGAACTCCTGGGGAGAGAGCAGGACAGGAGAACTTCACAGGCCTGGGTGATGGTGGTCAGGGGGCCTGGATTCCCAGCCTATTCTGTCTCAAGCTTGGGTGAATAATTAACTCCCTCTGAACCCCTTTCTTCACCAGAAATGAGAGAGTTGAACCACACCAGTGGCATTTAAACTTAGCATTACTATTCCTATTGCTGCTGCTACCAGCCACTCCTGGGAAGGAAGATTGGGCTATGTATTTCCATAGAGATACCACCTTGGAAACCCAAGGAGAGGTCACTATGAGTAGAAATTGACTCAACAGCAGTGAGATTTTTTTTTTTTTTTTTGCTGCTGTTTTTATTGCTATTAGACATAGTAAAGAACGTTCTTCAGAGATAAACAAAAGCTTAACCTGAAAAATGATTTTTTTTTTTTTTTTTTTTTTAATGAGTGACTGACTTTGATGGTCAGAGTGGGTGAAAACTCTCCCACTAAGTTACAGGCCCTCCCCTCCCCAGGGTCCTAGAGAGACCCCTGCTCCCTCTGTTGAGCAGAGTCTGAAAGCAAAGGGCTGATCTCAAAGCATCTCTCACTTTTCACCTTGACTATATTCACCTCCATGTAAATCTATCCTCTGTGCCAAGTATCTTCTAATACATTGCCCGGAAGGTGGAGAGAATCCAGATGGTTCACTTCAGACTCTGTCATCCCCAGAGTCAATGTGAACATTGCCCTCCAGATGGCACTGAAAATAAGACGTCCCTCATTCTCCTCACAACTCAGTGTTTGAAGATTTATAGCTAGAAGGTGGGAGGAGCCCTGGTGGTGCAAATGATTAAGCATGTAGATGCTAGCCAAAAGGTTGGTAGGTTGAACCCACCCAGCCACTCTGTGGGAGCAAGACCTGGCAGTGTATTTCCATAAAGATTAATGCCTAGAAAACCCTGTGGAGCAGTTCTATGCTCTAACATGGGGTCACTATGAGTCAGAATAGACATGTTGACACCCCACAAGAACAGGTAAAAGGTAAAACTTAAGGAAAAAAAATTTTTTCGATATATGTATAAGATGAAAGCTCTGGTAGCATAGTGCCTAAGGCACTTGACCGCTAACCAGAAGGCTGGCGGTTCAAACCCACCAGCCACTCCTCGGAAGGAAGGTTGGGCAATCTACTTCTGTAGTGATACTGTCTTGGAAACCCAAGGAGGGGTCGCTATGAGTTGGGTCTGACTCAACGGCACATAACAACAACATATATATAACATGCCTTAACATTTCTAAGCAACTATTTGTACAAGGCGATTTTCTTCTTGAAGACAAGATATGAGCTATGTGCCAATTAACGTAAGTCCTTTTATTACTAAGAATGATATCAACTGGGTACATTTCTCAGTTTTATCTCTTGTCATTAAGAGTGCCTGCACCTTTTTAGGACCAGCAGTTTCCATTTTGATCCCCCAAATCAAACAACATATTGCAATGGGCAAATCTATGCAAAAGACTCTTTAAAGTGTTAAAAAGCAAAGATGACACATTGAGGACTAAAGTGCACCTGATGCAAGCCATGGTATTTTCAATTGCCTCATATGTGTGTGGACAATGAATAAGAAAGATGGAAGAAGAATTGATACTTTTGAATTGTGGTACTGGTGAAGAATACTGAATATACTATTGATTGCCAGAAGAACAAACAAATCTGTCTTGGAAGAAGTATAGTCAGAATGTTCCTTAGAAACTAGGATGGTAAGCCTTCCTACATTGGACGTGTTATCAGGAGGGACCAGTCCCTGGAAAAGGGCACCATGCTTGGCAAAGTAGATTGTGAGCGAAATAGAGGAAGACTCTCAACCAGAGGTATTGACAAAATGGCTGCAACAATGGTTCAAGCGTGGCAATGATCGTCAGGGCGTCACAGGACCAGGCACTGTTTCATTCTGCTGTATACAGGGTCGCTGTGAGTCAGAACCAATGTGATGGTACCTAACAACAACAGTAGTTTCTGTTTGGACAAGAACATTGTTAAGTGCTAGGTACTGACCTTTTCTCCTTTATCCACTTATTTTTGTCTTCATTTCCAATATCTGGTGTTAAAAAAGTGAGGTTCCACACCCTGATTGAATGCAAAAATGATTTATCTAAGTAGTACAGGTAGAATAGTAACAGGTAGCCTTTATCTAACTCTCATTGGTTTCTTTGCTCTCAGTCTTTAAAATCACTGAAGTCTAGTACTCTGTAGACTTACATTGTGACTCCTTTTCCATAACATTTCATGTTTTTATATCAGTATTGTGCATTTATAATGTTTATTGCTTATCCTCCAAATGTTTTCTATTTATTCATAAGAGGTTTTAAAAAACAATCATCAGTGATACTTGAGTTTTAAGGAATAATAGATGTATGACAGAGATATAAGACGAGGAGTGGAGGTGATGGAGGTAGAGATGGGACAGGGGGAGGTGGAGTGATTATAAATGGTTAACCAGAGATAGCATCACTTAACCTAGGAATTAGGACTGCAGGAGGTCCCAAATGAAAGGAGTCAGAGTCTATGTGAATTCATAAAATAGATGACACCAAATCCAACATTTGTGCACCTGCCACACCTAACAGAGCAACTTGCTCAGTACTGGAAGACAGCCTTCTCAGTCCCTTACTTCTCCTTCTGGCTCTTAATGTAACCCTGAATCAACCAGGAGCATCACAGAGATGGAAGGGAGAAGGGTTTGAGAAATGTGTAAAAATGGAAAGAAACTGATCATATTCCCTACTAGCCACTGCAGATTTCTGAGCCTGAATCTGGACCATATTGGCACAGCAAGAAGCTTAAATTTGGTGAAAGATTTAAATTTTTATGTTGGACTGCACTGTTGTTGTTGTTGTTGTTGTTATGTGCCGTCGGGTCAAACCTGACTCATAGCGACCCCTCCTTGGGTTTCCGAGACAGTATCACTACGGAAGTAGGATTGCCCAACCTTCCTTCCGAGGAGTGGCTGGTGGGTTTGAACCGCCAGCCGTCTGGTTAGCAGGCAAGTGTCTTAGCCACTATGCTACCAGAGCTCCCTGGACTGCACTAAACTTTTAAAAAACTGTTATGGAAAATTTGAAACATGCCAAAACAAGAAGAGTAGCATAATGAACTTCCATGTACCCATCATCCACCTCATATAGTTATTACCTATCTAGACCCTGGAGCCTTTGGAAGGTGTAAATAGCTAGCCAGCTTGGCTATTAGCCAAAATATTGGAGGTTTGCATCCACCTAGATGCACTTCAAAGGAGTTCTGGTGGTGTAGTGTTTAAGGCATTTGGCTGCTAACCAAAAGGTTGATGGTTTGAACCCACCAGCTGCTCTGCAGAAGAAAGATGAGTCAGTCTGCTTCCATAAAGATTTACAGTCTTGAGAACCCAACAGGAATTGCTATAAGTTGGAACTGATTCAATGGCAGTGAGTTGAGAGGCAATTAAGAAGACTGATGATCTACTAAAAAAATCAGCCATCGAAAATTATATGGAGCAGTTGTACTTTGACACACATGGTAGCTCCATGAGTTGCACTCAACTTCACAGCAATTGTTCTATCTAGAACCTACCCACACTGTTTTCCATATTAAATTGAAGCAAAACTGTACTTGATTATTTGAATACATACATGCTATAGTCTTATTCTGTATTGAGGCTTGACCACTGGCATCTTTCAGACCCCACTCCCACTTCCCCTTTTTGGGCAAACCAGTAAGAAAGCCTCTCTTGGCACAAACCATGCAAATGTGTAATTGTGCCGATCCCATAGATTTTCTTAGGTATTAATAAATAGTCTTTCTTTTGTGTTTGGTGGTTATTCCATTGAGGGAGGGATCAAAGCCCCAGTCAGTATTGGTTTGATTGTCAAGACTCATGATGCCTCACATGCACCCAGAAGATATGAAGAGATGTATCACACATATAATAGGACTTTCTGGGGACAGTAGGGAAGGCATCCCAGGTTTTCTGGACTGGCATGAGCCAAGTGAGGAACAAGTGGTTTTGGTTTTTGTCATGGTGAGCGAGTGGAGGAAGCTAAGGGAAGTTCATGCAGTTCACCAAGCTCCCTATCCCCACCACCAGGCATCACCTAGGGATGTTCATGCTTCCTGTGCCTGCAGCCCCTCCCCCTGGCTGGGTACTGATACACTACAGGAACCAAGAGATGAAAGTTGCTGCAAAGAGCAGTTCCTCCCAGCACAGCAGTCTTGTGCCAGAATGCAGAGGCCAGCGGTGGTATGGCACTTCTCCCAGTATCAACACTCATAGGGAACTCTGAATATACATCATATATTATAGCTCTTCATAGATGAGTTTCTAGGAATATTTTTATTCCTTATTTTCATTACTTGTTCCTCCCTACTGATAGATGCCAGAGGCCTTAACTGGTCCATAGGAGAAGTGATTCAGCAGATCATCCAGCAACACTGTGGCTTCTGCATCTGGGCAAATTCACTGTTTTCAACACCAGATCTTTGAGATTAGCTCATAACCTGAGAAACTATTGAAGGTCCTGCTAACTTCTACATGCAATACCACAAAATCTTCCAGGTAAAACTGCTTCTTCACTCAATCTTTTCAGGAATGATCCCAATTCTGTAGTTTCTTTCTAAAGATTATCACTTGTCAACTGAGAGTGCAAAATGAGCTCTTAATAGTCCATTTTGATGGCATAAAGAGTAATGTATTGGAGCCAGTTCACAAGAACTGATTGTACGTATCTCTTCCCATTCAGTGATGTCACATTGGTAGCTTGAAATCAGCTGTGATGGGATATTGATACCATGAGACTTGGCAAATGCTACAAATCAGGACTTTCGTAAACAGAAAGGCATTTGCCAGCATTCTACCAGTTAAGATAGAATTAGCAGTACCTCCACTCCTTGGAAGGAAGGTTGGGCAATCTACTTCCGCAGTGATACTGCCCCAGAAACCCAAGGAGGGGTCGCTATGGGTTGGGTCCGACTTGACGGCACACAACAACAACATCAAGCAGTAAACCAAGTTTACTTGTCAAGTTCATTCCAATTCGTGGTGATCCCATGTGCTACATAGTAGAAATAGTGTAATCTTTATAGAGCGAGCCCTGGTGGAGCAGTGCTTGTCTGCTAACCAAAAGGTCAACGTTTGACCTCACCCACTAGCTCCACAGGAGAAAGACTCAGTGATCTGCTTCAATAGAGATTGTAACCTAGGAAGCCTATGGGGTAGTTCTACTCTGTCTCATTTAGATCACCATGAGTCAAAAATTGACTTGAGCAACCTAGCAACAACAGCAACAACCTTTAGGGAAGCAGGCCTTTCTTCCAGAGCTGCTGGGTAGATTAGCAGACAAACCTCCTTGTGCTAGGAAAAAGGGAGGTAAATAAATTATAAAAATGTACCTCATGGCAACAGTGTGTGACTTTTGAAGTAATGGCTTAGTTTCCATCTCTCTTTCCTTCACTCTCCCTTGACTCATATCCTTGCTCTTTCTATGAAACAAAGTTATACACTACTACTTATCTTCATAGTAGCTCTGGTAGCATAGTGCCTAAGGCACTTGACTGCTAACCAGAAGGCTGGCCATTCAAACCCACCAGCCACTCCTTGGAAGGAAGATGGGGCAATCTACTTCTGTAGTGATACTGCCTCGACAACCCAAGGAGGGGTCGCTTTGAGTTGGGTCCGACTGGATGGCACATAACAACAACAAACAACAACAACTTATTTCATAATTCCAGGTTTGGTGCCTTGTCTGAGGCACGGTGTCCTAAATCAGAAGGATTTAAGAGTTTTGGCTCTGAAGTCAGAATCCTGATTCTGCCACTTTCTAATTATATTACCATGATAAATATCATTAAGCTTGAAAATCTCAGTCTCCTCAACACAAAATGGAAATAACAAGAGTCCTTATCCTATGGAGTTATAATGAGAAATAAATAAGGTAATGCCTGGCATATAATGGGAACCCAGTAAGTATTTCTTAATTAAGTATTGTATGTTATAGACTGTATTGTGTCTCCCCAAAAAATGTGTTCAAGTCCTAATCCTTAATATGATCTTGTTTAGAAATAGGGTCTTTGAAGATGTTATCAGTTAACATAAGATCATACTGAAGTAAGGTGAATCCTGATGTTTTCTGAATGGTGTGCATATAAAAAGAAGAGGCACAGAGACATACACAGAAGGAAGGTAGTCATGTGAATATCCATCTACAACCCAAAGAATGCCAAGAATCACCTGAGCTCTCAGCAGCTGAAAGACACAAGGAAGGATCTTCCCCTCGAGTGGAAAGAAAGAGAACATTGCCTTGCTGATGTTTATACCACCAGAGCTATGAGACAAAAAAAATCTGTTCTTAAAAGGCCCCTGGTTTACGGTATTTTGTTATAGCAGCACTAGGAAACTAATACCATGTATGAGTGCTTGGAAATGTGTTTTTACAACATCTTTCATAAATCAAGCCCTTAATGAATGTTTAACAATATAAAAATTAATTTGGGCAATCTACTTCCGTAAGTGATATCGCCTCGGAAACCCAAGGAGGGGTCACTATGAGTCAGGTCTGACTTGATAGCACATAACAACAACAACAACAAAGGATTATGTTGGGAGTCATTAATTCATTTATGTTCCTAATCCTCTCCACATACACATTCATTTCTCAAAATGGTATAAATTAATTAGAGTCCATTTTTGAAAAACGCAGACTGATAGCCCTCAGAAGAAATGTTGTTGTTAGATGCCATTATGTCAACTCCTACTCATAGCAACCCTATGTACAACAGAATAAAACACTACCCAGTCATGTGCCATCCTCTTTCATAATCCTTGATATATTTGAGCCCATCATTGTAACCACTGTGTCAATCCATCTTGCTGAGGGTCTTCCCCTTTTTTGCTGACCCTCTACTCTACCAAGCATGATATCCTTCTCCAGGGAATGGTCCCTTCTGACTACATGAACAAAGGAGGTGACACAAAGTCTGGCCATTCTCACTTCCAAGGAGCATTCTGGCTGCACTTCCTCCAGGACACATTGGTTCGTCCTTCTGGCACTCGGTGGTGTTTTTAGTACTCATCATCAACACTGTAATTCAAAGGAATTAACTCTTCTTCACTTCCTTATTCATTGTCCAACTCTCACATGCATATGAGGTGATTGAAAATACCATGGCTTGGGTTAGGAGCACCTCAGTCTTCAAAGTGACATCTCTGCTTCTTAATACTTTAAAGAGGTCTTTTGGAGCAGATTTGCCCAGTGCAATAGGATTTCTTGACTGTGGCTATTGATTGTGGGTGTTGATTGTGGATCCAAGTAAAATGAAATCCTTGACAACTTCAATCTTATCTCCATTTATCGTGATGTTGCTTATTGGTCCAGTTGTGAGGATTTTGTTTTCTTTATGTTGAGGTGTAATCCATATTCTTTTTTTCCAGAAGAAATCATATACATGTATTTCCCCTCAAAAACCCATTCACTGCTCAAACAAGCAGAAAAGAAGGAGAGGTTAAATTGAAGATGGTAGACACGAGTTGGTGCACCCACACATGACAGATTGCAGATCCTGAGTGTGTTACAGCATACCCTCAAGTAATATTTATCAACCGTCTTCTGTGCCTACTGCTTTGGATATTTTGAAAACATGACTTTTGAACATGCTCATTGAAACATTCATTTTTATGTCTGGAATTTTAAATTTATCTTAACAAATCTTTGACTACTTTGTTCAGTTATCTTAGAATGTTTAGAGAAAATTTAACTAAAGAAAACAACTCAGCTTAAAATCACATCATTTTTAATTTAAGTGTCTATATATTTCTTTGAGTGCCTGTTATTGGGGCTAGATTTATCTCTTTGTAAAACTCATTGGAGAGATTAATGTAGCAATAAATTCCTCTATTACAGGAAATAGAGACAATAAGAACTATTTGCTGTACCCAAAAAGAAGGAAAAAGAGAAACAAATTGCAAATTTAATGCACTGGTAGTCGACTATTAGAAGAAGCTGTGCTTTCATATAGCAATGAATACATAGCACAACTTATAAATCATATTTAGAATGGAAAGAACTCTCATAAGGAAAAGTAACCAGAATTAATGGAGGTCTGTACAGAATTCTTCCTGCCACTACCTCCACTTTGTTTCTTTTCCATTCCCTGAAAATTGGTTCAAATTCAAGTGTCAGCTAATGAATCACATGAGAAATAACAGCCCATTCTGCTGGGAAATTTCAATTAGTTAACCCAGGTAATCTACTTACAGTTTTCCTCCTTCCTCATTAGCACCTCTGTGGGAAACTATAGCTCAAGCAATAAGTATGCGTTGAACATATACTCATCATTTTTTTTTTTTTTAAGAGTGGACACTACAAACATAAGAAACATGGTACCTGTTCCTCAAAGTTTACAATCTTCATAGGGAATAAAGATATAATCACATGCCACAATACTGAATCATATTGTTGTTATTAGCTGTTGTTAAGTCTACCTTGAACTCATGGCACTCCCACGTACAAGGGACTGAAATGGTGCTTGAGCCTTCCCATGTGGATCATCATTCATAGAGTTATTGTTGGCTGATTTCTGTAAGTGGATCATCAGGCCTTCAGCATTACACAAGCCTCTATTTACTGATGGGTAGTAACTGCTTTTGAATTGCATTGTCTGGGAGTCAAACCTGGGTTGCCCATATAGAGGTTGATTATTCTAAGGAATGCATACCCTCCTGGTGTTATTGTTCACTTTATAGAGCTGTCTATTGTTTGGCTGAAAGTTGAGTTTTGGGGGTGAGTTTACTTCCAGGCTTGAAAAGTGTCTAAGGGCCACAATCTCAGGGATTCCACCAGACTCAATCTGAACAGAAAACCTGGTCACTTTTATGACTTTGAGTTTTGCTTCATGATTTTTCCCACTATATCCAGAACCTTCTAATGTGATCCCTTTTAGAGCAGTCAGTAGTGGTAGCCAAGCACCATCTAGTGCTTCTGGTCTCAAGAGTTGTGGAGGCTGAGGTTCACATGATTCTTTAGTCCTTTGGACTAATTGTTGCCATGTGTCTTTGATTTTCCTCACTCTTCTTTGCTTCAAATGAGGAGACACCAATAGTTGCACCTTCAATGGCTGCTTACAAGCTTTTAAGACACCAACACTATTCACCTAAGTAGGATATAGACCTTTTTCTTTGAAGACTATGTTGTGCCAATTCCCCTTGATGTCCCCTGAGACCATGGTCCTAAGCTCCCAGGCCCCGTGACTCATTCCCTTAAGGTGCCTGATTATGGCTAAGACACCTTCACAACTTTGTCCCTTGTAAGCTGTACTACATTCATGGATATATTTGCAGCATATGTAAATGCATGTGTAGAAGTACCAAAACCCGCTACCAGCAACTCAATTCTGACTCACAGCGACTGCCATTAGGTGTCTGAGGGGGTACATCTTTACGGAAGTAGATTGCCTGATCTTCCTTCCACAGAGTGACTGGTGGGTTTGAACTGCCAATGTTCTGGTTAGCACTCAAACGCCTTAGGTATTATGCCACCAGAGCTGTGAAGGGTATGTGTCCACTTGGCTGGGTGTGGTTTTGAGTGGCTGAACAGATGGATGTAGTATTCCCCATGATGAGACTGGTAATCAACTCCATAGTGGAATCTACTGGAGTAGCTAAGTAGTTGCTCTAGGGATGTGGTCTGTAAAAGCTTTGGGAATAGTCTGCAGCTTTTGGCATGCTTGAATTTGACATGTAGCCAAGTTGTTGTTCAATAGTCTGCCGATCTTGGGACTCTTAATGGACTTGAATCAATGGCCTGACATGTGGTTTGGTAATATTGGGACTGTGCTTTTCTCTTGTTGCCCTTGGGTTTGTCAGCCTCAGCAGCAAGAAGTTGCCTGAGTGAAGAAAGCCTCCAGCTTCAGTGGGCCGGGAGCAAGAGGCAGAACTGAAGCTCAAGGTTGAGGGGCTTTCACCCAGCCCCTAGAGCCTGGCACTTTGAACTCAGACTTCTAACTTCCAAAACTGTAAGAGAATAAACTCCTGTTTGTTAAAGCAATTCACCTGTGCTATTTCTGTTAGCTCAGCACTGTTGTTGTTGTTGTTGTAATATGTCGTCGAGTCGATTTTGACTCATAGCAACCCCTCCTTGGGTTTCCGAGGCAGTATCACTACAGAAGTAGATTGTCCCATCTTCCTTCCAAGGAGTGGCTGGTGGGT
>NW_006921720.1:5642553-5647898 GCF_000298275.1 Orycteropus afer afer
GCATAGTAGATCCTATGGTTGTCTGATTCAAAATGGCCAAAACAAGTCCATTTCAGCTCACTAATGCTGAGGAAAAGTGTTCAGTGCAGATCAGTGAGTAAGCACCAGCCCACCCATGCTTACCTTGCTCCCAAAGACCTGGTCCCTCTCGGGAGAGAAACCAAAAGAGACCTACTTAAATGGAAGAATATACCATGCTCATGGATAGGAAGACAAAATATTGTGAAATTGTCAATACTACCTGAATTGATCAGCAGATAGAATGCTATCCTGATAGAGATTCCATCATCATTCTTTAAAGAAACAGAGAAACTCATCATCCTTTATATGAAATGTAAAGAGACTTTAGATAAGCAAAGCACTACTAAAGAAGAACAACATAGGAAGGTTCACATTTCCTGATCTCAAAATCTATGTATTGACAGATAGATAGACAATTGGAACAGAATTGAGAACCCAGAAGTAAATCTATCCACCTGTGGACAGCTGATCTTTGACAAAGGGCCAAACCAAAAAACCAACCGACTGCATCGAGTAGATTCTGATTCATAGTTCGGCTTTGTTTTTTCTGTTCCAATTATCAATTCAGGTAGTATTGACAATTTCACAATGTTTTGTCTTCCTATCCATGAGTATGGTATATTCTTCCATTTAAGTAGGTCTCTTTTGGTTTCTTGTAGTAGTGTTTTGTAGTTTTCCTTGTAGAGTTCTTTTATATCTCTGGTTATATTTATCCCTAAGTATTTCATAATTTTGGTAGGTGCTGTAAATGCTATTGTTTCCCTGATTTCTTTTCCAAAGTTCTCTGCATTAGTATAATGGAAATCAAATTTTCTTTTATTTCGTATGTTGATTTTGTACGCTGCCACTTTGCTGAATTCTTCTGTAAGTTCTAGTAGTTTTCTTGTTGAATCTATGGGATTTTCTATGTATAGGATCATATAATATGCAAAAAAAAAAGATAGTTTTACTTCTTCTTTACCAATTTGGATGGCTTTTATTTCTCTTCCTTGCTTAAATCCTGTGGCTAGAACTTCCAATATAGTGTTGAATAGGAGTGGTGGTAAAGGGCATCCTTGTTTGATTCCTGTTTGCAGATGGAATGCTTTCAGTCTGCCTCTATTGAGACTGATGTTTACTGTTGGCTTTGTATATATGCCTTTAATGATGTTGAGAAATATCCTTTCTATTCCTATTTGGTTGAGCATTTTTATCAGGAATGGGCATTGGATTTTTTCAAATGACTTTCTGCATTGATTAATCTGATCTCGCAGTTCTTTCCTATGTTTTCTTTATATTGTGAACTACTAGATTGTTTTTCTAATGTTGAATCATCCTTGCATATGTGGTATGAATCTCACTTGGTTATGATGTATTAATTTTTTGATGTGTTGTTGGATTCTATTAACTCTAATTTTGTTGAGAATTTTTGCATCTGTGCTCATGAGGGTTAATGGTCTATAATTTTCTTCTTTAGTGATACCTTTGCTTCGCTCTGGTATTGGGTTTGTACTCACTTCATAGAATGAATTTGGGAGTATTTCCTCCTTTTCTATGTTGTGCAGTAGTTTGAGCAGAATCAGTGACAACTCTTCTCTGAATGTTTGGTAGAATTTGCCAGTTAAGCCATCTTGCTAGTTAAGCTGTCTAGGCCAGGATTTTTTTTCTTGTTAGTGTTTTTAAATTACCTATTCAATCTTCTTTTGTTATAGGTCTGCTTAAATTTTCTACCCTAGTCTGTGTTAGTTTGGGTTGGTCATGTTTGTCTATTTCTTCTAGGTTTTCAAGTTTGTTGGAGTACAGTTCATAGTATTCTGATATTATCATTTTTATTTTAGTTAGTGCTGCTGTGATTGATGTTGCCCATTTTATTTCTTATTCATGTAATTTGCATATTCTCCTTCTTTTCCTTTGTTAGATTTATCAGTGGTTTTTTTATTTTGTTAGTCCTTTCAAGACTTCTAGTCTTGTTGATTCTTTCTATTGTTTTTCTGTTTCATTTATTTCTGCTCTGATCTTTATTCTCATTCTTCTGATGACTGTAGGCTTTTTTTTTTTTTGCTCTTTTTTTAATTATTGGAGATGTTGTGTTAACTTGTTGATTTTGGTTCTTTCTTCTTTTTTGATGTGTGTTTTTATTGCTATAAATACCGTCTGAGCACTGCTTTTGCTATGCCCTAATGGTTTGGTATGTTGTGTTTTCATTCTCATTTGACTCAAGGATTTTTTTTTTTTTTAATTTGTATTTTTTTCTATTATCCAATTGTTTTTAAGTAGCATGTTATTCAGTCTCTATGTATTTGACTTTTTTCCTTGATTTTCTGGTAATTGATTTTACAGTGTTATGATCTGAGAAGATGCTTTGTAGTATTTTGATGTTTTCAAATGTATAGAAGCTTGCCCTGTGCCTTAACATATGGTCTCATAGAGTTTCCAAAGTTGTAAATCTTTACAGAAGCAGAATGCCACATCTTTCTTCCACCAAGCAGCTGGTAGGTTCAAACCACCAACTATTTGGTTAGCAACTGAGCTCTTTTATCACTGTGCCATCAAGGCTCCTCTCAGGAAGGGATAGTATTTGGATATTTAAGGAATATGAAAGATTTGGGAGTTGGGACAGAAGCAAAAGTGTCAATAGAAAGCAAGCAAAGTTGATAGAATGTACTAACGACAAGCTGTTTGATCTAAATCTAGTCCTCAGGGTGGGGTGGGGGGCATATTCTACAGAATATCTCTGTGTCTTTGTGGGATGCACATATCATTTCCTCAGCAGATAAATGATCTGTTTATTTTATGTTGGAACCCAAAAGTGTTGATTTTGATTGTGAATTCTATGTGTTAACTATACCAATTGGTTTATATTGGATTTGAAGTATTTTTGCTTCTGCCAGGTATAGGTTTTCAGTAGATAAAGGGTGAGCCAGAAATTTGCTCTAGAAATATGTTATAGCAAAATGTACTCAGTAAATTTTACTATTCAGTACCCAGATTATGAATGAAAAAAAATTTTTTTTATTTCCTTTTATCTTTTATATAATAGGCTGGTGATAAACATTGCAATTGCTTCATTTTAATGTACTGATTTTTTTAAAAAAATAAATAAATGTTATAGTAGAGAATGAAATGTCAGATCACATAGCCACTAGCCACTACTGAAGCTTCCATAGAGTTGACTGTGTGCCTGGCCAAAACAAATTCACAGTTGATAAATACCAAGATGCTAAAAGACCACAGTACATGCATACAGGGCTCTTAAAAGCCCTTTTTCTTTTCATTGTCAAATACAGCACATAATTTTCACAAGATAAGAGTGACTGGGGGTTTTCATTTGCAACATCACAGGGAAACATGAAAGTGGTGGCTTTAATGACCATCATAAAGCTAAGAATATTGGCTTAATTCAAAACCAAGGGTGGTCAATCTGGACATATTCTTAGGGAATAACAACAACAACAACAAAATCTAAGTTTTTAAACTTTCACAAATGAGTGAGTTGTTAAAGAAGATTTATTTAACACTAAAAAGTTGAGAAATTTTCATTTTACTTCATCATCACCATTATTTAGCAGATAAACTCTCACTGCCATCAAGTCAGATCCAACTCATAGCAACCCCTCCTTGGGTTTCTGAGGCAGTATCACTACAGAAGTAGATTGCCCAATCTCCCTTCCAAGGAGTGGCTGGTGGGTTTGAACCACCAGGCTTCTGGTTAGCAGTCAAATGCCTTAGGCACTACACCACCAGAGCTCCTATTTAGCAGATGGCAATTAAAAAACAAGCAGTAACATAAGGGTGTACTAAGGTGCTCTGGTGGTGCAGTGGTTAAGCATGGCTACATTTAAGAAGTTTTTAAGATTGTACAAAATTTTAGTGCTTGCCAATTTACAGTTGGATTAACCTCTAGTCGTCGTATTTTTTCCGTGTCTTCTTAGTCACATCCTCATGCTCACACACTCAGACTAATTCACTTATCTGCTCAACATCCTTGACCAAACTCTCACAACCCTTAAACATCAGAAGACTTAAGTCCAAACAGCTATTGTCATTATTTTAAAAAATCATGTATAAGGTATTTTGACTCTTATCATTAACTACCTCAGTGGTGGTTACAAACAAGGCAGCAACATGGGTTCAGTACAGTAAAGTTCCTCTGGTGTCCAGGAGCTAAATTAGTAAAACCCAGTCAAAAGCCCTTTCATTTGTATTCAACCATTCCTAGTATGCCTCTCGTACATCCTTAAGTTGCCATCCCAGTCCTCTTCACAGCCCCTATACTAATGCTACAGATTCTTGTGATCTTGTCATCTCATTTGACATGGGCAGAGATTTTCTTCCTATCTATGTTGTTAACCCTGTTGCTCCAAATGAGGGAGCATCACTTTTGATTTCTAATGCTAGTATTGTGATTGTTTCCTTTTATTTTATTTCAGTTTATGCTATCATTCCTGCCAGGCATGTCTCATCCTGGAGGCTATCTGAGAGGAGGAAGAAGACACCATGATTCCTCAACATGCCTAAGAGTTTTCTGTGTTCTGCCATTCTCCCTCCCATGAGGTCAATGGTACAGTCAGACGTACATGACCAGCTTTGGCCAGTCCTACCCTGATAATTTCTACCATTAAGGAGCTCCCATTTATAAGACCATAGACATAGAAACCAATAGTTATACTGCAGCATTAACTTACATAAATAAATACAACCTGCAATGACAGCAGAAGGAAAGGAGGTGTTGATTGTATCTTATGTTGTCAGAAGATATGATTGAGAGCATTTACCACAAGGGATAGCAGAGCACAGTCATCACAGAGGGTGGCATAGGTAAGGCTTGACAGCAAGAAAAACAAATGATTCCCAAAATCACAAGTGGTAGGCTGGAATTCTACCAGTATTCCCATATGGGGAAGTATTGAGAGATTAGAATAGGGAAGAAGAAAACCCCAGATTTAGAAGGTTCTTTTATTCTTTACTATGGAATTTAGGCTTTATTAAATGTCCCATCTGTTTGAGCTGTTAGTGACTTGCTGTGAGTTGAGTAGTCACCTACCACCAAAGAGAGTTAGAAAGCCATTGATTTGTACTAATATGGGGCAGTGGGTATTATGAGGAAACTGTATAGAATATATTCTATATGTATTTGTTAGAAACAACATAATTTGGTAAATTATTGGATATGGGAAACAAATAGAGCAAACTGGATGACTCTTGTAGCTTTCACTGTAGGAGAAAAGCATTACTAGTCATCATTATTAGGAGCTCTGGTAGCATAGTGCCTAAGGCACTTGACTGCTAACCAGGAGGCTGGCAGTTCAAACCCACCAGCCACTCCTCGGAAGGAAGGTTGGGCA
>NW_006921720.1:5647998-5649168 GCF_000298275.1 Orycteropus afer afer
CTGGTGGGTTTGAACCACCAGCCTCTGGTTAGCAGTCAAATGCCTTAGGCACTATGCCACCAGAGCTCCTAGAGCAGCACTAGAGAGCCCAAAGAAATAGTATTTACCTGTATTGCCTTTAACTCTTGTGCTCCTCCCGGTGTCTTTTTTTGCCTTGATCATTTTTTGCTGACTTCTCCCTTATTGTATGTAGCCTTCCCTTTCCCCTTCCCCTTCTCCTTAATATATGTCTACCCTTTAGTTAGTGATTTACCCTCCCTTTCCCTCTCATCCCTGATAACCATCAAAGAATACTTTTTTCTCTCTGAAAACTTTTTCTTGATTTTTTATAATAGTGATCTCATACCATATTTGTCTTTTGTGATTAACTAATTTCACTCAACATACTGTCCTCCAGGTTCATCCATATCATAAGAAGTTTTGCAGATTCATCACTATTCTTTAAAGTTGCCTAGTATTCCATTGTGTGTATGTACCATAGTTTGTTTATCCATTCTTCTCTTGATGGACATTAAATTATGTCTATCTCTTTTGTGATTGAACATTGGTGGGCATATATCTATTCATGTCATGGCTCTTATTTCTATAGGATATAAACTTAGTAGTGAGATTTCAGGGTCATATGGTACTTCTATTTCCAACTTTTTAAGGAATTAACATACCATTTCCGTAGTGGTTGTACCACTTTACAGTTCCACTAGCAATGCATGAGAGTTCCAACCTCTCCACACCATCTCTGGCATGTTTGCTTTGTTTTTTGAACTTTGCTATTAATGCTGAGGTAAAATGATATATATATTTGCATTTCATTGATGGCTAATTATTGTGAGAATTTCTTCATGTCTTTATTGGCCACCTGAATGTCTTCTTTGGTGAAGTGTCTGTTCAAGTCTTCTGCCCATTTTTAAATTGAATTGTTTGTCTTTTTGTTCTTGAGGTGTTGAAATTTCCAATAAATTTTAGAGATTCGTCCCTTGTCTACAAAACACTACTACAAGAAACCAAAAGAAACAATCATGGGAGAAAGAAGGGCTGCTTATGCACAGGGAGACAGCTCAGGGGACAGGAGCCTATGGAGGAATGGACACTGGGAAGAGGTAACTGTGGGAAGAAAGTGGGAGGGGAGCTGTTGCATTGTGGTAAACTGTGGTCAATGTCATGAGACAAAGT
>NW_006921720.1:5649332-5705333 GCF_000298275.1 Orycteropus afer afer
TAAGGCACTTGACTGCTAACCAGGAGGCTGGCAGTTCAAACCCACCAGCCACTCCTCGGAAGGAAGGTTGGGCAATCCTACTTCCATAGTGATAACTGCCTCGGAAACCCAAGGAGGGGTCGCTATGAGTCGGGACCGACTCGACGGCAAATAACAACAACAACAACAAGTCATCATTATTGAAAACAAAGGAGGAGAAGGTTGGGAGGGGACATTGATTGGTTCTGTTCTGGACTTTTTGAATTTGAGATAGCTGGGCAATACACTCAGGAGAAGTTACTCAATGGAGAGTTAAGAATCTGTTTTAGGAGCTCATGTCATTAGTGTGATTGCATCACTGGAAGCCATGCATGTGTGTGATTTACCTAGCAAGACCACATAGAGTAACTAGAGGAGAAAATCCAAGAGTTATGAACAATTTACTTAATTCTCATTACATAAGGGGTGAGAGGTTCTACTGTATTTCTTATTAGAAAATTACTGATGACTTTTGTAAGCAAAGGCGTGACACAGTGTAGCAGAATCATGATGACATGGGACGAGTTACAAATTAGAGATGAGAAATTAGAAATAGTGAGAATTGATTGGCATTATTCTTTCAAGAACTTTGTCCATGAAGGAAGAAATAGAATGTGCTATACTTGTTATATTGGTCTGTTTCTACATCTGGTGAAAAAGATAATACATAAAAAGCTAGGAAAGTATAGAAAAGTATAAAAAACATGAATTAGAAACTAACAATAACTCAGAAGGAATGAACATAACCATATTACTAGTGGAAGAAGAGAAATTTATTATTAAAAAAAGAAAACAACTAATGGCCACATCTTTGGAGAAACCCGTAGTCATTGAGAGGAATTAGTTTTACACAGAAAATACTTTCGGTGAAGTTGGAAGTATAGGAAAAAGAAGCTGAAGGAGGGAGTTAGTTTCTTTTCACTAAGAAGCAGGAGGCAAGGACATCTGCCAAGAGGGATGGGGGACGGGACTTGAGGAGTTAAAGTGAGGTGTTGAGTTGAAGAGAGTGGTGGGAAGTGGGAAAGTGATGTTTCCAAGAACAAGGAATTCAAAGCAACATAAAAGGCTCAACTGACATTGGAAATCATACATTTGTAAAAACTCCAATCTGAAAAGTTTTGAGATTTTTTTTAATCTTTAGCAAGCCTCACAAGTCTTAATGTGGGAGGAGAAAAGGTACACAAATGCGTTATGCAAGGCTGTGCATGCATAGAGCAGATAGACCAGAAGCACAAGTTGGCAAGACATTGAGTCATTAGGAAAGTTTAATTGAAGTGGTTTGATTATAGTATTTAAACAGTAAAGTTAACAAGTGCAGTCACCATAGGTAATTAATCAATAGGAATTAAAGAGAATAGTCAAAGAATTAAGTGTCTCAGTTAGGTAATTAGCAGATTTAATGAAAGTAAATGAGAAGAGTGGAAGAAGAGGAGAGTATGATGGTAAAAGGGACTATATATATATATATATTTTTTCTAACCAGGATCCAATTAAGTTTCATGTTTTGGGTTGGGCTATTATGTCTCTTTACTTAATGCTGTTGCATCAATTCAGATTCATGACAACTCCATGAATAGAGTAGAGTTGCTTCATAGGGTGTTCTTAGTTATACTCTTTACAGAAGTAGATTGCCAGGACTTTCTTCTGTGGCACTGCTGGGTGGGTTCAACCTGCCAATCTTTAGGTTAATAACTGATTGTAAATTACTTGTGCTTCTCAAAGAACTATCAAGTTTGCTATTTTAAAATTTATGATGTCAGAGAAAACAATATAGATTAATAACAAGATTATGGTAATTTGGGGAGCTCTGGTAGCATAGTGGCTAAGGCACTTGACTGTTAACCAGACGGCTGGCGGTTCAAACTCACTAGCCACTCCTCGGAAGGAAGGTTGGGCAATCCTACTTCCGTAGTGATACTGCCTCGGAAACCCAAGGAGGGGTCGCTATGAGTCAGGTCTGACTCGACGGCACATAACAACAACAACAACAATGGTAATTTGATTTAAAATGGTCATGAAATTGAGCTTTCTCTATGGGGTGGTTTGTTCTCTTTGGATATGGGGAGAATAAGATGTTTGAGTCAGATATGCAAAACCTTGGTGACATGAAACTGAGCATGACCGCATTGGTTATGTCCAGAGAATAATAGAGCAGCATGATATGATTCCAGAAATAATTATTTGAAGTTTAAAGAAATGGGGGAAACCAATGACTTCAGAGGGACAATGGAGAACAACATGGATGTCTTCAGAGTGCTTTTAATTATTTGGGTGTGGAGCATGAAGAATGATGTTAAATTGAAAATGCTCTATAAATAAACTTAATGGTTTCAAATAACTAATTTTTATAACTCAGTTGTTCTATTTTTTTTTTTTTTTTAGGTAGGTTCAACATTCCAAACATAAAATAAGTTCTTAAGGATAATGGATGTGAGGATAATGGAAGCCATATTATATTGTGAGCAAACAGCCCTGCTCAGTGTTAAAATAGAGAATCATCCAATTTGCTGATAGAAAAAGATATCAGCTTCCCCCTAAACAAACCATATGCAGAGTTACGTCACAAGGATTGGGATGAGAATTCTTCTAGAGGAAGCATGAAGACATGCTACTCTTTCTCCTTGGAGACTGGTGTCATTGAGACATCAAGAAAAAGATAAGCTCTGTGGCTTTGACAATAAGCACCAATCATAATGTTCTAAGCTTGCTTAGAGGGTGGCCTCCTGTTTATAGGATGGAATCACTCTTTCAAGGGGATTTTCTGAAGTGCTTTTCTCTTCTCTATTGTTGTTGTTAGGTGCCATCGAGTTGTCTCTGACTCATAGCGAGCCTATGCACAGCAGAATGAAACACTGCCTGGTCCTGTGCCAAGCTCATGATCCTTGGTATACCTGACCCCATAATTGTAGCCACTGTGTATATGCATCTCATTGAAGGTCTTCCCCTTCTTCGTTGACCCTCCACTTTACCAAGCATGATATTCTTCTCCAGGGAATGGTTCCTTCTTACAACATGACCTAAGTAGGTGAGACAAAGTCTGGCCACTCTCACTTTCAAGGAGCATTCTGGCTGTGCTTCCTCCAGAACAGATTTGTTAGCCCTTTTAGCAGACCGTGGTACTCTTAGCATTCTTCTCCAACACCACAACTCAAAAGCATCAATTCTTCTTCAGTCTTCCTTATTCATTGTCCAGCTCTCACATACATAAGAGGCAATTGAAAATACCATGGCTTGGGTTAGGCGCACTTTAGTCTTCAAGGAGACATCTTTGCTCTTCATCACTTGAAAGAGGCCTTTTGCAGCAGATTTGCCCAATGCAATACATCATCTGATGTCTTGACTGCTGCTTCCATTGGTGTTGCTTGTGAAACCACGTAAGAAGAAATCCTTGAAAACTTCAATCTTCTCTCCATTTATCGTGAAGCTATTTATTGGACCACTTATGAGGACTTTTGTTTTCTTTATACTGAGGTGTAATCTATACTGCAGACTGTAGTTTTTAATATTCATCAGTAAGTGCTCCAAATCATCCTCACTTTCAGCAAGCAAAGTTGTATCATCTGCATATCGCAGGTTGTTAACGAGTCTTCCTCCAATCCTGATGCCACGTTCTTCTTCATATAATCCAGCTTCTCCGATTATTTGATGAGCATACAAATTGAATAAGTATAGTGAAAGGATTCAACCATGACACACTCCCTTCTTGATTTTGAACCATGTATCCTCTTGTTCTTTCCAATGATCCTGATCAATGTACAGGTTCCTCATGAGTACAATTAAATATGAGTGCAATTAAATGTTCTAGAATTCCCATTCTTCTCAATGTTATCCAATGTTATGATCCACACAATTGAATGCTTTTGCATAGTCAGTAAAACATAAGTAAATATCTTTCTGGTATTCTTTGCTTTTAGCTAAGATCCATCTGACATGAGTAATGATATCCCTTATTCCATGTCCTCTTCTTAATCCAGCTTGCATTTCTGGAAGTTCTCTGCCAACATACTGCTGCAACCATTTTTTATAATTAACATGGAAATCTTGATCGCATGTTTGGTCAATTTCAGACTGCAGAAGTTGATAAAAATCATCAATTTCCTCATCTTTGGCTTTGGTGGTTGGTGCATAAATTTGAATAAGAGTCATATTAACTGGTCTACCTTGTAGGTATGGATATTATCCTATCACTGACAGCATTGTACTTCACGACAGATCTTGAAACATCCTTTGTGATGATGAATGCAAATCTGTAATGCAAAAGTTGAAAACAAAGAAGAATCACCAGTAGTTAGAAAATTTGGCCTTGGTGACAGAAATAATGATGGAGATTGCACAATAGAATTTTGCAAGATCAACGACTTATTCATTGCAAATACCTTTTTTCAACAACAAAAATGGCAGTTATACAAATGTATTTCACCAGATGGAGTACACAGAAATCAAATTGATTACATCTGTGGCAAGAGACAATCGAAAGTCTCAATATTTTCAGCCAAAACAAGGCCAGGAGCTGACTGTGGAACAGATCATGAATTGCTCATATGCAAATTCAACTTGAAGTTGAAGACAATTAAAACAAGTCCACAACAGCCAAAATATGATCTTGAATATATATCCCTCCTGAACTTAGAGACCATCTGAAGAATAGATTTGATGCACTGAACACCAATGACAAAAAAAAAGAAGTATTGTTGGATGACATTAAGAACATCATCCACGATGAAAGCAAGAGATCATTAAAAAGACAAGAAAAGAGTAAAAGACCAAAATGGATGTCAGAAGAGACTCTGAAACTTGCCATTGAATGGAGAGTAGCTAAAGCAAATGGAAGAAATGACAAGATAAAAGAGCTGAACAGAAGATTTCAAAGAGCAGCTCGAGCAGACAAAGCTAATTACGATAATGAAATGTGCAAAGACTTGGAGTTAGAAAACCAAAAGGGAAGAACATGCTTAGCATTTCTCAAGCTGAAAGAGCTGAGGAAAAAAATTTAAGCCTTGTGTTGCAATATTGAAAGATTCTATGGGAAAAATACTGAATGATGCGGGAAGCATCAAAAGAAGATGGAAGGAATACACAGAGTCACTGTACCAAAAAGAACTAGTCAATGTTCATCCATTTCAGGAGGTGGCATATGATCAAGAACCAATGGTACTGAAGAAAGAAGTCAAACCTGCACTGAAGTAATTGCAGAAGAACAAGGCTCCAGGAATAGGTGGAATACCCACTGAGATGTTTCAACAAACTGATGCTCCACCAGAGGCCCTCACTCGGTTTTGCCAAGAGATTTGGAAAACAGCTACCTGGCCAACTGACTGGAAGAGATCCATATTTGTACCCATTCCAAAGAAAGGTTATCCCACAGAATGTGGAAATTATCAAACATTATTATTAATATCACACACAAGTAAAATCTTACTGAAGATAATTGAAACACAGTAGCAGCAGTATATTGACAACTTCCAGAGGTACAGGCTAGATTCAGAAGAGGATGTGGAACAAGGGATATTATTGCTGATGTAAGATGGATCTTGGCTCAAAGCAAAGAATACCAGAAATATGTTTACTTGTGTTTTATTGACTATGCAAAAGCATTTGATTTTGTGGATCATAACAAATTGTGGATAACATTGAGAAGAATGGGAATTCCAGAACACTTAATTGTATTCATGAAGAACCTCTACATACACCAGGAGGCTGTCATCCAAACAGAACAAGGGGACACTTCCTGGTTTAAAATCAGGAAGGAAGTGCATCAGGGTTGTATCCTTTCACCATACTTACTCCATCTATACACTGAGAAAATAATCCAAGAAACTGGACTATATGAAGAAGAATGTGGCATGAGGCTTGGAGGAAGACTCATTAACAACCTGCAATATGCTGATGACACAACTTTCCTTACTGAAAGTGAGGATGACTTGGAGCATTTACTGATGAAGGTTGAAGAATACAGTCTGCAGTATGGATTGCATCTCAATATAAAGAAAACAAAAATCATCACAACTGAACGTGAAGCAACATCACAATAAATGGAGAAAAGATTGAAGTTGTCAAAGAGTTCACATTGCTTGGTTCTACAATTGACACCAATGGAAGCAACAGACAGGACATCAGATGACGTATAGCATTGGGCAAGTCAGCTGCAAGGGACCTCTTTCAAATGCTGAGGATCAGAGATGTCTCCTTGAAGACTAAGGTGTGCCTGACACAAGCCATGATATTTTCAACTGCCTCATATGCATGTGAGAGCTGGACAATGAATAATGAAAACCAAAGATGAATTGGTGCTTTTGAGTTGTGGTGCTGTTGAAGAATGCTGAAAGTACCATGGACTGCTAAAAGAACTAACAAATCTGTCCTGGAGGAAGTGCAACCAGAATGCTCCTTGGAAGCGAGAATGGCCAGACTTCATCTCACCTACTTTGGTCATGTTGTCAGAAGGGACCATTCCCTGGAGAAGGATAATCATGCTTGGTAAGGTGGAGGGTCGACCAAAGAGGGGAAGGCCCTCAATGAGATGGATTGACAAAGTGGCTGCAGCTATGGGGTCAAGAATAGCAGGGATCGTGGAGCTGGTGAGGAACAGGGCAGTGTTTCGTTCTACTGTGCATAGGGTCACTATGAGTTGGAGGCGACTTGACAGCACATTACAACAACAACCATTTTTTAATTATCTTCAGTAAGATTTTCTTTGCCTGTGATATTAATGATATTGTTAGATAATTTCCACATTCTGTGGGATCATCTTTCTTTGGAATGGGTACAAACATGGATCTCTTCCAGTCAGTTGGGCAGGTAGCTATCTTCCAAATCTCTTAGCATAGCCAAGTGAGTGCCTCCAACGGGTCATCCATTTGTTCAAACATCTCAATTGGTATTCCATCAATTCCTGGAGTCTTGATCTTTGCCAATTCCTTGAGTGCAGCTTCAATTTCTTCCTTCAATACCATTGGATTTTTATCATATGCCACCTCCTGAAATGGATGAACATCTACCAATTCTTTTTGGTACAGTGACTGTGTATATTCCTTCCATCTTCTTTTGATGTTTCCTGCATCATTCAATATTTTGCCCATAGAATCTTTCAATATTGCACCTTGAGGCTTAAATTTTTCTTAATTTCTTTCAGCTTGAGAAATGTTGAGCATGTTTTTCCCTTTTGGTTTTCTAATTCCAGGTCTTTGCACATACCACTATAGTAATTGGCTTAGTTTTCTGGAGCTGCTCTTTGAAATCTTCTGTTCAGCTCTTTTATTTTGTCATTTCTTCCATTTGCTTTAGCTACTCTCCACTCAAGGGTAAGTTTCAGAGTCTCTTCTGACATCCATTTTTGTATTTTCTTCCTTTCCTGTCTTTTTAATGACTTCTTGCTTTCTTCATGGATGATGTTCTTGATGTCATCCCACAATTCCCCTGTTTTTTTGTCATTGGTGTTCAATGCATCAAATCTATTCTTCAGATGGTCTCTAAATTCAGGAGGGATATATTCAAGATCATATTTTGGCTGTTATGGACTTGTTTTAATTGTCTTCAACTTCAAGTTGAACTTGCATGTGAGCAGTTGATGGTCTGTTCCACAGTCAGCTCTTGGCCTTGTTTTGGCTTAAAATATTGAACTTCTCCATTGCCTCTTACCACAGATGTAATCAATCTGATTCCTGTGTACTTCATCTGGTGAAATCCATGTGTATAACTGCCATTTGTGTTGTTGAAAAAAGGTCTTTGCAATGCATAAGTCATTGATCTTGCAAAATTCTATCATGTGATCTCCATCATTATTTCTGTCACCAAGGCCAAATTTTCCAACTACTGGTGATTCTTCTTTGTTTCCAACTTTTGAATTCTAGATCTCCAGTGTTATTTCTATAACTAAGGCCATATTTTCCAAGTACCAGTAACTCTTCTTTGTTTCCAATTTTTGCATTCCAGTCACCAGTGATAATCAATACATCTTGATTGCATCTTTGGTCAGTTTCAGACTATAGAAGTTGGTAGAAATCTTCAGTTTCCTCATCTTTGGCTTTGGTGCTTGGTGCATAAATTTGAACAAGAGTCATATTAACTGGTCTTCCTTGTAGGTGTGTGGATATTATCCTATCACTGACACATTATACTTCAGGACCGATCTTTAAACAGTCTTTGTGACAATGAATGCCACACCATTCCTCTTCAATTTGTCATTTCTGACATAGTAGATCATATGGTTGTCTGATTCAAAATGGCCAAAACCAGTCCATTTCAGCTCACTAATGCCTAGGATACTGATCTTTATGCCTTTCATTTAATTTTTGACAACTTCCAATTTTCTTAGATTCATACTTCATGCATTCCATGTTCCAATTATTAATGGATGTTTGCATCTGTTCCTACTCATTTTGAGTCATGCCACATCAGCCAATGGAGGTCACAAAAGCTTTACTCTATCTGTATTGTTAGGTCGTCTCTACTCAGAGGAGTCAGCTCTTCCCCAAATTTTAGGTGTCTTCTGACCTGATGAGCTCATCTTCTAGTACTATATTGGACAATGTTTCAGGGCTGTTCATAAAGTTTTCCAGTAATATAACAGATGGTGTTTTACTGCTATTCATAATGTTTTCACTGGCCAGTTTTTTGAGAAGTGCATGGTCTCTTCCTTCTTCCAAGCCTGTCTTAGCCTGGAAGCTCTGCTGAAACCTGTCCACCATGGGTTACGCTGCTAGCATTTTATAACAGCAGCATCATAGCCTCCAGCCTCCCAGCAACAGGTAAACCACCACAGGATGACAAACTGAGAGACAAGTTCATCTCCCTTGGTTGTTCCTAATCCCTCTGCACTCACCTACCTCAGGCCCTGAGCTTAAAAAAGAGCTGTCCCATGTGAAAAGCAGCCCCCAAGCCCCATGCCTGCCTACCTTGGGCCCTGGACTTAAAAATAGAGCCACCCCAAGCGGAGTCTCTTCTCTAGACCACCAGAATATTGATCCTATGTAGACATACTTTTGATAATCTGATATAAGAAATGATAAGCTTTTTTCTTCAAGAACAGAGTACATTATTATGTGTGTATATTTTCTAAAAGGAAATATGGATTTGTTAATTCTTTCTGTTCAAATTTACTTTCTTTTAGTTGTGAGTCATCTTTCTCTGAAGGAAGTTGGGCATTTGGTTTTGTTGCTCCATGCCATTGAAAAAAGTTCTGAAAGTCTAGATTAATCTTGATTAGAACATATAGAATAGCATTTGATGCAGGACATAACAATCAAGAAAGATAGTAGGAGGGATTTGGCCTTACTAAGGACTGAGTTTGGAGACAGTTTTGGGGAAGATAGAAGAGGTTTCCAGCAGAAGATAGAGCAGCTTGTGTGCCTCTAGAGATTGTTGGAGAGAGAGGGAAAGAGACTCTGAAAATATTTTAAGAAAATTTTTTCTTAAAACCCCTTTTGGCACTGGGTTGAACCATGAGAGTAAAGATTTAAATTTAATTTCAATTATTTTTCTAGATTTTAGGTTTGTGTTTCTTTGGCTGCAACAGCAACATGTTGAAACTGGCTTAAAGACTATCTATCTGGCTTTGTGCAAGTTATACCAAACCATCCGCTGAAAATGCATTTCCCACTAATCTGAAATACTAAGCATCAGAGAGGGTATCATCCTGTAGATAATAATCACTGACTATATATCAATTGAGAAGCAACTTCCCAAAGACGAGTTAAACAAAGTGTGGATTTCAGGGGAAGATCCAGTGGTGGATGGGTCCTAAGCAAGTATAACAGATGACATAAAGGTGAAGTCATCCTATGAGAAGGAAACAGAGCAGAGTGCTTCAGCCCAGCTTCACTGGCAAAAAAAAATGTTATGCTGAACCTGAAGAAGAGAAGATTGATGGAAAACTAAAGTCAGGGGTGGTGCATGCTTTCTGGGAAGTGACCAGGTTCCCTTTCAGTACAGTCAGTTCCACTATATAATTATATTTAATTAATCTTCGTTCTCTCCTGCTGTTCTGTTAGCATTTTTTATACTAATAGATAATTCATTTCCACCATTTGTTTGGCTTTGTCCTTACAAGAAGTAGTTGGTCACTTCTTCCTCATCTTTCTTACAATTGAATTACCCAAGTCACAACATTGTCAAGTGTCCCTCTTTCATGCCTCTGAGATGTGAAGTTCAGTACTTCTCAGAAAGTGACATTTATATTCTCTTTTCTCTAAGTCCAGAGGAGCTCTGGTGGCACTGTATTTAAAGTATTTGAATGCTAGCCATAACATCAGTGGTTTGAACCCACCAGTTGCTCCACGGGAGAAAGATGAGGTAGCCTTGGAAACCCTGTGGGGCAGTTCTGCTTAGTCCTGTAGGGTCACTATGAGTGAGAATCTACTCAATGGCAGTGGGTGCATACCTAACACTGCCTCACCTCTCTTCTTAACCATTTCACCTACTTCACAACCCCTGCCCAAAAGAAATCTATTAATTTTTCACAAAAGATAACTATGGATGCCCTAACCCTAAATGTGTGTTCTTGTATTTCTCTATATCCAAATAAATTATATAAAAATACTTTCCCACACTTCTTGAACAGGATTAAGCTTCTGTTGTTACATCAGGAAATACATTGTTCTGATAAGAGTGCTGATGGGATTATCAAAGGTCCCTACTTAGTAGGACGAACATTTGGACAAAATACTCTTCTTCAGAGACTCCAGCATGTTCTGCCAGAGTGAAAATAAAAAAATATTTCTAAAGAAGAAGAGAAGCAATGAAAGTCACTCCAAAAGAGCACCATATGGCCCACGAGATGTGTGGGTATAGAAGACTCGCGTGCCGAGGGAAACACGCAGACCCTGGAAGTAAAAAATGAAAATCCCCCACAAAGTAGGTCATCCCTCATAACCAGATTTGAAGACCAAGTTTCTGTTGCATTAACATCTCATACTTCTAATTTAGTTTTTCTCTGTCGGCATAAGTGTATCTTTTAAAAGTGAATTCAATTCTCACCTCAGCAGGGTTCATATTTGTGGATAGCTAAATGGCTTCATCTTAAGGGTGATGTTGTGCAGCATATGCTACTCAATTATAACATCATCTTCTGATTTTTTTAAAGAAAGATGTACATCTGAGCTCACTTTGAAGCATATACAAAATTATTCCCTTTTGGGATAGCTAGCATTGCCATAAAAGTTAAAAGTGGGTCAGGAAGTGGGAACGAACTCTTGTGGCTTGCTTCAGGGCAAGGTTTTTTCAACATTGGCATTGCTGACATTTGAGATTGGGTAACTGTTTGTCATAGGGGCTGTTCCATGAATTATAGCATCCATGGACTCTACCACTAGATTGCAGTAGTAATCCCCCCCATACCCTGCAACACACACACACATACACATACACAGACAGACACAGTTGTGATAATCGAAAATGTCTCCAGACATTTTTAAATGTCCCGGGTGGGCAAAATTGTTCCTGGCTGAAAAATAGTTTCAGGGTATAGCTTTGCCCCTACAGGAAAAATAGAAGGTAAATTGTCTCTTCTAGCCACTGCTCGGAAGGAAGATGGGGCAATCTACTTCCGTAGTGATACTGCCTTGGAAACCCAAGGAGGGGTAACTATGAGTCGGGTCTGACTCGACAGCACATAACAACAAGAGTTCCTTAAGAGGTATCATCTGTGAACCCTCCTTGACTAAACTAGCAAACCTGACCAGATGTTTTATAAGTACTTGATAATTCCAGCTAAAACCACTATAAAGTCATTATAAATATTTGAGAAAGATATGCTAGGGGAAAAAGGCCCTAGATTCAAATATATTTTATAGAGACCCTTTTATTAAGCCTTAACAAGGACAAAGATACAACACACATAAACATCCAGATGAGGGAAACTGTCAGCATGAGGCCAGTGGAGCCCACTGATTCATGGCCATGGTTCTCATATATATGATAGAAAACAAATCATCACAGAATCACGACTGGTGACCGGTCAATCAGTCAATATTTCCAGTGGGACTAGAAGCAGGGGAAATGACCATGATTGGCATAAATACATAATTGCAGATTTAAAAAGGTTACAGATTGGTTCTGGGGTTTCTATGTGGTGGTAGGTATGACTCATGATCATAATACCCAAGTCATAGTTACAAGGTGGCTACAAGACAATGCCAGGACCCCAACTTTTAACTTAAATTAGATAACATGCAATTATTTTTGGTAAATCATTAAGGAGATACCCAGGCAAATTCCCCAGTTCTTAGTGTGGGCATCATACTATTTAATCTACTCTCAAGCACTCTTCCCAAGGGCAAATTGCTGCTCCTTAAGCTTGCCCCCAAGAGCTCTGGTTGCACTGTGGTTAAAGCATTGGCCTTCTAACCAAAAGATTGGTGGTTCTAACCTATCAGCTGCTCTGTAGGAGAAAGATGATACAGTCTGCTTCCATAAAGATTTACAGCTTTGGAAACCCTAGGGGACATTTCTACTCTCTTCTATAGTGTTGCAGTTATGGCGGTGGGTTTGGGCTTGCCCTGGTCTTGTCTAAGCATAACCACATTGCTGGTTCAATTGTCAGGAAGAACTCAAATGTTGTCTGATCTCAAAATAGAGTTAAAGCTCCTGATGTACACCACAGCCTTCCACAAACTAAGTGCTTTGGAATTTCAGCTCTAATGCAAAGATAAGACAATTTGTGGAGGGTTGGTAGAGAGATAGGCAGAAGAGACTTGGAGTGGAGCCAGAGATATTCTTTAATAAAGACATGACAGTAATTCAGGATCTTTCTCCAGTTTTACATGTCTAGAAGCTCAATATGTTTAAAATAATTAGAGAAAAGTTAATCAGAATCAAAGTTTTCAATTCATAGGAACACAGCTCACAAAAGATTATCAAATAGGGCAACCATAACAATTTGTTCATTTGTAACGAGAAGCATCATTGTGAGAAGGACTAAAATCTGTATTGGTTTTTTCTGTGCAGACTCCTCTCATAGATTAGTTACACAGGAAACTAGGTCATCAGAGGGTGCTCCATGAGCATAGAATCCAAACAATCCAACCAGTTAAATAGCCTAATGATTTGCTCAACCTGACATAACTATCTCCAAAATCAAGACCCTACATTTTGCCCCCTGCCCTGTGTAGCTATAGAAAAAGCAATGTCTGCATTTTTGCTCCCATAGTTAGTAAGTCAAAAAAGCACCAAGCAGCTAGTTAAAATTCAGATTCATGGGTTCCATGCCCAGAGATTCTGATTTAATAGGACAGAGATTGGGTCCAGTCATCAGCATTTTAAACGAGCACCCCAAGTGCTGTGAAGAAACACTGGTGTGTCTCCTTTGCAACAAGCTTTTTCCCTCTGCTTTCCGGGATTCTGACCAGTCTTGCTCTAGTCAACACAACTACTGTTTTCATAGGTTAACACATCAGCGTTTTAAACAAGCACCCCAAGTGCTGTGAAGAAACACTGGTGTGTCTCCTTTGCAACAAACTTTTTCCCTCCGCTTTCCTGGGATTCTGACCAGTCTTGCTCTAGTCACCACAACTACTGTTTTCATAGGTTAACACCTTCAGAGGTTACAGTAAAGTCTGCCAGCCTGGAAAACATTGTCTCTGTAAGGTGACTGAATATATGGGTAATGATTTGATTAAAATGTAATCATATCTGCCTTATTTCCTGGTGGGAACGAAAAGCATAGGTAGAGGAACTAACTACAGTGTTGATCCCATGTGATATCGACATTTACTAAAAAAAAAAAAAAAAAATTCATAAAATGTTGTTGAAGATAACAAAACTCAAATTTATTTGGAGGGGAAAAAAAAAGGTGGGGACTAGGTTTGCTGGTCTGATAGAGCCTGGTGGAACCACTGAGACTGTGGCCCCTAGCTGCCCTTCAGGTCTGGAATTGAACCCACACCTGTGGTTTCCAGCCAAAATACAGGCATATGAGCTCAAGTAGATACACTCCTTGGAGAGAACAATCATGGGAGAAGGAAGGGCTGTTTATGCACAGGGAGACAGCTCAGGGGGCAGGAGTCCATGGAGGGATGGTCACTGGAAAGAGGTAACTATGGGGGGGAAGTGGAAGGGGAGCTGTTGCATTGTAGTAAACTGTGGTCAATGACATGAGACAAAGTATATGTGAACTGCTGTATGGAAAGTGAATTTGCTCTGTAAATCTTCACCCAAATCACAATTTAAAAAAAAAGAAAAAAAAATATTGTTGAAGATAATTAAATCAAATGAATGACGTTCCTCTCTTTAAGGAGATTGAGACCTTTTTGTTGTTGGTTTTAAGCTATTGATTTTAGTGAAATGAGCTGATATGAGAGCAGAGTCTTCCATACTGAGTAATAAGCATCACTTCTCTCACCAGTCCCGGAATTACTAATCTGAATGTCCTGTTATTCATATTGAAAGCCCATCTGTCCATTCGTTCTAGGAACATTGATTGAGTGTTTATTATAGGGCAGCTGCGATTTTAAGCTTTTGAGACATAAGGTTGAGCTAGATAAATTCTCTCCTTGAGGGCTCACAGTTATAAGATTGGGGTTTAGGAAGGAGCAGAGATGTAAACAAAGTGTTCTCTGGGTGCAAAGAGGAGAAATAGTCTAACTCTATTAGAGTAAGGGGTGGTGTGGAAGTAGATGGGGAGGCAAGCAAAGCTTCTCTTAGAAGAAATGACCATTTAAGAAAATGAAATGGAATGTGTGAGAACAAGGTAGTGGGGACAGAACCTGGTGTTGCCTGAGATCTCTCCTGGCTGGAATGTCAGGTGCATATGGGGATGTGATGGAAAATAAGCAGAAGCTACTCCATGAAGGGTCTTTTAAAAATACTGAGAAATTTTGACTTTGTTGATCAGTGTGGAAATGAGTTGTTTGATGATTTTAAGCAAAGGAAATGATAGGATCTGGTTTGTGTTTCACAGAGATCACCCTGTAGCAGAGTGGAGGTTTCCTGGAACAAGAGACCTGAGCAGGGGCTGAATGTTTGGCACAATGAAAGAGCATGAACATGGACAAGGCAAAGGATTGTCAATACAGTTGCTTTGGGGACTATTTCCAGTAGTGTTCAGAAGTCCAGTCGTGTAGTGGAGAAAGATGATGACTGACTTAATTCACAGTCATCATGTGTCATTATTTTAGGCCATAGGGGTGAGAATGTGCAGAGATGTGGTGGAAGAAAATGTTGGACAGGGAGGAAGAGGCAGGATCAAATACTATTAGGCCTTAATAAATTTGAAGAGCATGAAGAGGTAATGAAGTTAGAAAGAGATTGGTTGTGAGAGAGAGTGGAGTATTAAGGATTAGCATTTAAGAGACAGAACCATTCTAGGTGATAAGCCAGTATTGTGTATGACCAGGCCAAGAAGAACTCATATCCATGAGAGAGAAGAGCTGCTAGCTTTTCCCAGTGGCTTTTGAGTGCTCAATTCATTTACTTGAATGGTCTTCCTAAAATTGGTTTTCCTAAGCTTGAGATAGGAGCTCTGGTAGCATAGTGCCTAAGGCACTTGACTGCTAACCAGAAGGCTGGCGGTTCAAACCCACCAGCCACTCCTCGGAAGGAAGATGAGGCAATCTACTTCCATAGTGATACTGCTTTGGAAACTCAAGGAGGGGTTGCTATGAGTCAGGTCCAACTCGACGGCACATAACAACAACAACAAGCTTGAGATAATGTCTTAGAAAATAATACTCACTCACACATGTACTACGTTGTTCAAATCTAAACAACATTATTCATTTATCAGATAGGCTAAAATGTTAGTGTTCGGTAATATCTTCAGTAATAGAAAGGAGTGTGTATGGGCACCATCTTTTGGAAGGGTAATTGTGTAAGATCTGTAAACATTTCATGTGCACCTTTTTTTGACACAGTGATTCTATTTTATATATTCTCAAAAGTATACAAATTTGCTCTATGTATAGCCATTGTAGTTTTCTTTTTAATAGCAAAAAAGAAGTAGTTCATATCCACAAATGGATGACTGACTGTTTAGTTACATTAATGATACAAATATATACTATAACATTCTTATTTTATAGCCCTTGAATGGAATGAGATAGATTTATATTTCCTGATGTACAAGTATTTCTTGTATATTTCTATGAAATATTATTTCTAAGAAATGTTATTACATGAAAATGCAAAATCCAAATAATATAATGAATGGAATTTCACTTGCATACAGTTTAAAAGTATATATATAGATATAGATATAGATATAGAGATATACACATAATATTTTTCTGGCTAAATACACAAGAAATTGGTTAAAGTGGTTTACTTTGGGGAGAAAGACTTGAGTAGATTATGAGATGGAGGATAAGGGGAAATTTAATTTTATGCCTCTATGCTATACATTGGGAGCTCTGGTAGCGTAATGACAAGGCACTTGACTGCTCACCAGAAGGCTGGCGATTCGAACCAACCAGCCACTCATTGGAAAGAAGAATGGGCAATCTACTTCTGTAGTGATACTGCCTCGGAAACCCAAGGAGGGGTCACTATGAGTCGGGTCTGACTCGACGGCACATAACAACAACAACACTATACATTAATTTTTATTTTATTGTCTGCATATATTGCTTTGGTTTAAAGAATAAAATAAACCCAACATCAGTAACAGTTCTAATGTAGATCATTTATACTGGAGTTACTCAAAGTACTGGTTCATGACAAGCCAAGGAGCTTATGTCAGAATGTATATGAACATATTGCTTTCTTCATTAAGAAAAGCTCATGAAAGAATGTCAGCTAAACTCAATAGTGTGCTTAGTGATGTAGTTAACTTACAACTACATTCCAGTGCAAGCTTGTTATCCTCCACTGGCTGGCAACAAACAGTTCTCATGTGGTTTTTAGACCACATTTTGAATAACACTGATTTATACTTATATACTTATTTTGGAACACATTCATACCTCTCCCAAGCGTACTTGTACATTAAAGGTTCTTTCCTTACACTGGAGAATCATAAATTTCAGTCATACAGTTAAGGTATTTTCTTGGGAAGAATTTATTTTCCAATATACCTGGTCTACACAGACACTCAAGGACTCAGGCTGACAGGGCCTCTGCCATCTTTAATAAATGGCTTTAAAGATAGGTCTCAGTGTTAACATCAAAATAGGAAATAAGGAAGATAAAGAGTACATTGATAAGAACTAGGATGTAGTTCTAAAGGAGGGATGTGGAAGGCATTGGGATATGTAGTCTCAGTGGGCAGCAACTTCCTTCACACTGGCATGGGAGAATGATTGTTTGGGCTATCTGCCATAGCAATCTAGATTATCTGTTTCATTACTGAAATGCAAAACAACAAAAATGCTTTTCCCAAATAATCCCATTCCTGTTACTGCTGAGTTGATTTTGACTTGTAGCCACCTTACAGGACAGAGTAGAACAGCCCCATAGGATTTCCAAAGCTGAAATCTTTACAAACAGACTGCCACATGTTTTTCTCACACAATAGCTGGTGGGTTTAAACGACCTACCTTTTGGTTAGTGGCCAATCATTTTAACCACATCACCACCAGGGATCCTTACTGATATAATTGAAAAAACAAACAAAAAACTCACTGCCATCCAATCTATTCCAACTCATAGCTATTGGGTTTCCAAAGCTATAAATCTTTACAGAAGCAGACTGCCTCATCTTTCTTCCTTGGAGGGGCTGGTGGGTTCAAACCACTGACCTTTTGGTTAGCAGCCAAATACCTTTACCACTATACCACCAGAGCTCCTTTACTGATAAAATCACTCACACACACACACACACACACACACACACAGACGAAAAACCAAACTCGCTGCCATCCAGTTGTTTCTGACTTATAGTGACCCCCTTTCTGTTTCCAAGGCGGTAAATCTTTACTGTGGAAGAAGATTGCCCAGTCTTCTTTCTGGGGAGTGGCTGGTGGGTTTGAACCGCCAACCTTTTGCTTAGCAGTCAAATGCCTTAGGCACCAGAGCTCCTTTTACTGATATAATGTTGTTGTAGTTGTTATTTGCCGTTGAGTTGGCCCCGACTCATAGTGACCCCTCCTTGGGTTTCCAAGGCAGTATCACTACAGAAATAGATTGTCCAACCTTCCTTCTGAGGAGTGGCTGGTGGGTTTGAATTGCCAGCCTTCTGGTTAGCAGTCAAGTGCCTTAGGCACTGTGCTACCAGAGCTCCTTCTGATATAATTAGAGGGCTATAATTCTGACCATTAACTTTAAATATATCTTTTTATATGCATAAAGGAAATGCCTAATGATAAATCTCAAATCAAATCAAGTGGCTAAATCTCAAATCAAATAAAATAACAAACATCCATTTTTTCTGACACTAACTGTAAGAATATAACAAACCCCCAGTTATCATTTGTCTCTTCACCTCTGACAACAGATACGCATGCAACACTTCCTCTGACCCTAACCTCCAAGAGTTAAGTCAGACCTTACAAGTTAAAGGACACAATCCTCCAGGCTGTTAAGTAGGCCTAACACTTCAGAAGCCAGCTGCAGGTTTGGGAGTCCATATGGTGTAGTGCCGAAGGCGTTTGACTGCTAACCATGAAGGCTCACAGTTCAAACCCACCAGTCACTACTAGTAGTGATATCGCCTCGGAAAATCAAGGAGGGGTTGCTATGAGTTGAATCTGACTCAGAGTTTGTTTTATGACAACCACAATTTTAGCCTGCTGTCTACTAATGTGGGGCTTCTCTCTATCCCCTCAGGATAACAGACATGAAATCATGGATTCCCAGTACCCCTCACTTCTGAACTGCTGGCTCCCTTTGCTCTCTTGGTTTGGTAACTTTCTGGAACAAGTCACAGAACTCACAGAAACTGCTATATTTATGATTATAGATTTATTATAGCAAACAAGCATATAAGCAAAGAAACACATAGGGTGAAGTCTGGGAGGGTCCCCATCTTGGGGCTTCCATGTCCCAAAAAGCTCCCACGTGCACTGATGTCTTTCCCCAACCAGGAAACCCAAGAAACTTCTATGTCTGGAGCAGAGCTTCATCCCAGTTCAGCCCCCTGCTGAGAATTTGCATTTCTACTATAGATATTCGGAATCAGAATCTACATTTTAACAAGATCTTAAGTATAAGAATCACCTGGAGGGCATATTAAAATGTAGATTCTGATTCCGAATATCTGGGGTGGAAATGTACATTTTAAGCAGGGGTGGAAGCTGCTGGTTTGGAACCTTGATTTTATGTAGGCACAATGGAGCCTCATTGTATAGGTGTGATTGATTGAGTCATGCCCCCCTCACTTAGGGCATCTGATATCAGACCACCTGGTGGTATTTCTAGGATTTCTGGTGTCTATAGGATAAGGCATTCAGCTGCTCACCAGAAGGTCAGTGGTTCAAACCCACCAGCTGCTCCTCGGAAGGCAGATGAGGCAATCTACTTCCATAAAGGTTTATAGCCTTGGAAACCCAACAGGGGTTGTTATGAGTCAAAATTGACTCGATGGCTGTGGTCTCAGGGTTTTTTTTGAGGGGGGAGCGGTGTGGTATTTCTGGCTTGACCAACTCTCACTCATTTGCATAAAACTTCAGGTGTAGTTTGGAAGTCTTAGATAGTAAAAAGCATCTCAATTACTTAAGAGATTCTGAGCATTCTCTCTCAGGAACAAGGACAAAGGCCAAGTTACTTTATGTAAGTTAGTCCTTTGCCTCACACCTTATTAAACCATGAATGATAACTGATGTTTAACCCTTCTCAAGTATATTTAAGGAGCTCTGGTGGAGTAGTGGGTAAAGCATTTGGCTGCTAATCAGAAGGTCAGTGGTTCAAACCTACCAGCCACTCTGAAGGAAGATGGGGCAGTCTATTTACGTAAAGGTTTACAGCCTTGGAAACAAATGCAGGTCACTATGAGTTGGAATCTACTCATTGGCAGTGAATTTGATTTTTTGGTTAAAGTATATGTAACTTAAGAAACAGGGTACTAGGGTAACTAACTTGGGATTTAATGCAATGCAGTAACTAGTCCTACTATTATTGCAGATACATTTTTGGTTGCCTCCCCAGCCTACTTTAAGAATAGCTCATGCATTCAGTTATGTATTCAAGGGCACAAACTTTGGCAGCCATGTTTAAATTACAAAACCCTTTTCTTGCCCTCTGCCTGGAGTGAACTTGGACAACCTAGGCTGTGGTAGCTTTGTTTGTGTGTCAACTTGTCTAGGCTTAGTTGAGTGGCTGGGCAGCTGGATGTAGTTATTCCCCATGGTAACATTGATAATTAACTCCATGGTGGAATGTATTGGAGCATCTGAGTAACTGCTTTAGGGATGTGGTCTGCTTCCTGTATATAGTAAGCAGCTTTGGGAATGGTCGCTAGTTTATGGCATGCTTGAACCGTGCATGGAGCTGTGTTGTTGTTCAGCAGCCTGCTATGCTCTGCTGATTTTGGAACTTTAATGGATTTGAATTAATGGCCTGCCATGTGGAAGGAAGGTTGGGCAATCTACTTCTGTAGTGATACTGCCTCGGAAAGCCAAGGAGGGGTCGCTATGAGATTGGGTCCAACTTGACGGCACATAACAACACCAATGTGGTGTGGTAATATCAGGACTGTGCCTTGTTACTTGTTGACCTTGGGTTTATCAGCCTCAGCATCCAGCAGCTGAGTGAAGAAAACCTCCAGCTTCAGTGGGCTGGGAGCAAGAGGCAGAGCCCAAGGTGGAGAGGCTTTCACCCCGTCCCTAGAGCCTGGCACTTTGAACTTGGGCTTCTAGCCTCCCAAACTTTAAGAGAATAAACTCCTGTTTTTTAAGGCCATCCCACTTGTGGTATTTTCTGTTAGAGCAGCACATAGGTAACGAGAACATAGGCCATTTAGATTCTTTTAATAATCGGAATTGTTAAAACCAGTTAGTCTCTCCTGGGCTCTTAACCAGGAGATGATGTGAAGGTGGACTATAGCAGTTGTGTTGGCCATGTGCACATGGAGGAAAAAAGTCAATTGGCAAAGGGTAAAGAATAAGTGTAACTCACATATAAGCAGAGATAAGAAAAACCAGATGACTCCATAGAGTGAGATTCACTGAGAATATAGTGTCTGGGTCCTGATGGCTTTCCTGTTCTTGTTTCTAGTCCCCTCAAGGTATACTTGTACTCCTTGGATCTTTCTTGATTAATTACCCTTTCCTTTTTTGTTTAATTAGTTAGAGTGAGTTTTGGTTATTTGCAAACAGCTCTAGGACAACTGTTTATCATTCCTTCTTTCCAAATTTCTGTCTTCTTCAAATCAGGGAGTGAAGGAAAATCTTCATTATGCCTATTGAATTCAGGTGCCTATAGCTTCTTTGGGAGCTCTGGTAGCATAGTGGCTAAGACACTTGCCTCCTAACCAGACGGCTGGCGGTTCAAACCCACCAGCCACTCCTCGGAAGGAAGGTCGGGCAAGCCTACTTCTGTAGTGATACTGCCTCGGAAACCCAAGAAGGGGTCCCTATGAGTCGGGCCGACTTGATGGCACATAACAACAACAACAATAGCTTCTTTGAGAGGACCTGACTTAGGACCTCACATTTATTAAAAATGTAATAAATTACATTTATTTTCTAGCAATTAATACAAATGTGTCTGCTTCCATGTATTACTCATGCAGACTTACCTGTTGCAAGCATATGTGTGAGCGATTAAACCATTGACAATTCAGATTTTTAAAATTAGATTCTTTGCCTTCTTACTTTCATCTCATATAGCACTATGTAAGGTATTTCACCTTGTACCTTGTACCCTGACTTTATGCAAGATACTAGACTTTAAAATGCATGAACTACTCCAACTCCTACTGAATTTTTCATCTTTTGGCTCTTTGTCTGTTGTGGCTTTACCATAGAAAGTACTCAAAGCTTTTGTTTAAATGACAGCCAAACCTTCTTTCTTGGGCCCACATTGATAAAGGGCCACAATTGTGAGAAGAACAATATATATATATATATACACACACACATACATACACACACACACACACACATACTTTTTTTTTTCCATGATAAATTCTGTTATATTATTTTGAAGTTCTGATAACATTTTTCTTTAACTGACTTGCCTATTCAGATGAGTCATTTCCTTCTATGTGGTTTCATAGGATGTGCATTTATACTTATTCCAAATATGCATTCAATGGTGCGGGTGTCTTATGACTTTATAGTCACAGACAGACTCCCTCAGTCAAAAATATATTTTCTCCTCTTTTCTGCCTCTATTTCATTCAGCGCTGCTTTGTGTCTTTTCCTACTCTGAATTTTCAGCAAGTTAGCCAGAGGGATCTTGAGGAAGAAGTTGTGAGCTGTGGGGTAGGCTGAGTCAGGTACCTAGGTAAGGCTGATGAAAACCCCATCAGAAAGATCAGTTGGCCTCTCCGTTGGTTGTAGACTGAGGTTAAGATGTTACTGTGTGAGGCTGGGGATGAAGATTGTGAGAAGAGGAGATTTTAATCAGTGTTATTAGAAAAGGTTGTCACAGCTTGGTAAGGCTGAATAAAACCTTTAACATGCTCAATTCCACTTATCTTTCCCCATTCTTCCTTGTCATGAACATCCTGGTGTTTAAATATCTTTTCCAAGAGAAATGAATTTTTGTTAAGAATTCGCAAGATTATGTTAGGAAATCGGATGTGTGGGTAAGGCAAGATCAAGAAGAAATTAGGCATATTTTAGCTAATAGCTCATTCCTTTTCATGATGAACTAAGATCATGGGAGCTCAGCAGTGTTCTCACCCTACGTGACTTTTTTTTTTTTTTTTTTCCCCTAATGGCAGGAAAACTCATTAGTTAAAGAGGATGAGATTCTTATTTTCTCAGCAAGCCTTTTTATGAATCCCTAAAATTTAGCCTGCTTTTATGCGTCTGATCTTGTCCCTCTCTCTCTTCTCTTTCTCCTTTCTCTGTTCACTCTCTCCCACCCTCCTTGGCTGATCTTACTGAAAAGCAATGACTGCAATTATCTCTTCCTTTTCAGTCTTTTGTGAGGCTCCTCATTCCTTACACCTGTGGACCTGCAGCCTCACCCAGATTGTTGTTGTTGTTGTTATGTGCTGTTGAGTCAGACCCGACTTATAGCAAGCCCTCCTTGGGTTTCCGAAGCATTATTACTTTGGAAGTAGATTGCCCAACCTTCCTTCCGAGGAGTGGCTGGTAGGTTTGAACAGCCAGTCTTCTAGTCACCCAGATAGTTGCATGCATATCAGACTTGTTTACTCTAATGAAGTATTTGATTGGACACTGGTGTTTGCTCTCAATCTCATTCTAAGTGAAATTGATTCTGGATTTCTAACCTCCTCCTCCTACAAAGGGCAGTCTCCTCAGATCTCTAGTCCTTTATATTTTATTGCTCTGTGTGATGACTCTTTTTAAGAATCTTAGCCTACTTAAATGTAGTGATTATATGCTTCATAATTATTTTCTATCTTACATATACATATTTTTTCATGGATATATATGTAGCACATAAAAAAACCTAGGCATTTTTTTAAAATAAGCAACATTATAATTGTTGTTGATTGGGTATTTTGGGGGAGATACCAAGAGAGATTTGGGTTCAGTTTACTGTCCTCCAGTATTATGCAAACAGGAAATTCTTGTCCACTACCTATCATTCTTTTTATCTATTTTGTTTTTTAACTTCTCTGGGTCTCATTTGTCTTCATCAGGGAAATCAAGGATATTTGACTAGGTTGTTCCTAACTCTCTTCCTTCTACCTCTAAATCCTTGTCATTTTGTTAGTTATGCTGTGGATTTTCTTTGTTACAAACATCCTTAGAACTCCCCCAGAGAACTAGCCAAGATTATGTGTTAAGATTGTGATTTATTATCAGTTAATTTCTCTAAACCCTAGTTTTCCCAAGTGTACAATGAGGTAATTTCTAAGATCCCTTTAAAACCTAAAATCACTTGTTGCTACAGGTGATAGATTCTTGTTGCATTTTAATTTGGGAATTCGTTTCACTACAGATTGATTTTAATGTTTTCTGTTGTGAGAAATCAAAAACTCTAGAAACCCAGTGAATTTACTGTCTATAATAATATTTAGAGCCAAATCTATTGTACGAATGTTGTAACATGACACATTCTGGCTGAGGAAAGCATCTATTTCCTTTCAGATAGATTTTAATCTCTCTTATCCCCAAATGCCCCTACTTGAGAGTTTTCATTTGTAGATATGAGCAAAATGCAAGGCTTAAATTCAATATACTGTGCAACTCTATGTTGATAAATTTTCAAGTTCTTGGTTACAAATTTATCTACTTATTTGTAATTGTTCACCTTCCCAATCTTTTGAGAGAAAGGAGTAAGGATCTATTTCAAAGATTGGAGGGTGAGAAGGCAGTCCCTCAGAGACCATCAGTCATGGGAGCCAAAGTGGACGAGCTTTCTGAGGATTGTGGTAGTTTATGCAATAATCCTCTGCTCACTTATGCTCTAATGGAACTGCTTGGCATAAACCAAATCCTGTAGCTTCCCCTGGCCTGAAATTTCCAGTCTTCTATACCCCAAGGATATGCCCAAGTGCTGGGAAATGCTGAGATCTGCAGTTACTTGTTTCTTTTCTATCTCAGAGGCTTTCTTTCTGGGCCCAAGGATTATATTTTCATGATGAATCAAAACAGTCATCTACAAGATTAAAGGTGTCCTAAAACTGTGCAGTGCACAAGCTGTACAACTGTAAACAGCCACCTTGTAAAGTGCTTCCCTAATCCGTCTCAGGAGAAGTCTTTCTGATTCCCACTTTTAGCTTTGATCGATCTCACACTACCCAAACTCTAATAAATGTTCAGATATTAGGTTCTAACTAAGTATATATCTGATGTCCTTAAAGATCATATAATGCTTAGAATTCAATATATGCTATTCACTGAAATATAACCACTTCCTGTTTCCATTCCTACTCTCCTATACCAATATGAATTCAGTAGCAAAGGTGGACAATGGGAAGCTTGGAAGAACAACTATTGTGGGGGGAGGAAGCAAAGGTAATATTTTTGAGATATAATTAAGAAAACAGATTAGTCTTCTTAAATAAATTCACGAATATATTCAATTACTAACATTATTTGAGAAAGAGCTATCTAAAATAAGTCGTCTTTACTGTGGTGGTTAAGTTTGTGTGTCAACTTGGCTGGGCCTGGTTGAGTGGCTAGGCAGCTGAATATAGTTATTCCCCATGGTGAGATTGGTAATTAACTCCATGTTGGAATCTATTGGAACAGCTGAGTAGCTGCTTTGGCTATGTGGTCTGCTTCCCATATATAAGAAACAGCTTTGGGAATGTCTCCAGCTTATGGTACACTTGAACCCTGCATGTAGCCATGTCATTGTTTAGCAGACTGCCATGCTCTGCCAACCTTGGGACTTTCAATGGACTTGAATTAATTCCTGCTGTGTGGTTTGGTAACATCGGGACTGTGCCATTTTATTTGTCGACCTTGGGCTTGTTAGCCTCAGCAACCAGTAGGTGCCTCAGTGAAGAGATAGCCTCTAGCTTCAGGGGGCTGGAAGCAAGAAGCCAAGCTGAAGCCCAAGATCGAGGGGCTTTCACACAGCCCCTAGAGCCTGGCACTTTGAACTCGGACTTCTAGCCTCCCAAACTGTAAGAGAAAAATCTCTTGTATGTTAAGGCCATCTCATTTGTGGTGTATTCTCGTCAGAGTGGCACTAAGTAACCAGAACATTTACTAAATACTAAGAAAGCAGAAATGAGTTTCAATTGCATTTATAGGAGTTTAGTTTATGCTTTCTGTTATGAAAAATCTCCAAGGAAAACTTAAGATATTAGTCTGACTATTCCTTAAAAATCAAGTGAGATCTAAAAATTGTTTTAAACTTGTACGTATATTATCTCTGGGCTAGATTTTTGAGCTATGAATAATCTTTGATCAATTATATGTTGAAAACAAAGGTATTATTTTTGTATGATAGTTTTAGGACAAAGGGACACATTATCAAAGATCGTATTGACACTTTTCACAAGAGATTTTGGGGTTGGTTGTTCAAATCCACCAGCCACTCCTCGGAAGGAAGACGGGGCAATCTACTTCCGTAGTGATACTGCCTCAGAAACCCAAGGAGGAGTCACTATGAGTCGGGTCCAACTTGACGGCACATAACAACAACAACATCACGTTCAGTTTACTCCAGCAAAAAATTATTGAGTTCTGTGTAAAACAATGATATTACAGGATATGAGGATCTAAAACACATTTCTGTCCCAGTTTACCATTCTCTTTCAAGCAAGATTAAGAAAAATGAATGATTTAGAAAAAAATCTCAATATAGTAAAAATTAAAACAAAAAGATTTTAAAGTGACTCCTAAATTACATATTATTTTGAAACAATTTTACTAAGAAAATAAAAATATCATAATTTTATGTAAATAAATAAACGAAACCCCAAAACTTCTGATTTGAAACTAGTTTATAGAAAGCCTGAAATAGAAAATGGGGATAAACCACTAGATTATTATTTTTTTCCTTTTTTCTGAAATTGTGATTTAGGTGAAAGTTTGCAGTATAAATTCATCTTCCACGCAGCAGTTCATACACATATTGTTACCTGGCATTAATTTCACTCTCCATAATACAATAGCTCTATTTGCACTTCTTCCTGCTCATTGCCTTTTCCCTGTGTCCTTCTTCCCTGCACATTCCTGCCCCATGAGCTATCTACCTGTGCAAATACATCCCTTCTGCTCTCCCGTGGTTGATTGTTCTAAGGAGAGTACCTACCTGGGGTAAAAGTTTACCTTACACACCTATGTATTTTTGGGCTGGAAGCCACAGGAATGGGTTCAATTCCAGACCTGAGGGGTGACTAGGGGCCATAATGTCTAGGGTTTCATAAGTCTCTGTCAAACCAGTAAGTCTGCCCCCCCCCCACTGTTTTTTTCTTTCTTTCTTTTTAAATCATTTTGAGTTTTGTTCCACATTTTTCTCCCATTCTATCCAGGACTTCCTATGTTGATCCCTTTCTGAGTGGTTGACAGTGGTAGCTGGGCACCATCTAGGCTGAGATTCACATGTTCCACCAGTCCCTTGGACTAATTGTTTCCGTGTATCTTTGGTATTCTTCATTTTCCTTGGCTTCAGATGAGGAGAGAACAATCATTGCATCCTACATGGTTGCTTTCAAGCTTTTAAGAGCCCAGTCACTACTCACCAGAGCAGGATGCAGAATAATGTGTTTGTGCAGTATGTTGTGCCAATTGAGCTTGCTGTACCCTGTAACCATGGTCCCAAGCTCACAGACCCAACAACTTGCTCCCTCAGGATGGTTAGCTGTGAATAAGAAGTTATCATAACTTTGTCCCCTGTTAGCTCTATTATATATAGATAGATAGTCTTATAGCATGTACAAATATTATACAGAAGTATTGTCTGCCAAACTTATATATGGTCATGGGTATGTTGCCTTTTGCCTAGACATACATGACCATTCAGCCTGTCTACCTATGTATGCCCCCATTGATTTTTTTAATACTGACAATGCAGTATTATGTACATAATTTTTTTTTTTTTTTTTTTTTATCCGTACCTCTGGTTCACCTCTGAGTGTCTTCCTTTTCCTTAGTACTATTGGTTGGTCACTTGCTTTTTTGGTATGTTGCCTCTCCTTTCACCTAAATCAGTACTTGTCTCTTACCTATCTAGCAATTTTCTGTATGAACATTGCCACAGATTATTGAACCCAGCAGAGAAAAAGAGAGTGACGTGGAAGGGATGGCTGGTGTCAGAACTAGTAAAAAGGTTGGAGAAAGGAGGTATGTCTGGCCTACCTTTCACAGGAATCAGTCTTGAGCTGATGCTGTTGGTGATTCTCTCCACCCCTTAGGAACTTAGAGGAGATCATATATCTCTGCCACACCATTTTTACAACTACACAATGGAACCATGCAACCACAAAAGAACCATGCACAGTTCTCTTAAGAACTGGCAATGTAGAAAGCTCCTTGCCATTTTAACTGGTTTCATGAACATCTTTTCCTTAATTGATATTTGTTTAGGATGAAGCTTAATTTCATTCAGTTTTGTTCCTCATGCATCATTTTAGAAAACAATTTTATAGTGAAATAGAATAAATATACCTAAGATTACACAATACATTATCAGTTTATTGAAAGATAAAACAAAATCTCTGTAACCTTTACTCAGGTAGAATAAAATATTACCAGCATCTTAGAAATTCCGTCTACACCTCATCCCAGTTCTTCCCTCACTCCGTGGGAACCACTAGACTGAATTTTATTATAATCACTTCCTTGATTTTGTTCTTTAAAGTCTTACTACCAAATTATTTGTGTGTGTGTGTATCCCTAACGAATGTAGTTTAATTGTCCTTGGTTTTGAAATTTTTATAAATTGAATCATATGGTATGTTATGTTCTTTGCTCAACATTATGCCATTAAGATAGGACAGGATTGTATGGATCGAATTGAATGAGTAGTTCATACAATAGAAAATATATAGTATTCAATTAATTTATATTTGTGTTTTCAGTTTTGGTCAAGTATCAACAGTGCTGCTATGAATATTCTTGAACAAAGATCTTAGTGTACATGAACATGCAATTCTGTAGGGTATGTACCTGGGAGTAAAGTTGCTGATCTTGGAATATTAATATGATCAGCTTTAGTACATACTCTTAAACCTTTTTCTCCAAAGTAATTGCACTAATTTAAATACCCACCAGCCTGAGGCAAGTGGCCCATTTGCTCTACAGCCTCAGAAATCCTTAGGATTATAAGATTTCTTAAATTATGTTAACATACTGTTTACTGGCATCTCATTGTGGTTTTTATTTCTTTGATGGCCAATGTGGTTGAGAATAATGTATTTCCATATGTTTATGGGACATTTTAATTTCTTCTTTAAATAAATTTTGTCCATTTTTATTCCTCCATTGTTAATTCTTAATTGATTTTAGGTTATATATTCTAGAGATGCACCTTAAGTCGATGATATGTGTTGCAAATATATTTCCTTTCCATAGGTTGTCTTCAATGATGTCTTGGTGAACAGATGTTCTTAATTTTAATGATACTAAATTTATCAATTTGTTATGGTTAGAGCTTTCTATGTCTTACTTAAGAAATTATTCCCTACCTCTAGGTCATGCAGATATTGTCCTATACTATTTTCTAATAGATTTATTCTTTTGCTTTTCACTAGGTCTATGATGTAGCTACAATTTATTTTAGTGAATGGTATAAGGAAGAGGTCCATTTTTTCTCCAATATATCCCAATATATCAATTATTCTATTACCATTTCTTAAGATGTTGTCATTATCAAACTGCTCTAAAGTGCCACTTTTATAATAAATTAGTTGATAATATAAGCATGGATCTATTTCTAGGCTCTTTATTCTATTGTTATAGTATTCTATACTTGCCCTAATTCTGAATTTTAATTGCCATAAGCTGTTTAGTTCTTAATTGCTATAATGAGGGGAAAATCGAGACATTGAGGAGCACCAAGTTTTTACAATTTTATAGGTCTTCTATAAGGAATATAAAAAGGGATGAATCTAAAGTAGGTACAAGTGTAAATGAGAAGTTAGCCACAGCAAATTATAAATATTTAAAAGCTGACAAATAACATAAACATCATGAAATGGAAAAAAAAAAATAATGGATTGAATTGTATACCCCCAGAAAATACGTGTAAGTCCTAATCCACATATTTGTGATTGTGACCCTGTTTGGAAATAGGGTGTTTGAAGATATCAGTTAGACCAGCATGAGTTCATAATGGAGTAGGGAGAGGTCCTAAACCTATGAGACTGGAGTCCTTATAAAAGAAGAGAACAGATGGAGAGAAGCACAAAGGAATAATGGCTATGTGAGGATGCATCTATGAGCCAAGGAATGCCAAGGAAACTAGAAGAGTAGTGGAACAGTTTCTCTCTCAAAACGTTCAGAAGTAGTAACGTGCTGATACCTTGATTTGGACTTCTAGCTTCCAGAACTGTGAGAGACCCACTTTGGAGTATTATGTTAAGGCAGTCCTAGGAAAGTAATATAATAAACCAATTTTTCTCTATAATTTTTGCTACCTATTCTTTGATCACCTTTCATGTGATAAGGATTTTGTAATATTTTCTGAACAGCAAATGAAAATAAAATTCAGTCTCCTCTAGCACTGCTACCCAAATTGCATTTTATTTATGAGTTTAGAAAAGTTTCTTTCAGCTTTTCAACTCATCATTGGTGGCAATGTAAGTAAATATTTTAGAATTTTTATCAAATTAAAAAAAAAATCCATCAAATTTTAATATCTGAGTTATGGATATACTCACTATTTGTATACTGCTGCAAGTTTTTGTGATACAGAGGAATCCTGATAAATTCTATTTTGCATGGTTCCCACAAAAAATGTATGGTAACCTTAGAATTGCATAACCCATATTTTCAAGTGTATTTCAGGAATGAGAATTTCATTTTCACTTAATTACCAATGAAAAATGAATCTTCCACTTAATATTTTACATCTCTGATGATTGGAAACTTTTCCACTGACTAGCTTCAAGCATTACTCTTCACAACTTGTTTATCTTCCACCACCACATACACCTGTTGCTACGTATCATACGACACATTTATATAGTGATACAGCTTTTAATCTCATAACTTCTGGTCACAGCACTGTTAGTTAGCACAGGGGACACGAGTATTCCTGGAAGTTATACTTATAACTGAAGGCCAGCAATAAAATAACTAATTATGGAAAGTGACTGAGATCTCCATACATATGCCAAAATAAACTAATATTAAAAAAATTGTCAACTCATTTTCTCCATATCCAAATTCCCCTAATGTCCATAACCATTCTAAAGCTAGCCAGCATGAATGAATGTATAATAGAGGTGAATTTAAAGTGAAAAGACACAGTAGACTTAACTATGATTAAATTATCTTACTTTTAAAACTTTTACAAAAACACGAAATCTTTTTGAATATGGTGTTAAAGTACCTCCAGAAATCTTGAAAAGGAACAGTGCAAGCTCAATGGTAAATCTTCTCTGCCTATACCTTTATAAGGAGCTCTGGTGCTGTAGTGCCTAGGCATTTGACTGTTAACCAGAAGGTTGGCAGTTCAAACCCATGAGCCACTCTGAGGAAGGAAGACTGGGCAATCTACTTCTGTAAAGACTTACTGCCTCAGAAACCCAAAGCGGGTTTCTATGAGTCAGAATTGACTGGATAGCAGTGAGTTTGGGTTTTTTTGTTTGTTTGTTTATATCTTTACAATAAAATTCACCAGCTATTAGAGTCTACCCTCCCACTTTACTAGTCGTCTTTAAAAGTGTATATTATCCTTAAAGTTCTACATTTTCACACGAGTTTAGAATCAACTTATTCCACAGATATACATGTTTGGATTTGTGTTGAGATTACACTGAATCTACAAATCAATACTGGGAAAATTGAGATCTTAACAATATTCTTCAATCCATGTACATAGTATGTATCTTAATTTATTTTGGATGTTTAAAATATCTCTTTTTAAATGTAAATGATTTCCTACAAAGAAGTGTTAGACATTTTTTCCTTAATTTTATTAATAGGCTCTTGATATTTTTGTTATTATATAAATGTATCTTTTCTAATATTTGTTGTATAGCTTCCTTCCACAGAGCAGCTGGTGGGTTTGAACCATTGACCTTCCAGTTAGCAGTCGAGTACCTTATCCACTATGCCACCAGAGCTCCCCTGTATAGAAATACATAATCAAATTCTATATTGATTGTGTATTTAGTAACTATGCTAAACTATTAAAACTGAAATGTATATATTCTTTTGGATGTTTTCTTTCAAAATTATATAATTAAAAGTGCCATTTCCTTGCTGATTGCAAAAAGGACATGGGCAAGGCATTGTCTGACCTCCTCTAGTTTCATGAGGGAGAAAGAGAGTCACCATCAGCATCAACAGTTTAAGGCTGATTCCTATGAGACAGGGGTCAGACATGCTGCCTCCCTCCAACTTTTTTACTGATTCTGACCTCAACCATCCCTCCCACAACACTCTCTACTTCTCTGCTGGTTCCAATAACTCATTGCAGTTGCCACACAGAATTCACAGACAATACTCACAATTTATTAGGGAAATAATAGGTTATAATTCAGGTTCGGGAACTCTCAAGATACAATTCTTCAATCAAGACAGCCTCCCCTCCAAAATACTTATAGATACACGCCTGTTTGGTCCTCAGTCCCTAGATCTGGCCTCCCCTGCTTAGGCAAGTGTTACTCAGCTCTTTTAGTTCTACCAATAGGTGCTAAGAGAAGCACCCCACTCTACCCCACTCTCCTTTCCAAAGGCACTTAGCTTTCTCACTCCACGGGCTGGGAAGCCCACTCGTCTATCTTGTACTGGTCTCTTGGTTCTTCTGTCTCTGCTGCTGCCATTTCTTTCACCGTTTGTCACCACCTCAGCAAAGCGTTACAGCTTTCTCTCTCTCCTGGATCCAGGAAGTTCAGCACAGGGATCTTGGGTCCAAAGGATGTGCTTTATTCCCGGTTCTTCTTTCTTGATGGTAGTGAAAATCCCCCTTTACACCCCTGGGACAGCTCATTTTAAGTCTAGTGAGATGGGAAAACTGACCAATCCCCACATTAGGGTTCCTTACACTTTATTTGCATGTTCCCACCCCACAAAGATGCCATGCACCTTATTTACATTATTAGTAAGCTATGGTGGGCCATAAACACCTTATAGTTCCACCTAGTCATCTGCTTGGGTTCACAAAGACCATGGCTAAAAGAGCCATATTAAGTAATTCAGTGAACCACACTGATTCTTATAACCTCTTTTTTTCTTCCATTGTTGCAATTGCCAAGACTCTCGGTACTCTAATGATTGGAAGTGGTGCAGTAGCATCCTCAGTTTCTGCTTCATAGTATATCATTAAGTATGATATTTCCTGTCCACTTTTTTGTACTACTTCTTTTCAACTTGAGAAAAGTTAAGGAAATTGAAAAATGTTGAATTTTGGAAAATGCTTTTTCTTTTTTTTTTTTAACTATTCAAATGATAGGAGCTCTGGTAGCATAGTGCCTAAGGCACTTGACTGCTAACCAGAAGGCTGGCGGTTCAAACCCACCAGCCACTCCTCGGAAGGAAGGTTGGGCAATCCTACTTCCGTAGTGATACTGCCTTGGAAACCCAAGGAGGGGTCGCTATGAGTCGGGGCCGACTCGACGGCAAATAACAACAACAACAACAACATTCAAATGGTTACAATTTTTGTACTTCAACATGTTAATATACAAAATTATATTGATTGATCTTTGAATGTCAAACCAATCTTGAGTTCCTGGCAATAACTCTACTTTGTCATATATGTTACTTTTATGTGTTGCTGTATTTGTTAAATTTTAAGGGGTGTTTGCATCTGTATTCATCTGTGAGAGTGGCCTGCAATTTTGCTTCCCTGGTTTCAGCACCAATGTTATGCTGTCATCATAAAATAACTTAGAGAGTCAATCTTCTTTTTTCTACTAGTTAAAAGATTAGATTTCTTCTTTAAATGTTTGAAAGACCTCACTAACAAAGCCATTGGGAATAGAGCTTTATGTGTGGGTAAAATTTTAAGTACTATTTCTTTAATAGTTGTAGATGAATTATTCAGGTTTATTTATCATTTTGTGTCAGTTTTGGCAAGTTGTATCAGTATCATTAACTTTTAAAGGGACCAACTTTTGACTTTTTCAATCCCTTCTATAGTAGAATGCATTTCTATTTCATTAATTTCTATTTTTATAGTCATTTTTTCCTTTATCTTCTTTCCTTGACTTATTTTGCCCTTTGCTCAATCACTTCTTCAATTGTTGTTTACTTCACTTATTTTCAACATTTCTTCTTTCTTTTCCTAAAAAAATTATTTTAAGTGAAAAATTTCCTCTAAGTAATCATTTAGCAACATCTTACCAGCCATTCTGCTGGAGAAAGATGTATGTGGCCATCTGTTTTTGTAAAGTTTTATAGCCTTGAAAACACATTGGGACTGTTCTACTCTGTCCTATAGAATAACTATGAGTTGGAATTGACTCAATGGCAATGTCTTTTTTTCCCCCCATAAGTTATGATTTCAGTATTTTCATTATCATTCAATTTGAAATACTTTCTAATGCATTATGATTTCTTCTTTGAACCATATGTTATTAAGTTCCCAATATACGGGTATTCCTTATATTTATTGTTGTTCTTTATTTCAAATGTAATTCTTTTATGATTGAAAATATTGCCTATAGCATTTCAGTATTCAATGTGTTGAGCCTTGCATCATTATATGGCCAGGTTTTCTAAATATTGGCATGTGCTTGAGAAAGTGTGCACTCTGCAGCATTTTATATGAATGAATGAATGAGCAAATGTACCCTGATGTCATGAAATACTATCAGAGCAAAGAAATTGAGTTACCCAAAGGGATTACACACCTCTGTTGTCCTTCCTATGCACACAATGTAACGCAATGCCGTCAAGTCGGATCCAACTCATAGCAACCCCTCCTTGGGTTTCTGAAGTCACATCTCTGTAAGTAGATTGCCCAACCTTCCTTCTGAGGAGTTGCTGATGAGTTTGAACTGCCAGGCTTCTGGTTAACAGTCAAATGCCTTAGGCACTATGCCACCAGAGCTCCCACAGCAAAGGAAAACCCAAGGCAACGGAACCCTTTGAACAACAAATTTCCAGTGAATATATATAGATAGAGTGAATGAGAGAGAGAAATATAAAAGACCAGTTACATGACACTGATGTCCAGACAGGAAAAAATAATGCAATATAAATAGTTCCTTTAAAATCTTGAGTTGTCCAAAGACCAGTAGAAATCCCTGAAGACTATGGCTTCATTTATTATTAAGTTTCATATTATTTTGAATGGAAGATCTTGAACAATATCCACTGCAAAAAACAATGCAAGGTACTGCTGTGGAGTCAAATCCAACTCATAGCAATCCCTCCTTGGGTTTCTGAGGAGGTATCACTACAGGAGTAGATTGCCCAACCTTCCTTTCAAATATCTACTGAGGATGATGGTAATAATCGAGAGGTAGAGAACAAAGAGACTGAATGGAAATAAGTATTCCTATTTCTACCTTCTGTGGCTGTGGCACCTTGAATGAAGGATTTAACCCCTATAGCTTCAGTATCCTCATCAGTGAAATTAGAAAACCATAGATAGCTACATTGCAAGGTTGCTATTGAGGGTTACACTTGAGTATCCCTATACGTGATTTTACAATATACATGGTACATTGTATGGTCACAACACTTTGAAGGTTTGATTATTTCTATGATTGGTAGATTCATTTTAGCCTCTAGAGACCAGAAAGAAAGTGAGTTTTTATACCAAAGGGAGGGATTTATTGTATCAGGAGGCAAATGGATAGAGGCTTTTAAATACATCAAGTCTCTCCTTATGACTGTTTTCCAAAAGCAACTATTTCCATTTAAATCTTAGGAAATACAAGATGAAGTGCTTTTTACATGATGAGGTCCACTCCAAGACACAAGTGGCTTTTACATAGAAAATAAGTGGATAATCAAAACAATATCCAAAGCCTCCTGTCAAACATTATCCTTTTCCACTGTGATTCATTTTACTTCAGGTACAGACATTTCAGTGTCTTTGTGTGGTCTGGTTCCTTTCAGATGTCCTTTCAGATACAAAGGGAAATTATTTTTCAGGCTTTTTCAGACTAATTTATTCATGATTTTGTTTTGTTCAACTCAGTGAGTGTATTTTTTTTTCTGAGCTTTGTTCCAGAAAAATAAAAGTATGACTCTCTTTACCAGAAGGATTTGAGAAGGGAGTACTTTCTGAATGCCATCAAGTAATTCACTGTGTTACTTAGGATAAGCCACTTAAATTGGCTCTTCCTGACATTCTACTTAGAAAAATGGATAGTGATAATTTCTTCCTTCGTTAAGCAAGAAGAGACAGAAAAAGGCAGAGCTAATAAAGTAATAATATTAGTTGATATTTATTGATCACTGTATATAAACCAATTATAAGCACTTCACATGTTGTTCATGATTTTTAATCTTTCTAATAACCCTATATGAATGCTTCTAGAATTATCCCCATTTTCAGCTAATGAGGAAACAGAGTCAGGAAGAAGTTAACTTAAAACTTAATAACTTACCTGAAGTCATAGGACTAGGAAGTGATATTATATTCCAACCCAAGACTACATATTTTCCAATGAAATAACAGATAAAAGTCCTCATCTCAATACCAGATATTTAGAGTCAATAGAGATTCAAAACTTTTGGAGTAAGAATTATTATACTAATTTCACTTTTTAAAATTGAGATGTTCTTCATGTCTCAGGTAAAATAGACAGGTGTATGATTGCCTATCACTTCTGGTGAGAAAACTCAGTTCTTTGTAATCATACTTGCTGTCATTGAGTCTATTGTGACTCATAGTGACTATATAAGACAGAATGGAACTTCCCCACAGGGTTTCCAGGACTACAAGTCTTTATGGAAGCAGACTGCCCCATCTTTCCCATGTGGAGCAGCTGGTGGGTTCAAACTGCTAACCTTTTGGTTAGCAGCCAAATGCCTTAACCACTGCCCCACTAGAGCGCCTTTGTAATCGTAGTGCTAATATAAGAATATCACCTTACAATTGTTCCACAATTACTTCAATGTAGTCCATCCCTTGGGTTCAAAAACTTTATGTTCCATGTCTTTTCATAAGATTTTCTTCTAGAAAACTTAAACAGAATTGCCCACATCTCTGCATTCCCCACCTGAACCGTCAGAATCAGCAAAGTTGGTTTGAGCTGTGCTTCATAATATACTTGCAGTAAGCTTCTCTCCCCACAACACACATATATGGCTTGAGATTGTTTTAATTCAGCTGGGCACAAATGCAAACATTCACAACAAGCCTGAGAGAAGCCAGGGAAGAATTGAAATTGATGCTACTTCATTTGAGTTTCTCTTTCTGCTCCATCCCACATTCTGCTGTCAGAGTAATCTCTCCTGAGTATCAGGCAGCTTTATTAATTTCCATTTTTCTGCCACAGAAAACAAATGCAGCATCTTCCTTCCCAGGCCACCTTCACCTGGTCACACCCTGTCATTCAACCCTGCCCTCATATCTCTAGTTGGATTGAACTACTCTCATGCTGTTTTAGTCCTCCCTTCCAGATGTTTTGCCTTGCTAGTTCATTTTTTTTTCAATGAACACTGGTGAGCATCTACTATGAGCCAGGTATAGAGCAAAACATTTGTCAGGAATGACTTCCTCTGTCTCAATCTATAAATTCTCAGCCATATTTTAAACTTTTACTCATTCTTCTTCTTCCATTAATACTTCTTGGACTTTCATAGGATTCATTGTTTATTATTAATTTAATTCTGTCTCCTCAATTAGATAATGGCAGCTGTTTATAGGCTTTAGGAGCTCTGGTAGCATAGTGCCTAAGGCATTTGACTGCGAACCAAAGGCTGGTGGTTCAAACCCACCAGCCACTCCTTTGGAAGGAAGGTTGGACAATCTACTTCTGTAGTGATACTGCCTCGGAAACCCAAGGATGGGTCACTGTGAGTCAGATCTGACTCTACAGCAGTGGTTATAGGCTTTAGACCTCTGTGTCCTTCCAAAGTGTCTAGCATTGTGTGGAGTAGATGCTGAACCAGTTGCCGTAGAGTTGACACTGACTCATGGAGACCCAGTGAGTGTCAGAGAAGACCTGGGTTTCATAAGGTTTTCAATGGATGATTTTTTTTTTTTTTAAATACAACGCCAGGCCTCTCTTCCAAGACACCTCTGGGTATACTTTAACTTCCAACCTTTGACTTAACAGGGAAATGCATTAATTCTTTGCACCACCCAGGGACTCTGAGTAGATGCTACATGAGCAAAGAACACTTATTAATGCAGAAACTTCAGTGAAATCCTTAGGCTTATTAGAACTTCACTCCAACAAAGTTCACCAACCTTTACTTAGAAAGCGATGATGAATTGTTAGGAAACTGATGAATTATTGCTGCCATCTGTGCAGATGTAAGTGAGGAACATGAAGTTACTTTTGCTCTTTAAAAATGTACGGTGTTGATATGTGTCTGAGGACAGCGGGGGTGGGATGCAGAGAGAAAGAAGGAACATCCTTTTATCTTATACAACCCAAGGCAAATCCTTTGGTTTTCTAGCTTATAATCTTGCCACTAGTACACAAGTTTTTATGACATATTATTGTTCCCATTTCTCTACATTCTCTAAGCATAATTTTTAAGATCTAAGAATTAACCCAGAACTCTGATCCCTCTAATATCGTAAGACTAGACTTTTTAAAATTCTCATTTTATGCTCACTCAACCCTTGTGCTGCATTCATAGTGTTTTCTTCATTTGCTTTGCAGTGTCTCTAGCTATTTCCAACACATTGTCACACAGTAAGTACTTTGGCTTGCTCATTTAATGAAAAGCCCACTTTGTTAATTTTACTTTGTAATGCAGTTCTCAACACGTCTTTTGCAGCACAATTGTTACGAATTTTCAATTTATATCTATTTTTATAGCTGCCACTTCTACAGTGTGGCAAGCTTTTTTTTTTTCCTTAACTTTAAAAACATCATTTCCGAAAGAAAGCTGTTCTAAAATCTGGCTTTTTCAGCAAACTGAACACCCACACGATGAAGATAGAATGACAGAACTTAGGGGTGGAAAGATGCATAAGGTCACCTTGCCTGTTTTTTTAGCAAATACAAAGATGTGTGTGCAATGATGTTAGAGTTTATGTAACTTTTCTTTTTAGGTTTAGAAAATGTTGTTGACCTCCATTATCTATCCTCTTGTCAATGGGTTTTGTTAGAACCTGATGAACTTTGCTATTAGTTCACATTTTCTTTGAAATCAATTTGTATCCTGTGGAAGAATAGATCATATGATTGATTCCAAATTTACTTTGCCTTTAAAAGGGTAATAATTGCTTTTTAAGAAAAACCTATTTTATTTTCTGGTTTTAGAAGTACTATCTACCTTACCTATTGCTTCATAACAAACCAGACTTAACTTTAATAACTTAAAAGTGGGTTCAGTTAGGCAATTATTGCTCCAGGTCTCTCATGTAGCTATAGTCGGATAGTGATTGATGTAGCTACAGTCAGATGGTGGTGACAGCTGTAGAGATCTTAAAGGTTTCCTCACACTTATGGTTATTGGCTGGAACTTCAGCTGGTACTGCTGTGGAACCTTTATTAGTGGTCTTTCCACATGGCCTGGGCTTCCCTCACAGAATGGTGACTTGATCCCCAGGGCAATTATCTTAAAAAAAAAAAGGAAGCTCTATTGCCCTGTGTGAACTAACCTCAATTAGCATCGAGTTTGTGGCCAAGTAGTCACAAATGACCACCCAAATTTAAGCAGAACTGGGAGGGGATCAAAGGTGTAGGGCAGGTGGAGATACAGACTCCATCTCCAGTTGAGGAGAGTGGCAAGGTCACATTATAAGAAGGACACATGAGATGAGAGACACTGGTAATGACATCTTCGGAAAATACAATCTGCCACAAGTAGTCATGTAATCAACTACGAATTATTTGCCAATGAATAAGGAATTCAAGATTTCAGTTTAGATACCAATTTCAACCAAACCATACATAAAAACCAGTTGTCATTGAGTCAATGCCAACTTACGGCGACCTGTGTATGTCAGAATAGAACTGTGCTCCATAGGGTTTTCAGTGGCTAGTTTTTCAGAAGTAATTTGCCAGGCCTTTCTTCCGAGGTGCCTCTGGGTGTACTTGAACCTCCAACCTTTCAATTAGCAGCTGAACACATAACCATTTGCATCACCCAGGCACTCTAAACCATACATGTTGTTGTTGTTGTTGTTATGTGCCATCGAGTCGGCCCCAACTCATAGCAACCCCTCCTTGGGTTTCCGAGGCAGTATCACTATGGAAGTAGGATACATAGGCACCACTAATAGATCTAGCAAAATGTAAAGCTTTTCACCTTGCTTATTTTATCTTAATGCTTGTTGATCATTCCTTTTGTACTAGATGCAAGCAACATAAAAGGGAGGTGAGAAAAAAAAAGTTTGCTAATTCATAATCTATATACTCTATCTTTGAACAATTGGTTCTAATCATACTCTTCGATGAGTCTGAACTGTTCTTCTACTAACTAGCTGTGTGATCTTAAGTATTAGTTGACTTCCTTGGGCTAGGGTGGTTAAATTATCCCCAAGTTGTCTTCCAGTTCTAATACTTTTATATTTGCAGGTCTAAAAATCTAATTTCATCTTTTAGATAAACTTCATGACCAATAGCCCCCAGATTATTTTCCTAATGAATGTGCATATGTTTGTTTTTCCATTTTGTACCTCATGGAAAAATGAGTGCAATTCATATCACATGCGCCCTCCTCCCAAATAAGATAAAAGTGTTATGTTTCCACTTGGAGTTGAGTTTATCTAAATTACACATATTATTTTTCTTCTCTCTTTTATCCGAGAACAGTCCATTAGCCTCTGAAGTTTTTCCACGAAAATAGCAACACTGGTCAGAGAATGTGTCCTTAATAGGCTTGTTGATAACATCTTTCTCTATCAAACTTGAATCTGTGGTAATATGCTGAAATGAAGAATCTGAGTCCTGTCAGAAACATGGAACTCAATTGGAAAACTAGTTAGTAATGTGCGTGGGGGCCTTTTAAAACACAACAAGATCTTAGTGGATTTATAAACTCATATAACTAAAACCTCCAGAAGAGCCGTTTGTTGGTGTTAGCTGCTGTTGTGTTGGCCCCAACTCACAAGACCCCATGTAAAATGGAGCAAGATGCTGCCCAGGGCTGTGCCATCCCCTTGACTGGCCCCTTGATTGGTTGGAGATTGGACTGTTGTGATCCACAGTGTTTTCCCTAGCTGATTTTCAGAGACAGATTGTCAGATCTTTCTCCCTTGTCTGTCTTAGGTTGGAAGTTCCATTGAAACCTGTTCGGCATTAGCAACATCCAAACCTCCCTGACAAATGGGTGGTGGGTCTGTATGAAGTACATTGCCAGGAATCAAGCCCATGTCTTCCACGTGGAGGCGAGAATTCTACCACTGAACTCTATTGCCCCACAAACAGCCACTAAAGCTACCTACACCAATGTTAGACATAAGTGGCAAAGCAATAATAGTTAACATTGGTCCCTGGTATCATAGTAATGAAGAAAAAAAACAAATCTGCTACCATCAAGTGTGACTCATGACAGCACTGTGTGCTTCAGAGTAGAGCTTCCCACTATAATCTTACAGAAACAGATTGCCAGGCCTTTCTTCCATGGAAAGAACTCAGGTGGTGCAATAGTTAAAGCATTCCATTGTGAACCAAATATTCCTTGGTTTGAACTCCATGGGAGAAAGATGAGGCAGTCTCCTTCCATAAAGATTTACAGCCTTGGAAACCCTATGGGGTACTTCTACTCTGTACATTAGGGTCACTATGAGTCAGAATTGATTCAATGGCAGTGAGATTTTCTTTCATGGAAACTCTGGTTGGATTAGAACCAACAATCTTTCTGTCAGTTGTTGTTGTTGTTGTTATGTGCCGTCGAGTCGGCCCCGACTCATAGTGACCCCTCCTTGGGTTTCCGAGGCAGTATCACTATGGAAGTAGGATTGCCCAACCTTCCTTCCGAGGAGTGGCTGGTGGGTTTGAACAGCCAGCCTTCTGGTTAGCAGTCAAGTGCTTTAGCTACTATGCTACCAGAGCTCCTCTTTCTGTCAGTAGCTAAGAGCAAATCATTTATACCACCCATGGAACTGGTAATCCACTGGTAATCTTTTATTATTATGTTCACTCACTCTGAGTAAAATATTTGGTTAAGTATAAACAAGATCTTTTCTTTCAGTATCAATTATAATTTGAGAGTTGTTTTGGTTCTCTTGTTGTGTGCCATCAAGTTGGCCTGACTCATAGCGACTCCTCCTTGGGTTTCCAAGGCAGTATCACTATGCAAGTAGATTGCCCAACCTTCCTTTCGAGGAGTGGCTGGTGGGTTTGAACTGCCCGCCTTGTGGTTAGCAGTCAAGTGTCTTAGGCACTATGCTACAGGGCTGCTTTAACAGAAATACCATAAATGGGTGGCTTTAACAAACAGAAGTTTATTCTCTCACACTTTAGGAGTCTAGAAAGCCAAGTTCAGAGTGCCAGTTCTAGGGACTGGGTGAAGGCTCTTTGACCTTGGGCTTTAGCTCTCCCTCTTATTCCAGGTCCACTGGAGCCAGAGGCTTCTTTTCAGGCAGCTGCAGGCTGCTGAGGCTGATGAACCCAAGATTGACAGGCAAAAATGTACAATCTCAAGACTGACAGGCAACATAGCAGGTCACTGGTTCAAGTCCAGGAACAATCCCAAGATTGGCAGGCAACATGGCAGGTCATAGAGATGAAAACTCTTCCAAATGTAGGATACAGATGTTGGCAAAAAACTAGAGAACTTTCTCAAAGCTTCTCCTTATATGCTGGAAGCAGGCCACTCCTCAAAGGCAACTACTTAGCTGCTCACAGCAGACTCCACCATAGAGGTGATTACTACACTTTTATCACAGGGAATAACCATATCCAGCTGCCTAGCTACTCAAAACCATGACTTAGTCAAGCTGACACACAACCTTAACTACCACAAGAGTTAATTTACTCTTTCTAGTATCTCCTAAGAGTTTTTCTCTGTTCCCTCAAACTTTTGATTTCTTGGCCTGTTGCTATCAATGAGATGGGTTTTTTCCCACTTTCAAGTTTTCCCTCTCCCATCTATGACATTGACTCAAAGTGTCCTTTCCTCATCTTTTGTTCAATAAACCATCCCCTCTAAAAAGTTTTTCTGATTTTCTTATATCTAAATATAAGTTATAATCTTAAATGAAATCCTCTGGAAATGCCTCTGTTTCTATGTATGGCTCTACTTACAATCACATATATTAACACTTAGCAGGATCTTGAGGAACTATAGCTTATTTTCCCTATCTTTATTTACTTGTTTTGGTAGTTCTAGCTCCAGGTTCAACTAGGCCTTTAAATTGATTTCTGGGAGCCAAAGAATGGCTGAGGAGCTCTTAATCCTTGGGTCTCCAGAAGCTTCTGGTCAAGGTCAAGTACTGCGAGAGTGCTACAGAAGACAATGAGTGTCTGCTGTAGTCTAGTATCCTTTGAACCACAATAACTCATACTCCTGAGGGAGAAAATTAAAGGGTTTGCTTGCATTTCTCTCTATACCTCATGTGCCAGCATGCCTTGCAAGCAAAACATTTCTAAATGGAGCTTCAGACTTAGGGGACATAAGTGACCCACACCCAAAATGCCACTGTGTTCATCACAGCTTGTCTACCAAATAAGCATATGGGAAGTGGTTGGACACAACCACAACACCCTATCAGTGAATCCTGTTTACTTAATTATCTCATCCAGAAAGATCTGGCCAAGGAGGGGAGGAATGTATCTGTTCTAATACTAGCAATGTGCCAGGTACTGTACATGGAGGCAAACTTCCCAAGCAGCCCAGCACTGCACAACATCCTTGCTTTGGAAGGTAATTTAGATGCCCATACATACCTCTACAACCTTTTTTTTTTTTTTTTTCCCTCTCTCTCTCTCTCTCTTTGATGGGGAAAAAAAGTATACCCCATTAGAGAAAATACAGAATTTTCTCTCTTCCTACCTGTCCCTAAAAGCAAAAATGCTATTTTTAACATATAGAACGAGAACCTGAAAATTCATTAGAATAAACGTTGATCTTAAGCTTCCTCTCTCCCATCCATAAACATGGCTCTGTTCCTTTTTTTGTTTCCTTTAATGGCCAAGAGAATACATAATTGTAACTGGATTGAAAATTTGTTCTTAAAATTAAAGAGAATATTCATAGTTTAAGCATATTCTGTTAAAAAGAAAAGATAGAAGCATGCTCTAAGAATCATGGTTTTAAAAAAAAAGAGGAAAAAAAATAGAGTAAAGACGTACACAAGTATACACTAATTCTGATTACAAATTAAAATCAAAAGCATATTGGAGCCAACAAATAGGTCTAGTTGATAGATTTTTTTTTTTTTTTTTTCCTTATCATTAGATGCTTGGTGGCAGGAAACAGAAATGGAGAGGCATTTAGAAACCTTGAGGATTAATTATGTTCCTGATAATCGTCTCTGTTCACGTAAAATAAAATATTTCATTGATAACATGAATAGTTGAAATCAAGTTGAAATTCTAATGTATCAGAAGTGACCAGAATTTCAAAAAAACAAATATGGTATTCAAGGTAGTGAACAGAACTGTTGGCATCATCTCTTTGGCAATTTTGGGGTGTTTCTGTAGTGGAAGGATGTAATTTTCCTACTCACACAGTCTAGCCTGTGCCGTGAGCTACACAAATGCCTTGTTCCTCAGAACCACAAGTCTGGACTTAAAGCAGTGGACCAGGGCCAGCTGTGCTGATGGCTGAACACACACTCATTCACTCACAGACTCATACACAAACCAGTTATGCTTCTGTATGGTGTGGGGGCAGAATATACGTTCACAAGTCGTAAGTAGTCACTACTGCACTTCTATTGCTAGGAATAAGAAATTTTGTGCAAAATTTAAGATCAAGCAATGTATAATATTTACTTTTTAAATGGCAAAACTGCCAAAGTTGTTTGTATCCTTAGATGGGGGTGTGTGTGTGTGTGTGTACATGCACATACACATAAAGCTAAAATGGATTAGAGTAATGGATATCTCAATAGCCTACTTTATGATGAAATGAAAATTCTGGTCATTCATAATTCAAATTAAATTTGACAAAAATATATTAAGTGATACCTAACATAACTGTATACTCTGGTCTGTATCTACAAAATGATGTCACATTCATTTTTAAGACCCAAATGACCTCTTATGAATTTCCAAAATTAATTTGTGTATAAAACCACAACTAGTCTGTCAGCTGCAGTCCATATTTAATGTATTCCTTTTCTTCTTCAACTCTAGATCTCACTTGTCCATTATCTCTGGCCATGAATCCCCATGAAAACCCACAGATGTTGTTGACTGCACCAATGTGAGAATACCACATTGTATACAGTTGTGTCTCTCAAAGCTTCCCAAAGCTGTATTTGGGTTGTCAAGGCAATCAGGGTTCTGTAAAGAGGTATAGAGAATGAGGTGCTCTCCCACTGTCTATTTCTTCAGTCAACCCAGGCTTCAAAAACACCAAACCAGACCCATTGCCGTTGAATCGCATCTGACTCATAGTGGCCCCTCCTTGGGTTTCCGAGGCAGTATCACCATGGAAATAGGTTGCCCAACCTTCCTTCCAAGGAGTGGCTGTGCCAGCCTTCTCGTTAGCAGTCAAATGCCTTAGGCACTACGCCACCAGAGCTGCCAACTCAGGCTGAGCTCTATCAAAACAGTTTCTCCCTAGTGTCTTTTTTTTTTTTTTTTTTTTTTTGTCCCCTCCCTCCAAAGAAAATGTTTTTCTGCTGGAGTCACAGATTCACCACAATCTCAGTATCAGTTGTGGGTTTTCCCTTACCTATGCTTAACCAAAATAAAACAGCCCCAACCCTACCCCCCAAAATTGCGACGTTTTGCCTAAAATAAAGGAAAAGTATGTTGCAAATGTAATTTCCCTGCATATCGCAGTTACATGCTCAACTATTAGCTGGATGGTTGGTAATTGAAACCTACTCACAGGCACCTCGGAAAACAGACCTGGCTATCTGCTTCTGAAAGATACACAGCCCTGAAAACCCTAGGGAGCAGTTCTACTCTGCACACGTGGGGTTGCCATGGGGCAGAATCCACTAGACAGCAACTAACAATAACAGCTCTTATATATAGAAAATGGTTTGAGGTTTTGAAATTACTTTCTTTTTTTTTCAGTTTCTATTCCCATCGAGATTCCTATGTTTAATTCAAGCTACTTACAAAGGCTAATGTGCTTCCTCTCCTCTCTGCAGTTTCTGAAGCATGTGGTCTTGAATGAGGACTTCAATCCTCACATGATGACAGTGGATTCTCAAAGAATGGGTCTTTCCGTATCCCACTCTAGAAATAACGGCCTTTGCTTTTATTATGCAAAACATCTTATCAGATGCTTTGGAATATATATCATATCATCCATTGGCTTATCACCTGGAAGAAAAGGGAGACTGATACATACAAAGTTCAATTCCAGGGCAATCTGTGAATGATTATATTTCCTGAGAGAGGGAAAGTATAATTTTGGTTGAAAGATGAATTGTGCATTGACAGGTGGCTAAAAATGGGAAGGGCATTGCAGGAAGCCCTGAGATAGCAACCATAACAGTCATGGAGACAGTGAAGCAGAGGGCAAGTTTGTGAAAGAATGGGTGTATAGCAAGGAAGGGAATATCGTGAAAGCTAAAGGTGGTTCATTGGGATAACCAAATTATTGAGACACTTGAGCAACTGGATAAGATGTTTGAACTTTGTCCTTGTTTAAGTGATTGGATGTTGAATGGTTTGAAGCAGAGTAATAAAATGATCAGATTTGGGATTTAAGGCAAATATAAACCCTGAACTTTGAGCTTAAAACATAACTGATAACCTCGAAGTAGGAAACACGGGAGTGGCTAACTCTGTAATCCTTCATTGTACTCTGAAAAGCAAGGTATATCATGGATATATCCCATCTGGGATTGTCACATGATATCCAAAAAGAATGACTACAAATAGGAAATATCTTCTCAATCCCTGCTAATTTCAAATTCAAGTACAAACTCCTTTGTTTCTTGGGAACACAGCAAAGATGAAATGAATGTTGTGCTATTACAGAAGGTTAGTTAGGTAAACCCCATCTAGAAACAAACTGCCTTGTTTTAAGAAGTCTTTTCTCCAGTCTCATTGTTTATGTAATCATCATCATCATCATGAATTGTGCTTGTATGATGTAGTATGTATTTCTCTTTAGATACAATTATCTTGGACCATATTATGACAGTCTGAAAATATTTTCAAAACTGTTACTCCTTGGAATCTACAAATATGCTTAACGGCTGTGAACTGTGCAACCAGCTGAAGAAAATCACATATGAAATGCATATTATTATTCAAAGGAACAATTGGGCTAATCGTACTATAATCAAGCTATCAATCTTGTATTGAGTTATTCACGCTCCCTGATGGCTTCATTGTATGTGAAGCCAAGTCAGAATGAAGAAACAACCAGAAAAAGGAAAAATCCCTTCCCTTAAAATCAAAACCATTGCAATCAGAGATTCAGGAAGGAGAAAGTAGCCATTTATTGATCAGGCCATTTCTCCATGTTTACTATATTATTAAACCAAAACCAAATCCGCTGCCATTTAGCTGATTCTGACTCCTAGTGGCCCTGTGGGACAGAGTAGAACTGTTCCATAGGGTTTCCAAGGCTATAAATCTCTACAGGAGTAGTCTGACACATTTTTTCCCCCACAGAACAGCTAGTGGGTTTGAACTGCTAACCTTTCTGATGGCAATTGACCACTTTAACAACAGTGCTACCAGGGCTCCTTTCATATAGCAGGGACTTCCTTTAATTGAAAAAAAAAATTATAGTAGGGGTCAGCACACTACAGCCCACATATCAAATCTGGGCTGCCATCTGTTTTTCTAAGTCCTATGAGCTAATAGTTGTTTTTATGTTTTAAATGGTTATCAAAAATTAATGGGAGAATAATATTTCATGACACATGAGAATTATATGAAATTCAGATTTCAATGTCCATAGATATTCTTGGAACATAGTCACACTTACTCATTTACATGGCTCCTTTTGAGCTGCAATGGAAGTTGAATAGTTGTAAAGGGGACTTTATGGTCCACAAAGCAAAAAATACCTACTATAAGAGCTCTGGTAGCATAGTGCATAAGGCACTTGACTGCTAACCAGAAGGCTGGCCGTTCAAACCCACCAGCCACTCCTCGGAAGGAAGATGGGGCAATCCACTTCTGTAGTGATACTGCCTCGGAAACCCAAGGAGGGGTCGCTATGAGTCAGGGCTGGCTTGATGGCACATAACAACAACAACAACATGTTATCCTGTACAGAAAAAGTTTGCCATACTCTGATTTACAGTGTTCCTGAAAGGAAAAAATTGAGTCACTTTTTTTTTTTTTAATTTTATTTCTCTGACAAGGGGGAAAAGATTTCCTTCAATAAGGTTTTGGGTTGTGTGACAGTAAATCCAGAATTCCTACAGGGATAATTGGAAGTATGTGATTTTGAACTCTGAGGGAAAAATGGGTGAATAAGTAAAATAATAAATGAAAGAATACAGTGTAGGCATGAAATCCCTGGGATGCTTGAGAAAATATACTGTGGTACAGAGTGTGTGCCTGTTTGCATTTCTCTTTGGCAGGCCTGTAAAAGTGAACTATTTATAGTGTGTTAGGCAATGAATAAAAGCATGTTAGTTAAAGAACTACCTTACAAAATAAAGGAAACAGTTATTTGGTGGAAGGGGGAAGCTACCTTAAATGAACCATAATAGAAAAAATGATAGAAAAAGAAGAAAGTAAGACATATTTGAAAACATGTAAGCGTGGGAATGGCTAAACCCTGACGCTCTTTGCTTTAACCAACTCTGGTGTCCTTAATTAATCACTTCCAGAGTACAACTGACCCAGCCACAGAATGCCTCCCATTTCAGTCTGTAATCTCCTATCTGAAAGCCATGCCGGTACACACAATTAGTGTTTCTGATGTCTTTACAAGGCACTTCTGTGACAGAATTTTAAGTTTTTCAATCTGACAATGACCAATTAACAACCATAACAAAATTGGCAGCCCCCTGTGGTCTAAAACAGGAGGACAAAAACAATCTTTAGGGGGTTCTGTTTTTATTTGCTATTCCCTGCAGATCAAGGAAACAAAACCAAGTTAAAGTATTTCGGGCTCCCATGGCAGCATGCCCTGTTTACTGGCACCACAGCACAAATAAGCAAATAAAACTGCCGCTGCTGCGAAAAAAAGACACGAGCTCAAAGGGAGCCATTTGCAATCCTCCAACAGCACATCTCACTTGGGCTTCTAGCGCCCTCTAGACATACCAGTTTGAGCTTGTTTTAATTTCCATCTCTCGGATACATCTTTTCCTTTATTAAGCTATGGACTTATTCTGGACATGAGCACTCAAGCACCCAGATGTCTGAACAGTGCCTTTGTGCAGTGCAGCTGGCGTTGGGTAATCAAAGCATATTGCTTGCAGGGACATGTTGCTGTGAGGCCAGCGTATAGCTCCTGATTTCTCAAGCACTGGAAAAAAGAAAACGTATTTTCCTTGTATTGAAACAAGAAAGATGTTCTTAACTAACTTGTTGTTATATGCCATCGAGCCAGACCTGACTCATAGCGACCCCTCCTTGGGTTTCTGAGGCAGTATCACTAGGGAAGTAGATTGCCCCATCTTCCCTCTGAGGAGTGGCTGGTGGGTTTGAACGGCCAGCCTTCTGGTTAGCAGGCAAGTGCCTTAGGCACTATGCTACCAGAGCTCCCTCTTAACTAACTAGATGAGTTTAATCTAATAGCTCTGATTGTCACATCTACACATTCCCTGCATTGTTATTGTGTGCCGTGGAGTCAGACCCCACTCATAGCAACCCTTCCTTGGGTTTCTGAGGCAGTATCACTACAGAAGCAGATTGCTCAACCTTCCTTCTGAGGAGTGGCTGGTGGGTTTGAACTGCCAGCGTTCTGGTTAGCACTCAAATGTCTTAGGCACTATGCTACCAGAGCTCCAATTCCCTGCATTGGTGCTACCATTATTCTTACATCTTGCTCTAGTTTTTGTAGCAGTACAGTAATTGAACAACCAGCATATTATAATTTGGCAATTCACTTTTAGCTGTTGGTTAACTTTTCTCCAAGTGTAATTTCTCACTTGTTCAATTCGAGTCTTTAAGCAGGGATTTAATTGTGTGGGCACTATTTTTAGCAATGTTAAAAAACAGGCAATCATCATCTAAAATGTACTGAAGACAAGAAAGAAGCAATAATAGGAGATGAAATAAATGAGAGAGATCGGCAATCAATGGAAAACACTAAGAAATCATTTGTGCCTGAGACTTATAAAAGTAATAAATCCAGTGAAGAGAGTGGAAGATTCTAAACTATTGGCGGCATTATACAAAACATGAAAGTATAGAGTATGAAAAGGTATATTGATTTATTTTAGAAACACTTAACATATAGAGTAGAGGTTAAAAAAAAAGCTCTCATTTTATTGCACTGTATATTCTAAAATAATGCTTTATCTACAAGCTACCATTTTAGCAAAATGTTCAACACTGTTGATGGCTAAGAATTAAATTGTCTTTTTGTGGGAAGAGGAAATAAAGATACTCAATGATAGTCATTGCAAAATTTGTTCAACCAATCAATTGTAACTGGCAGACAGTGAGGTTGGCTGACTTTTCTGACAAATATAGAAGAAATGTGTAATGCATGTTAAGCAGGTCTTTAAAACGATCACAGACAATTTGTAATCAAAAGAGCATAGAGTTTGAAACAAAATGGCCTGTGTGTAATTACTGGTTCTATTCCATATTTGGAGCTCTGATGGTGTAATGCCTAAGGCATTTGACTGCTAACTAGAAAGCTGGCAGTTCAAGCCCACCAGCCACTCCTCTGAAGGAAGACTGGACAATCTACTTCCGTAGTGATATGGCCTTGGAAACCCAAGGAGGGTCTCTATGAGTTGTATCCGACTCAACAGCAGTTTGTTTTTAGTTTGTTTATTCCTTATTAGGTATGTGATTTTAGACAAGTCACTTAAATTTCCCAAATTTTGATTTTTTTGGCTTTAAATGCAGGAACGGAAATATTTGCCACCTCAGAGTTTGAGGAAGTAAGAGAAATATGTGCATGCTCTTTGTAAATTAGGGAGCAATGACATGAAGATGAGTTTTCACTAGGCAGACTGTCTGATGCCTGCACTACTGATATTAGTGATAGTTCTTGTTTCTTGAGCACCTGCGGGGTACTAGGTTCCCTGCTAAGGGAAATTTTTCTAATTTTCATGAAAACCTTGGAAAATTAGATCTTATTATAACAACTCTGACTACAGCACATACTTTCTGTTTTAGTTTTTATCTGTTACACACACACATCTTCTTAACCCATTACGTTGTAGAAGAAGGCCTAACTACTGAACTGTCTCTTCCTTATCCTTCAAGAATTTACTTCAGTTCTACCTGTATCCATTATGCTGGGCCTTTCCTAATGCCCCAGTGAGAACTAAGGACCTGTTCTTTTTGCTTCTTTAGTGAAGGGTTAAGACAGTAACAGATAAACAGGGTAAGATACATAAGGACTTTAAGGGGGAGTGGAAGAGGAAAGATCTTTGGCTTTTGCGTATATGACAAAAAAAGAACTGATTTAGAGGAAAGGAATCAATGGTGAAATTAGAGTTATGAGCCAGGGACTGTAAACTTTATAGATGCGGAACCTGGGTGTCATAGGGATTTGCACTCAACTACTAACCTAAGATCAGTAGTTTGATGGTACACAGTGGCTCTGCCAAAGAAAGACCTGGCAAACTGCTTCTGTAAGGATTCCAGCCAAGAAAACCCTCCTGCACAGTGCTGCTCTGTAATACATAGTGTTGCCAAGAGGTGGGATCAACTCAAAAGTGGTGGGTTTGGTTTTTAATCTTTACAGAAGCCCATCACCAGGTCTTCCTTCCACACTGCCACTGGGGGATTCAAACAGTCACCCTTCAGGTTAATAGTTGAGCACAAACTGTTTTGTACCACCCAGAGATCTTTTAAAACAATAAATTTGAGTTCGATGCTGGCAAGATATTTGGACTAATGGGCCTCAGCTTGCAATGAAGACATAAACGACCTATGGGCAATATACAGAGGCCGTTTTGATTCATTTGTGTAACAGTCATGATAAATGATAGTTAAGGAACACATCCCTTCCTACTAAAAGGATTATGGGGCAGCATCTTCTGACCTCCTCTAATTTCACAAGAGGGAGACAGAATCACCATCAGTAGCCCAAGGCTCATTCCTATAAGGCCAGACATACTGCCAGCCATCCTCCAACCTTTTTACTAATTCTGACACCAACTATCCCTCCCACTACACTCACTACTTTTCTGTTGGCTTTGATAATTCGTTGCAATGGCCACACAGAACTCACAAACAATACTCATGATTATGGGGGTTTATTAGGGAAGTAACAGGCTACAATTCAGGTTCAGGAATGTGCTCAGGATACAGTTCTTTGATCAGGACAGTTCCACTCTACTATGCCCTCAGGTACACCTCTCTGGCCCTTGGCCTTTTGGCCTGATCTCTTCCCTGTTGTTGTTGTTGTTGTTATATGCCGTCGAGTCGGATCCGACTCATAGTGGCCCCTCCTTGTGTTTCCAAGGCAGTATCACTACAGATGTAGATTGCCCCATCTTCCTTCCGAGGAGTGGCTGGTGGGTTTGAACCGCCAGCCTTCTGGTTAGCAGTCAAGTGTCTTAGGCATTACACTACCAGAGCTCCTTACTCAGGCAAATGTTACAAAGCTCTTTTAGCTCTGCTGATAGGTATACTTAGGTACATCCTACTCCACCAGCAAGCCTCCTGCCCAAAGGCACTCACTCAGCTTTCTCTCTCTGTGGGCCAGGTAAGCCTGCCTCTCTATCTCATGCCTCTTGGTTTCTCAGCCAGGTCATGTCTGCTGGGTCATCTCTGACAAGGAGGTCCAGCCCAGGGATCTTAGGTCCAAGGACCTACTTCACCTCCAGCTCTTCTCTCTTGATGGGAATGAGATCCTCCCTCTGCCTCTACCAAATAAAAAAAAAAACCAAACTCATTGTCATTGAGTCAGTTCCGACTCATAGTGTCCCCTTCTTGAGTTTCCAAGGCAGTATCTCTACAGAAGTAGATTGCCCAGTCTTCCTTCTGAGGTGTGGCTGGTGGGTTTGAGCCACCAGCCTTCTTGTTAGCAGTCAAGTGCCTTAGGCACTATGCCACCAGAGTTTGGAAGGCTCATTTTAAGCCTGGCAAAGTGAAAAAACTAACCAATCCCAACATCAGAGTTCTATACACCTTATTTGCATGGTCCCACCCAGTAATTTGATGGGAGTTGGAAAGACTATGCTAGAAAAAGCCATACCAAGTAATTCACTGCACCACATCGCCTCACTTATCAACATGATCAGGTTCCAAAGACCAGATTGTCTTGCAAAATCAGTGTTTTAAAAAATGGAGATGACAATATCAGATCACAAAATGGGGGATGACTGTGTTATTACATAACTGCCAGACCACTAAGAAGAATGGCCCTCAGTTGGCACCAACCTTAACCATCACAGCCAGTGTTACCTCAATGTTCATTACTTTTAGACATATGTAGTTAATGTGGAAAACAGTAGAATAGTGGATTTTTTTTGACTATTCTTGTATATGCCATATGTCAGATAATGAAATCATTGATAAGTAAGAAGAGGTTGCATATCACCATTAAAGAAACAACAGGCCTGCCAGAGTGCTGAAGTACAGTTAAGGACATGGCTCCCATACCAAACTTGTTACAACACTGACTTAATACTGGCTATAGAATCTCTATGAGTCAGAATCAACTTGATGGCCACTGGTTTGGTTTGGTTTTAGGGGTACCTGCCTGAGTCCTTACCATACACAGAAAGTTTTCATTATGGAACAAAGTAGAAACATATTGTATTTAGATTAAAAACCCTTGTTTTTTACAAAGCATAATAAATTGTCAGTCTTCAAAGAGACAGTATTAGAAATGTGGGGAAAAATAAATTTATGAATGAGAAAATGAATCCCAAAGCAGGTGTTCTTATTCTCACAATGATCGAGTACAGAAAATTTCTCTGACACATTCTGTTAAATCTAAATGTTCCCACAATTGTTGTCAAGACATCAACTAAAGCAGAGCTTATGATGAATTTCATAGGTTATAGACTTATGGCTTTGCGAGCCCCTTCTGCTATTAAATATATATATGTATAATCATATTTTATGACTATGTTGATATAAAGACAAATATATTAATATTATATATTAAAACATATCCCATGTAAAAGCTTAGTTTTTTCTTCTGATTTTAAAAGAAATAACATTTTCATGGACCCCTGGAATTATTGTGGGCCCTGAGCATTGTGTCTCCTGTACCCAACGACTAAGTTGGTCCTGACATCACTTACTTTTTAAATGATGAATATCTTTAGCAGTGTTCATAAATAAGAATGATTTCTAGATTTAAAATTTTAAGATACTTTTTTCATATTTTGACATCAAGGTTACATTACCTTAATTTTTTTTTAAAGGAATTTTTCTTCTAATTCTGTGTTTGGGAACAAATTAAGTGTTGTGGCAATCATGTTTTCTTTGAATTAAAAGTTAGTTAATAAAATTGTTTGAATCTTATTAGTATCTTGGGTGGTAATGAAGAAGAGCGAGGAACTCTTCACTAACTTTTTTCCATTTCTTTCTTGGTTATTACTCTATTCCATGTTTCTTCTTCTATGTGGCCAAATTTCCTAACAAAGTTATATATTTTACCACTTTACTCATATTTATTAGTCAGGGCTATATTATATACTCCTAACATTTTCATCTGCTTTGAATCTGTGGTTGTCTACCATTTCTCATTCTTAATGTTTCTTTCTCTCTTCCTTGATTTGTTGTGCCAGAGATTTGTTATTTTAATCATCTTTCAAGTAAGATCTTTGCAATTGATCAATTCTACCATAATGGTTTTCCTAATTTTTAAATTCCTACTTTTATCTTTATTATTCCTTTCGTCTCCCTTCCCTTTCCTTTTATAAAAGTAGCTTCTTGGGATGAATACTTAGTCCATTGGTGTTCATTCTTTATAATTTAATAATGTAATTTAAATGATATATGGGAATATCTTGTTTTATTGTGCTTTGCTTTATTGCACTTTATAGATAATAGGAGGGTTTTTTTTTTTTTTTTTTTTACATCTTGAAGTTTTGTGGCAATACTGTATCAAGCAAGTTTATCAGCACCATTTTTCCAACAGTATGTGCTTACTTCTTGTGTCTGTGTCACACTTTAGTTATTCTCACAATATATTAAACTTTTCCAGTGCTAATATATACTTAATAGACTACAGTATGTTGTTGTTGTTATGTGCCATCAAGTCAGACCCGACTCATAGCGACTCCTCCTTGGATTTCCGAGGCAGTATCACTACAGAAGTAGATTGCCCCATCTTCCTTCCAAGGAGTGGCTAGTGGGTTTGAACCACCAGCCTTCTGGTTAGCAGTCAAGTACCTTAGCCACTACACTACCAGAGCTCCCAGTATAGTATAGTATAAACATAAACCTAACTTTTATATGCCCTGGGAAACCAAAAAATTCATGTGACTCACTTTATTACAATATTTGTTGAATTGTGATGGTCTGAATCAAACCCGCAATATCTCCATGATATGCCTATATTTTCTTCTGCTTATAGCTCTGGCTTTTGCAACAGATTTGTCCAGTGCAATACATCCTCTGATTTCTTAACTGCTGCTTCCATTGGTGTTGATTGTGGAATCAAGTAATATGAAATCTTTGACAACTTCAGTTTTTTTCTCTGTTTATCATGTGTGGCTTATTGGTCCAGTTTTATTTGTGTTGAGGTATAATCCATACTGCAATGCATAACTGGGCGGTGTTTTATTGTATTGGACATAGGGTCCCTATGAGTTGGAGCTGACTTGATGGCACCTAGCAACAACAACAACAACATAGCTTTGGCTACATGAATAAGTTTTTGTATGTAGTTTCTTTCATGATTTCTAATTCATCTTTGTAATTTTAACTCCCTCTTAATCTAAGAGTTGTTTAGAATTCTTTTTGATTTTTATTATTATTATTTTTTCTTTTTTTTTAAATTGTGATTTGGGTGAAGATTTACAGAGCAAATTCACTTTCTATACAGCAGTTCACATATACTTTGTCTCATGTCATTGACCAAGTTTACCACAATGCAACAGCTCCCCTCCCACTTCCTCCCCATA
>NW_006921720.1:5731327-5751150 GCF_000298275.1 Orycteropus afer afer
TGTCTCCCACTCAGTTAGGCAAAAATTACAATTGAATAACCATTAAAAAAACTAAAAGCACATGGACAAAAATACACCCTGAAATCACACAGGAACAGTAACCCAAAAAAGAATAAGGGGAGAAAAGAAGAAGAAAACAGGTAAACCTGCAATATCTGGGGATGGGTCACTAAGAGCAAAAAGGTAGAGAAGGAGAATAATAGAGAAAGAAAACAAACATACAAATATATATATATATATATATATACATACATACATACATACATACACACACCCAACAAGGAACGGGGTTAACTACGAGAGAAAAAGAAAAAAATAAAATAAGATGTAAACTAGGACCTTTTCAGTCATGTAGTACAGGTCCAGAGAGTTCTTGGTGATACTGGAAAGCAGAACCTCTTCTTAAGCCCCTGGAATATCTCTTTAGGTTGTCTCTAGCTGCTGGTTACATGTTGATTTGTTTTGTCTTGGTTTTATGGTTTAATATTTTGAAAAGGTGAAGCTGGTGTGTTTTATTTTATTATTGATTCAGGTGTGTGGGGTCTCTGTGCTGTTTTCTTTGTGATGGTGGAATCACTGTGTGTAGTGTAGATATGTGTTTCTTTTTGTTGTAAAGAGGGTTTAGTGTTCGAAGTGAGAGGTTTTATGGTAATTGGTTGAATATGGTTTCTTCTATTTAATGAGTCAAGTTATTGGCAGAGAAGGTGGGAGCAGAGGAAGGAAAGCTTGGTGTTGCTAGGGTCAGTTTCTAGGGCTTTAAGCAGGCTATTATTGATGACGTATTTATTTGCAAGACCATGGCTCAACCTCAGGAAAGATTCTTATTGTTAGGGCGACACAACTTTCCGCAAATTTCAGGCACATTCAAAGACCCTGCCTCTGCGGCCCCACAGCACCAAAGAACGGCTCCAAGGCAAAATTCCCAGGACCGCAGTCAGCTGCGTTTTCTTCGCTCACCCTGCCCCATCTGCCTCCGGTGCTGATGCAATTCTGCCAGACTGCTAATGGCCGGCTCTGGAGTTTTTCTGTGATACCACCCACCCATGGCGCCAAAGATGCGTGTAATTTCAGTTGTGTTGGAGTCGAAGGAATACCTGCTAGTGACCTGCAGTCCCCATATCCGTGGCAAAGAAAAGCACGATGTCTCCCAGTCTGACCCAAGCCTACTCTGTGACCCACTGGGAAGGGAGGGAGCTAGCCTTCCTGGCGCAACAGTGAGTTCTCCGCCTGAATCTCAGTGGTGGTGCCTGTGCCTACCTGCACCCAGATGACCCAAATTACTGACAAAATCAGCTGCTGGAGGTAGATCTCTGCCACTGCCCAGTGGAATATTGGAGTGGTCTCTGGTATGCTGCTATAAGGTGTCTTCCTTATTGGCTCAGGGATCTCATCCTGCCACCCTCACCCAGCAAACAGTGACTGCCTCAGGGAAGTTTCCAGTGGCCTCTCTCGGGTGCCTGTCTTTTCTCTGCCAGTAGCTCTTTCCTTAATAATCTCCCTTTGCCTTTCCTCTAATTCTGCTCTTCTGTGTTAGGTGCACTCTGATTCAGTGAGCTGTTCAGAGCACCAAAGTTCCTAATTCAAACTGTTGTACCTAGTTTTCCAAGTCCTTAGATGCCAGAGGGAAAAAGCATGCTGCTCACTGGCGAGACTCCATTTTGAATCCTGATTCACGGTAATCTTATGTATAAAAGAACAAAACATTGCCTGGGCCTTTGTACCGTCTTCATGATAATTGGTGTGTATAAGTCCATTGTTGTAATTATTACATCAGTCCATCTCAGTGAGGGTTCCTTTCATTTTTGTTGGCTTCCTGCTTTATCAAACATGATGTCCTTTGCTAGTTATTGGTCTTTCCTGATGACATGTCAAAAGTAAAGCCTTCCTTGCTCCCAAGGAATATTCTGATTGTATTTCATCTAAGACTAATTTGTTTTCTCTTGTATTTAGTAACAATAAACCAAAGAAACAAGATACTTGCCATTGAGTCACTTCCAATTCATGGCAACCCCATGTGTGTCAGAGTAGAAGTATGTTCCAAAAGGTTTTCAGTAGTTGTTTTTCTGGCCTTTCTTCTGGGGAGGCTTTCTGAGTGAAGTCAAACCATAAACCTTTCAGTTAGCAGCGAACGCCTTAAGCATTTGCAGTACATAGGAGCTCAATAACTACCATTTATTTAGCACTTGTTGAGGGCCAAGCATTGTGCAAAATACTATAGGTATATGATCTCTTTTTTAATACTCAGATAAACCCTGTGAAGTAGGAACAATTATCCCCATTTTACATATTTCTATTTTAAGGCTCTGTACCAAAACCAAACCCCCTGCCATCAAGTCAGATCCTTCTTACAACCCCCCGTCCTTGGGTTTCCAAGGCAGTATCACTATGGAAGTAGATTGTTCAACCTTCCTTCCAAGGAGTGGCTGTTGGGTTTGAACTGCCAGCCTCTTCTGGTTAGCAGTCAAATGCTTAGGCACTATGCCATCAGAACTCCCTTAAGGCTCTGTAGGGTTAAGTAATTTGATTATTCAAAGAGTACAGCTAGTAAGTAGGAAAGCTAAGATCTGACTTAGGTCTTTCGGCTCAAGGGCCAAACTTAACTACTGCACTACAGTGCTAGGCACTGGATTAAAAGGAGAGCAGATTCTGTGCTGGCCTCTCACTAACTCAATGTTAACTTTGGTTACCAGTTTAACTTCTCTTGGTCTCAACTTTCTCCTCTGTAAAATTAATAGGTGGAACCAAAGTATTTTTAAGTTCCCTTTCTCTTTTTAACATACTGTGACTTTCCATGCCTGTGCAGTTATCAGAAGTGCAAGGACAAAACTCTCCTGACCTCTATCCTAATGCAGAATGAAAAAAAATTAAGAGTTGGCCTTCCATCTCTGAACTTGCCCCATGTTCAGTTTTGATTTGGGAACTGCCTTTGCTTTCCTACAACTTGTGAAATGATTAATTACAGAATTCATAACTCACCCTGTACATAGTAATCTCCAGTTCAAATTTAGGATTTAGTATGAAAGAGTACAATGGTTTATGATTTTAAAATCATTACTTTTTAAAAATCAGAGTAAAACCAGGAGAACCTACAACAAACTCATAAATATTTTTTCATGCTTAAAATTTGGAATACAAAAAAAAAAAAAAAAAAACCCTCACTGCTGTCGAGTCGATTTCAATTCATAGTGACCCCTCCTTAGGTATCCAAGTTGGTATCACTGCAGAAGTAGATTGCCCAACCTTCCTGGCCCAACCAAGGAATGGCTGGTGTGTTTGAATAGCCAGCCTTCTGGTCAGCAGTCAAATGCCTTAGGCACTATGCTAGAGTTTCTATCTATTTAATAATTGAAGTTGTTTATTAGTAGAAAATCACACATTCTTGTAGTTTTTACATATTGCAAAATATACACACAATATTATTTTATATACATGTATAACATGTGCACATAATTCATCTTAAGAAATAGAATATTACCAGATCCATTCAATTCCCCAGTGTGCCCTTCTTAGATCACACCCCCAACCATGCTCCTAGAATTAATCTCTCAGCTGATTTTTGTGTTAACCATTCCCTTGCTTTCCTTTAAATTTTTGACATTGGTGTACATACCAATGATTTAATGTTTAGTTTTGCCTGTTTTCAAACTTTATATAAATGGATGGAATACTGCTAGTCACCACGTTATGAACAAGATCTGCTCTTAGCTGTGTCTTTAAGAATTAGTAGGTCAATTGAGACAGGTGCATATATATGGTTCTCATTTAGCCTCACTTCAGTGCAAAAAAGGCTGAAACTCTTTTCAATGGTTTAGAAGATGCATGTGCAGCAATTAAAGGTGATTGTGATGAAGAATTTGTGATGAGTAGGAGTTAGTTCAGTCATTTCACTGTGAGGGCAAACTTACATAAACATAAAATGGATTTAGAGCCAAAACTGTGCTGTCCCACTCAAAGATGGTAGCTAACCTGTTTTCTGACATACATATAAGAGTTCCTCTACCATATATTATAGATGGGAGAGGAATTGCTGGAGCTTCGGATACGCACATTTCAACTCTCCTAGAAGAGATCAATTGAATCAATAATTTTGCTTTAATTTAACTCATCTATTGGGCAATCTACTTCCATAGTGATACCACCTCAGAAACCCAAGGAGGGGTCACTATGAGTCAGATCCAACTCAAAGGTAGTGTGTTTGTTTTGGTTTTATTATAATCATTTAACATTCTGAGTGTTAAAGAAGGCATAAAACTGGGCTTCCTGACTATATATTAAGCATAAACAGGAATACTCTTCCCAGTTAGTTCTCAGATATCTTGAACCATGATATTACTGAAAGCCTTGAGGACAACACAGCATTACCCTGAGCTGGGCCACTAAAATAAGGAGAAATGATCAGTTCTTAAGAGCTTAAGAAAATCAGCAAAGGAATGGATGAAGAAAGCATGCAATAGGAACTTCAGGCCCTTCTGTTCTTGGAAAAATAACTTAGAAAGATGGGCAGGTCTGGATTCTTTCCTCTTAATAATTAGACGCTTATTTCAGCTTCCAGAAAACAACCAGCTTCCTGTGAATTCTGTATCAATGGATGTAAGTTTACAAACCAGGAACATCAATCAAAGAATGTACACTGAATTTACCTCAGATACCCTCCTCACCAGGAGTTCTGGTGGTAGAATAGTTAAAGCATTCATCTGCTAAACAGCCAATTCCAACCTAGGAATCATTCTATGGGAGAGAGATGAGGTAACATGTTTTGTAAAGATTTACAGCCTTAAAAACCCTATAGGTGCAGTCTTACTCTATCATAAAGGGTCACTATGAGTTAGAATCAACTCACTGGCAATGGGATTTTGGTTTTGTTTGTTTTCTTTTTGGTTATTCTTCTCACCTACCCCTCACCTTTCCTCCTCTCCATTCCACCCCACACCATTTCTATCTCTTCTAATTTAGACATTATCAATACTATGAATAACTCTCTACTTGAACTGTTGATGAAACTCCATGGGAGTCATAGTGCAAAAGATGAAAAAGAAAAAAAAAAAGCACAGAATTTTCCAGGTAATTGATATCCTAAGGAATAGAAATATAAAAGCCAATACAGAGTTTGCATTTGTATTATGACTTTGTATTGTTTTCCATTCTGGAATCTCTTAGGACTCATTCCAAATGAGCCTCAAAAAGAATTGCATGAATGTCCCCCTTCAGTAGTTATTCCCAGATGGTAGACCATGGACCTCAGTGGGAGCTGAGAGCTATACCAAGTGGACAGATACTCCATGTATACAAATAATGTTACCAGTGAGTTGAATAAAGCATTCCTTGCATCAAACATACCTATGGACACTACTATTCAAATACATGTAGATAATGTTGGGATGAGTAAAGGATAGATGTATTTAACATCACCAGTTGGTCTTTAGTAGTAAGTTTTTTATTTATTATTAATTTTTTATCATGGAGGTAAGAGAATTTTTTTTTTTTTAATTAGGATTTAGGTGAAGATTTACAGAGTAAATTCACTTTTCATACAGCAGTTCATATATACTTTGTCTCATGTCATTGACCAAAATTTACAATGCAACAGCTCCCCTCCCACTTCCTCCCCATAGTTACCTCCTCCCAGTGTCCATCCCTTCATACTCTTCTGCACCCTGAGCTATCTCCCTGTGCATAAGCAGCCCTTCCTTCTCCCATGATTGTTCTCTCCAGGGCGTGTGTCTACTTGAGGTAAATGTTTAACTCACATGCCTGTACTTTGTTTGGCTGGAAACCACAGTTGTGGGTTCAATTCCAGACCTGAAGGGCAGCTAGGGTCCATAGTCTCAGTGGTTACACCAGGCTCTATTGGACCAGCAAACCTGGTCCCCCCCTTTTTTTTTTTTTTTGCCTCCAAATGATTTTGAGTTTTGTTCCACATTGTAAGAGAAAATTTTTGAAACTAAACTAGATTTTATTGGCTCCAAAAGTTGGAAACCACTGATATCTAACTGAATGATTCATGTTTGCACAGCTCTAACATTTTATACATATATGAATATGTATACACAGAAGGTTAAACAGATAAATATACAGATGTGTAGATATATAAATTACATAAACATATACACACTCTCTCGCATATATATCCCTAGATGTATTTTATAAAATTCCACTCTATCAGATGGATAAAACTATATTAAGGGAAAAAAAAAATCTGTTGAGATGTACATTCCAGCTCTCTCCAAGATAGCATTTTAATTATTAGGCAGAATACTTAATATTTGTACTTGAACATCTTATTTGTAAACAGACAAATTAGAGAGTACCATTAGTCAAAAGGACATCTCACATTACAAAGAGAACACAGGGTCTCTTTTAGTTGCGTCTCCTTAAACATTATAGCGTAGTGCCTAAGGCACTTGACTGCTAACCAGAAGGCTAGCCATTCGAACCCACCAGCCACTCCTTGGAAAGAAGGTTGGGCAATCTCCTTCCATATTGGTACCATCTCGGAAACCCAGAGGGGTTGCTATGAGTCAGGTCCAACTCGACGGCACATAGCAAGCAGGAACAAACATTATTTATAAATCAATAAATACTTAATAGGAAGAGAATGAAAATGCTGAGTTGCTTAAATATGAATCAAAAAATAAAATGAAGCAAAAATTTAAAACCAATGATAATAATGTAATAATACTGAATGTTGTTGTTGTTATGTGCCATCGAGTCGGACCCTTCCTTGGGTTTCCGAGGCAATATCACTAGAGAAGTAGATTGCCCCATCTTCCTTCTGAGGAGTGGCTGGTGGCTTTGAACTGCCAGCCTTCTGGTTAGCAGTCAAGTGCCTTAGGCACTACACTACCAGAGCTCCTATAATAATACTGAATAGCATTGCTTATTTCTTGTCCAGGTTTTGATATATTGTTGGATGCCATGGAGTCCATTCTGACTCATAGTGCCCATGACAGAGAACTCCTCCTGTTTTCTTCACTGTAAATTGTTGTGGGAGCACCTCACTAGGTCTTTCTCCTGCTAAGCAGCTAGTGGGCATTCAAGCCACCAACCTTTGGGTTAGCAGCCAAGTGCCTAACCATCACACAGCTTAAGGTCCATCCCTTTTTTTTTTTTTTTTTTTGCCAATTCAGTATTGTCACTCAGAAACACATAATTTCCTCCAGACAAGAAAGTAGCCATTGTAATTATAAGTGTTACTAATTATTAGAAAGTAATTCATTAGCCCTTAGCCCTGAATACACATATAGCTGTGTTTATTTTTTATCTTTATTGGAACTTTTTTCAAATCTTGCAAAAAGCATACCTCCTTCACCCAACTCAATTTCATAATTGAACTTTTCAAATGAAAATAAAAATAACAATTCACATGACAGAGACTCTGCATAAGGGTTTCTCTTCCTAACTCTCCTCTAAGAACTGCTACAGAGAATAACTGGCTTCTGACAATGTTTTCAATATAAAACAAAATGCAAATGACAGTGTTTTCATTACTGCTAATAATGAAAATAATACTGTCTAAATGTTTACACACTGAAAAAATATGAGATGAGAGCTTGACTGAATTTTCAAAAGTAGAGTACATTAAAAAAGAAAACATTTGCTGATCACTGGGATAGATTTTATGAAAATACATGAAACAATTAGTGTTTCATATACCAAGGAAAGCAATGACTTTTTAAAATATCTTAATTAGGCAATCCATGAGATCCCCACTCTTGTTTTTCTCCCATAGGTCAGTGAATAAATAACAAGCCTGGGAGCGTGTGCGTAAACAGTATCTTGGCATCAGGAAATGGTAAGATTAAAACTAATTTCTGGAATAGGTCCTGGCAGACTCAATGAACTGAGCAGTTCCTTGGTGTGAGTTGATCCATAGGAGATCATGTGCAGGACACTTTGTCCATTGAATCTGCTGTGTTTATAAACGTGAACCTATAGAGGATACTGTAGCATGCAAACACATGAGCAGCCAGTTGACAACTTTAACTCTATTACACTTTCAGCACAATTCCTCCTTTATTTGTTTATTTTTAACCCCTCTGTAGAAATTTTTGTTTTTACATATAAAAGGAAAATTTTGCAAAACAAAGGCCAGGCTTATAAGAGTTAGTGTGCACTTCTGTTTGGACAATGAAGGTGGCCTCTACATAGAATGTTTAGAGTCCTTGACAACCTTAACTGCTAATAAGGAGACAACTTCCACAAGGCCAGACTCCTTGTAGAAGGCTGGGCCCTGAATCTTAGTAATAATGATTCAGATGAGTTCATCAACTCAAAATACATGATTTCCTCAAAACAGAGAGTTCCTAACCAGTTACTTACAATTACTTATTTCCTATTCTGAAAGGACAGTGAAAACTCACCTTTATCTCTTGAAAGTTGACTACTTACACAATGCTGCAAGATACTCTTAACTCCTAGATACATACCTTGCAGTAAGTTTATAGTTGTTCTTCTATTAGACTAAATTTGTTTTTTCCCCTCACAAGAGGGTTTGTCTTGTTATATGTTCAAACTTTGCTTATACTTCAAATATATATCAACTTTCTCAGATTCAGTTAGGCATAATGCATAACAGTAGTGGCAACACTTCCATTTTGTGAAAGAGTATAACAAGCAATCAAGTACCACTATCATGCCATTCCTAATTTTCTTTGGCATTTGAGGCATTTAGGTTTCTGCTTGAGAACAAACATGCATATTCATGGCATTGTAATTTGGAATTTGTTTAAATACAATGTTGAATTGTGTCATTTTCAAGGCTAATATGTGGAAACAAGTCACTTGGTTCAGCTGGATATCCTGGGGGATAAAACTCTCTAATTAAAATGGACTCCTTTTACCACTTCACACCCACTAGGATGGCTGCTACAAGAAAAACAGAAAATAACAAGTATTGGCAAGGATGTGGAGAAATTGGAACCCTCATCCTTTGTGGGGAGGAATGTAAAATGGTGCAGCCACTATTGCAAACAGTTTGGCAGTTCCTCAAAAAGTTAAATATAGAATTACCACATGACCCAGGAATTCCATTTTAAATTTAAAAGATTTAAAAGCAAGGACTCAAACAGATACTTGTGTACATCAATGTCATTGCCACATTATTGCAATAGCCAAGTGGTGGAAACAACCCAAATATTTATCAGTAGATGGATGGATAAACCAAACGTGGCATATACCTACAATAGAAGATTATCAACCATAGAAAGAAATGAAATATTGATATATGCCACAACAGGGATGAAATTTGAGAACATTATGCTAAGTGAAATAAATCAGACACAAACAACAAACATTTTATGATTCCACTTATACGAATATCTAGAATAAACTCACTGCCATTGAGTCAATTACAACTCAGATTGACCCTATGACAGAGTAGGACTGCCGCATAGGGTTTCCAAGGCTGTGAATCTTTACAGAAGCAGACTACCTCTCATCTTTTTCCTGCATAGCAGCTGATAGGTTTGAACCGCTGACCTTTTGATTAGCAGCCAAATGCTTTAACCATTGTACCACCAGAGCTCCTAATATCTAGAATAGGCAAGTGTATAAAGGCAAATGTTTATTAGTGGTTACCAAGAGCTGATGGGAAAGAGGAATGGGGAGCTACTACTTGAGGGGTACTGAGTTTCAATTTGGGTGATGGAAAACTTGAAATAGTTATGGTGATTGTACAATATCACGAATGTAATTAATGTCACTAAATTATACACTTAAAACAGTCAAAATGGCAACAATTGAAAAAATTTCTTTTTCAATTTGACTCAGCTATAAAGTTCAAAATTTTACAGAGTGATAAAAAGCTGGTTTCTTATTGACAAATGATTCCACAAAGAAGCCATGCTTAATGTTGTAATGAGATCATCCAAATTGAGAACATCAAAGGTTGAGAGAGCACTCTATAACTATCAAAATTTCACTCAATATTTTTATGTTTTCATTATATAAAACTGTTCCTTCTAGAAAATTTTGCAAACACCTGTGTTAGGTTTCTGAGTTACATGAGACAGAACCAACTCAGATAGGATCATTAGAAAAAAGACAAGGAGGAATTCATTGTTTCACACAACTGAAGAAGTCCATGGAACAAGGATGGCTTCAGGTATGGCTTGGTGCAGAGACTTAGTGGATATCACTAAACTTCCTTCAGAGGTTCGTGAGAGTTCTTCTTTCATAGTAGTAAGATGGCTATAGCACTTGCAGCCTCACATCTTCCCATCTTTGAAACTAACAGAAAGAGGAACTGCCTCTGTCCAATATTCCAAGTGCTAAGTTTCATTATGTCTGATTTGCTCTGAGTGTGTCATCCATCCTTCAACCAATTATTGTGATGAGGAGAATACAAGAAACCCAGGCACTGTTAATCTAAAGTCTTAATTACATGTTCCACAACTAGAGATGGGAATGGAGGGCCATCAAACTAAAGGAAAAAGAGTGGGAATTAAATGGAGCCCTAAACTAAAACTGGAGGCTGTTGCCAAAAGTGTGGTGGCTTCTGGTAACACAAAACGCTTATTATTCCATCCTCTTGGAATCTTTTGCCACTAGCTCATCAGATGTAACATCATTTAGTAATTTTCCTCACACATCAAGGATGTTTAAAAAGTCTTACCAAAACCAAACTCACTGCCATTGACTCAATTCTGACTCATAGCGACCCCTTTTGGGTTTCTGAGGTGGTAAATCTTTGCAGAAGTAGATTGTCCAGTCTTCCTTCTGTGGAGTGGCTGGTGGGTTTGAACAGCTAGCCTTCTGGTTAGCAGTCAAATGCCTTAGGCACTATGCCACCAGAGTTCCTTTAAAAAGCCTTAGATAGAGGTATAATTTTTATTACGGATCTAATAAAAATAAAACAAAATTCATTTCTGTCAAGGCAATCCCCACACATAGTGACCCCATGTGTTACAGAGTAGAACAGCTTCATTGGGTTTTCTAGGCTGTATTTTTTACAGAAGCAGATTGCCAGGCCTTTCTTCCATGGCACTACTAGGTGAGTTTGAACTATCACCTTTTCAGTTAGTAGTTGTGGTAGTTAAGTTTGTGTGTCAACTTGGCTGGGCTGGTTGGGTAGCAGGGAAGCTGGATTTTATTTTAATATTTTATTATTTATTTCATTTATTCCTCACGATGAGACTGGTAATCAACTCCATGGTGGAATCTACTGTGAGCAGCAGAGTAGCTGCCATAGGGATGTGGTCTGCTTCCTGTATATAAGGAGATGCCTTGGTCTCTAGTTTATGGCATGTTTGAACCTGCATGTAGCTGTGTTGTTTTTCAGCAGCCTGCCATGGTCTGCCAACCTTGGGACTTGCAATGGACTTGAATTAATGGCCTGCCATGTGGTTTGGTAACATTGGGACTGTACGTTTTTACTTGTCAACCTTGGGCTTGTCAGCCTCAGAAGCCAGCAGCTGTCCTAGTAAAGAAAAGCCTCTAGCTTCAGTGGGCCAGGAGCAGGAGGCAGAGCTGAAGCCCAAGGTTGAGAGGCTTTCACCCAGCCCCGAGAGCCTGGCATTTTGAGCATGGACTTAAAGCCTCTAAACTGTAAGAAAATAAACTCCTGTTTGTTCAAGCATCCCATTTATGGTATATTCTTGTCAGCGCAACACTAGGTAACCAGAACAATAGTCTAGCACAAACTGTTTGTGCCATCTAGGGACCATATAGACCTAAAAAATCATACTGTAATACATTCTCTAAATTATTAATAAAAGTATTTTTAACTGCATTGAGCTATTGATGTGTGCAAATACATGTAATTTTAATCTAGAATACAGAATTCAAATTTTATTTTGCTCAATTTAGGGCAAAGGATAATTCTCAGTCACATTTATGGAAATAAAGTCATTAAACTCTTCCCTCCATGCCATGAAAACATTGTATAAAGTACTTAACATCTTTTATCAAGATTCAAAAAACAATAGGAGCAAGGATCAAACAATATGAGTTACTAAGAAGAGAGAATAAAAGTAAAACTATTTAAGAAAGTATAATCACTCTAAGTAGCATATAAAGGAAAAACTTATTGTTACAGTTTTTAAAATACTACCACATTTAATATCATATATAATTTTTTTTCATAGCTGAATGGGACTATAGAGTGCAATTAATTCTGAAATTTCTTAATAAAGCTACTTTCTCTTTAAGGTATTTGTCATTATTTTCTCCATAAGACAGAATAGCCAGGAAGACAATGAAGACATTTCTATTAGCACATCACCTGAAATAGAGTCATGGGGTGCTGCTTTGATACAGAGGTTTGGCCTACAGTGACATTATTGAAGAGGAGAGATTTGATATCTGAGAGAAATTTTCAAAGTGAAACCAAAGATACATTGGTTCTCAGCAATTTTTAAGTCCCTGAATTCCAGTAAGTTTTTTCCCCCAATATACTTTTTGAGAGGTAATAACGTGCCTTGGTTTTCCTAATGAGACTCATTAAAACTGCCACCCTATGACAGCGCATTCCTTTATTTTACAAATGATATGCACACAGTGCTGCAATAGAAAAAATAATGCCCAAACCCTATAGCTTTCTATTAGTGCAAATGCTTTGGATGGTCAGCCTGTATTTCTGATCTTATAAATTCAAGTCTCTTTGTTGATGGGTGAGCTCATAAGCACCTTTGACATGTAATAATTTGGGATGTCTGTGTATCTGATAGTTTTCTGAATCATGCTGTACTTCATTGATATCCATTCATCAAATATTTATACTTACATGTTACAAAGTATTCTGTTGTTGTCATTGGTAGGTGCAATCGAGGCAGTGCTGACTTACATCCACCCCATGTATCACAGAACAAGACACTGCCTACTCCTGCACCATTTTTACAATTATGGTTATGTCTGAGCCTATTGTTTCAACAATCTTGTTGAAGATCTTCATCTTTTTCTTTGACCCTCTACAGTATGATGTCCATCTCCAATGACTAGTCCCCTCCTGATAACTTGTCCAAAGTACAGGAGATGAAGTTGCACCACACTTTTTTCTAAGGAGCATTCTGGCTATACTTCTTCCAAGACAAATTTGTTCATTTATCTGGCAGTCCACAGTACATTCTTTGCCAATACCATAATTCAAAGGCATCAGTTCTTCTTGAGTCTTCCTTACTCATTGTTCAGCTTTCACATGGATATGAGAAGATTGAAAATACCATGGCTTGGGTCAGGCACACTTTAGACCACAAAATGACATATTTGCTTTTCTGGATGTCTTTTCTAGAAGATTTGCCCGATGCAATACATCTCTTACTTTCTTGACTGTTACTTCCATAGACGTTGACTGTGCATCCAAGTAAGATGAAATCCTTGTTGTTGTTGTTGTTGTTATGTGCCGTCGAGTCGTTTCCGACTCATAGCGACCCCATGCACAGCAGAACGAAACACTGCCCAATCCCACGCCAGCCCCACAATCCCTGCTATACTTGAGCCCATCATTGCAGCCACCGTGTCAATCCATCTTATTGAAAGCCTCCCCCTCTTTCGTTGACACTCCACCCTACCAAGCATGACATCCTTCTCCAGGGAATGTCCCTTCTTACAACATGACCAAAATAGGTGAGACAAAGTCTGGCCATTTTTGCTTCCAAGGAGCATTCTGGCTGCACTTCCTCCAGGACAGATCTGTTAGTTCTTTTAGCAGTCCATGGTACTTTCAGCATTCTCCGCCAGCACCACAACTCAAAAGCATCAACTCTTCTTCGGTCTTCCCTATTCATTGTCCAGCTCTCACATGCATACGAGGTGATTGGAAATATCATGGCTTGTGTCAGGCGCACCTTAGTCCTCAAGGAGATATCCTTGCTCCTCAGCACTTGAAACAGTTCCTTCGCAGTTGACTTTCCCAATGCTACACGTCGTCTAATGTCCTGACTGCTGCTTCCGTTGGCATCGATTGAAATCCTTAACTTCAATATTTTCTCTTTATCATGATATTGCTTATTGGTTCAGTTGTTTTCTTTTTGTTGAAGTGTTGTTGTTGTTGTTGTTTTGCCGTCGAGTTGGCCCAGACTCATCCATGCTAAAATCTATATTCTTTCATCTTGATCAGTGAGTGCTTCAAGTCCTCTTTGCTTTCAGCAAACAATGTTGTACTATTTGCATTTCTGCTGATAATCAATCTTCCATCAAACCTGTTGCCACATTCTTCTTCATATAGTCCAGCTTCTCTGATTATTTGCTCAGCATACCGATTGAATAAGTATGTTAAAAGGATATCACCCTGATACACACTTTTTCCTGATTTTAATCATGGAGTATCCCCTTGTTCTGTTTGAACAACTGTCTCTTGGTTTATATACAGGTTCCTTACGAGCACTTTAAGTGTCCTGAAATTCCTGTTCTTCACAATGTTATCCATAATTTGTCATGAACCACACAGTCAAATTCATTTGCATAATCAATAAAACAAAAGTAAACATCTTTCTGATATTCTCTGCCCTCATCTAAAATCAATCTGACATCATTAATGATATTCCTTATTCTAAGTCCTCTTCTAAAGCTCCCTGGGTTTTCTTTAGTGAATTTCTTCTAAGGTTGGCTTGAATTTCAGGCAGTTCCCTGTACTGCTGCAACAATTTTTTAATTATTTTTAGCAAAATTTTACTTGCATGTAGTATTAATGATATTATTCCATAATTTCTGTATTCTGTTGGATCACCTTTCTTTGAAATGGCACAAATACAGATCTCTTCCATTCAATTGGTCATGTATGTCTTCCAAATTTCTTGGCATAGATGAGTGAGTGCTTTCAGAGTTCAAACATCTCAATTGGCATTCCACCAATCCCTGACGCCTTATCTTTTGCCAATGTCTTCAGTGCAACTTGGATTTCTTCCTTCTATACCATCAGTTGTTGATCATATGCTACCTCCTGAAATGCTTGAACAATGACCAATTCTTTTTGGTACCAGAAAACCAAAGGCTTTTTGGTACCAAAAAACCAGAAACCAAACTCACTGCCATTGAGTCGGATCTGAGGCGCCATCACTATGGAAATAGATTATCCAATCTGTGTATTCCTTCCATCTTCTTTTGATGCTTCCTATATTGTTGAATATTATATCCATGTTGTTGTTGTTATGTGCTGTCGAGTCCTCTCTGACGCATAGCGACCCCTCCTTGGGTTTCCAAGGCAGTATCACTATGGAAGTAGATTGCCCAATCTTCCTTCCAAGGAATGGTTGGTGGGTTTGAACCGCCAACATTCTGGTTAGCAGTCAAGTGCCTTAGGCACTACGCCACTAGAGCTCCCTATTTTGCCCATAGAATCCTTCAACATTGGAACTCAAGTCTTGAATCCTTTTTTCAGTTCTTTCAGCTTGAGAAATGCTGAGCATGTTCTTTCCTTTTGGTTTTCAAAATCCAAGTCTTTGCATATTACTTTGGAATTCTTTACTTTGTCTTCTTAGGCTACACTTTGGAATCTCCTGGTCAGCTCTTTTACATCATCATTTTGTCTATTCACTTTAGAGTTTCTTCCAACATCCATTTTGGTCTTTTCTCTATTTCATGTCTTTATTATTATTATTATTATTATTGTGATTTGTGTGAAAGTTTACAGAGCAAATTCATTTTCTATACAATAGTTCATATGGATTTTGTCTCATGACATTGCAATGAATCACAATGTAACAGCTCTCTTCCCAATTCCTCCCTATAGTTACCTCTTCCCTGTGTCCTCTCCCCACCCATGCACCACCACCACCCCCAGCTGTCTCGGGTCTGGAATTGAACTCACTCCTGTGGCTTCCAGCAAAACAAAAGCCAGGCATATAGGGTGAACATTTACATCAGGTAGATACATTCCTTGGAGCAATCAATCATGGGAAAACAGAAAGGCAGTCTTTCATGTCTTTTTAATGACCTTTTGATTTCTTCATGTATAATGTCCTTGATGTTACCCCACAGTTCATCTTGTTTTCAGTCATTAGCATTCAAAATGTCAAATCTACTCTTTGAGATGGTCTCTAAATTCAGGATATTCTCAAGTTCATACTTTGGCCCCTGTGGACTTGTTTTAATTTTCTTCAGCTATAACTTGAAAGTATATAGGAGTAATTGATGGTCTGTTCCACAGTTGACCCCTGCTCTTATGTCACTGATGATATTGAGGTTCTCCATCATCTCTTTCTATGGATATAGTCAAGTAAATTCCTGTCTACTCCATCTGGCAAGGTCCACATGTACAGTCACTGTTTAAGTTGTTGAAAAAATATATTTGCAATGGATAAGTCATTGATCTTGCAAAACTTTATCATGAGAAGAATTTTACTAGCACTTTTTTAATAGTGTGAATTACTTTACTAGTTAGTATATGTAGTAAATATGACATATACACTATGTGGATTTTTTTTTTTTGTTGTTGTTGTTGTTAAGCAAATGCTTTTTCTTGAGTTAAAAATTCATATTACTCTAAAATGATGTTGGAATGATTATATACTTTGCAAATCTTGTATTTTTACCTATTTCTCCCTTTCCATGCCTGGCTCCTTCAGTACTAGTGCTCAGAGTCTCCTTGTATGTCATTTTCTCTTATTCTAAACCGGTGATTCCCAAATCACCAACACTCCTGAGATCTTAACATTCATGTCTAATTGTGCAGTGTGGTAGTTAAGGTTATGTGTCAACTTGGCTGGGCCTGGTTTTGAGTGGCTGGGCAGCTGGTGGTAGTAATTACCTATGATGAGACTAGCAATCAATTCCATAGTGGAATCTACTGCGAACACCTGAGTAGCTGCTTTAGAGATATGGTCTGCTTCCCGTATATAAGGTGAAGTTTTGGAATGGTCTACAACTTTTGGAACACTTGAATCCTGCAAGTAGCCAAGTAGTTATTCTGCAGCCTGCCATGTTGTCTGATGATCTTGGGACTAGTAACGGGACTTGAATCAATGGCCTGCCATGTGGTTTGGTGATATGGGGACTGTGTCTTTTTACTTGCTGACCTTGGGCTTGTTAGCTTCAGCAACCAGTAGCTGCCTGAATGTGGATATTCCTCTAGCTTCTGTGGGCTGGTAGCAAGAGGAAGAGCTGAAGCCCAAGGTCAAGGAGCTTTCACTCAGCCCCTAGACCTGGCACTTTGAACTCAGATGACTTCTAGCCTCCAAAACTGTAAGAGAATAAACTCCTTTTTGTTAAAGCCATTCCACCTGTGATTTTTCTGTTAGAGCAGTACTAGGTAACCAAAACACCAGTTAACAAATATGTTTGAGAAACTATCATTTCTCAGTCCCTATTCAATATCTCCATGAGATGATCCTCCAACTACTCCAAACCACATATCTTTAAAAAAAAAAAAAAAAAAAAAAGAATGAAAGAAAGAAACCATCAGACCCTCCTCAAATCTACCCTTTTAATGCATCCACTATCTCAATCAGGGTTAGCATAATCCATTTGATGTGGCTGAGCAACCCACTGCTTTACTCACTGTTTACCTTCATTCTCCCTGCCCTTAAAATTCAGCCACAAGTTCTATTGCTCTTTTTCTCAGATCTCCTTCAAATCCACCTCATTTTCTGCCTTCACTTTCAGAGCCTCATTTCACAGTCTTATCATCTCTAGTATAATAAATTCACAGTGAGTTTCCTTTCTTCCAGTTGCCCTGCCCCCCGCTAATCCATCCACACAATCTAAGCCATCCATTAGAAACACTGAATGCCACTTGTGAAAATTTCAAGTAGGATGTCTCCTCATTATGGTAGGATTTAAAAAAAACTAGCACCTCAAATAGCAAACAGGACCCTTAGAATGTGCTCTGACCTTCTTCAGCTATAATAGGATCCCACTCTTCCCTCACCCCTGCAGACTCCAGTTGCAAATGAATTCTTGTTCTGCACATACGTCATATTTTCATTTGCTGTTCTTTCTGCCTTCCTCTCTTCATTCCTCTTTCTTTCAAGAATCAGTTCTAACATTACTTCTCCGTAAAGAATTTTCAGCATCAGACCCATATGTTCCTCTGCCATAACACTTTGTCTATCTTTTTACTAGTACACTCAGATGAAGTTTACTGCAATCATCTATTATCTATTCATGTCTCACTCTCTCCCACTCGACCAAACTTTCTAGAGCACAGACTATCTTTTTATCCCCCAAGATGCATGAAATGTAATAAGTATTCAACAAACATTTATTGATGTAGTACTGATAATTATAGTAATATTTTTAAATGGCTGCAGTGCAATGAATCATTTTTATATGGCCTTTCTAGTCATGATCTTATAACTACCATAAAATGATTGGCTGTGTCACAAATTTTCTAGGGATTGGTCAGTTTACTAGGCAAATTGAGTGAAGTATAGTCCACCAAGGGGGTTGGTCAATTTGTGGTCATGGTGGAAGGGCTATGCCTTGAAACTGACAAGGAATTTACTTAAGTGTCAATCCTGCAGGGATTGCAATCTTGCAGGGCCACCTTACTATCATCAAGAAGAATCTGGAGCATCCTTTACACCAAGAACCTGTGGTCCCTGAACAAAGAACCTACTAGAACCAGAAAAAGAGCAAATACTGAAGACAGAATGAAATGGCGATTAGCAGTGGTGGTGGGCTTGCCAGACCACAGAGCAAGGAGGTAGAGTGGGCTTGCCAGCCCATTAAGAGCTGAGTGTCTTTGGGTAGGAGGATTGCCAGTGGAGCTAAAAGAACTCACATAATACTTATGGAGTATGGATACCACATAACCTACCTTCTCTATGAAGAAGATTTTGGGGAAAGTTTGCAGAGCAAATTCATTTTCCATACAACAGTTCATACACATTTTGTTTCATGACATTGATTGCAGTTGTCATAATGAAACAGCTCCCTTCCCACTTTCTCCCTGTGGTTACCCTTTCCCTGTGTCCTTCTTTCCTATGCATTCCTGCTCTCTGAGAAAAGCTGTAATTCTTTCCTGTGCAGGGCAGAGGCCTAAAGGTACTCCATACAGGGGTTGCATATCCTCTCCCCTTGACATTGGGGCCCAGTAAGGTGGCAGTAAGAGAGCCCTATAGGCCTGGTAGCAGGGCAGAGGCTTGGAAGAGATCAGTGTCAGAGGCCTGAGAAATTCCTTATAGCAGTTTTCCCACCAGTGGGGCAAAGCTCAGTGACCCAGTAGCAGACCAGAAGCCAGAGGCAGTGGTAACATGAAGACAACATTTGATATCTGACCTGAACCACGGTGCACCTGCATGGATATGGGAAATCTGGGAAAGGGTAATGTCTTCTCATTTTGGGAATCTGTTATTTTTGTTTACTATTTGCTTTCTCTGAATGATAGTAATGGCTTTCATTTTCTCAACACTGTGTAAATGTCTCATGTGTTCAGCTCGATCACAGATGAACATAGCACTCATAGAATGACTGATAACAATGGATCAATGGATGTATGTTTCATTCCTAGCAATATTTTGGCTTGGAAGTTTGAAGTATAGCCTGTCGGCATGTGCAATGCATAAAGACAGACATGAGCTTGGTGTGTTCTAAGTGTTTTAACAAGTTTGGAGAAACACACACACACACAATTATAATTAAATCTTGAATAAAGAGAATAAAGAGGTAAATGTAATGAACTCACTATGGGGCTCATTTAATAGAATGGCTTTCAAATATTTTTCCTCCACAACCAACAGTAAAAATATATTTTATATCATAAACCTCCCCATCCAATCATATATAAAATGGAAATAAAAATTTTAACAAAATAACAATCACCATTACTACATGTGATATATTATGGTATATATATATATGTTGTTGTTGTTATGTGCCGTCAAGTCGGACCCAACTCATAGTGACCCCTCCTTGGGTTTCTGAGGCAGTATCACTAGGGAAGTAGATTG
>NW_006921720.1:5751840-5766815 GCF_000298275.1 Orycteropus afer afer
GTTATTTTAAAATTCTGCTTTAGCATGTTTACCATATTTGTAGTAAACTGGTTTTCATTAATGTAGTTTCTGCAGATAATCACATATGTGAAAAATAAGTAAGCAATTTCTTAATTTTTAGGATTACTTTACACTTGTCCTTTTCCTAAACATGTGGCCCTCATTGCCAATGCCACCACTATTTTTAATGACAACAAAAAGCTTGTTATGAGACTTTTTTTGAAATATTTCTCACACCTGTGAAGATCACTGGAAATAGACTGAGTGACCCTGAAAAAGATTTGGAATCATTGGATTGGCTGGTTTCCGATATTAGTCTTCTATGTTGAGTTTAAATGCTGAATCTGTATTTCCTGTTGTAAAAGAGTTAAAGCTCTCTGGTAGCATTCCATTTCTATTAGGTGTGTTTTCTTTCTTTCTTTCTTTTTTCATAAAATACTTTATTATGAAATAATTTACAACATAGTTCACTTGAAATTAGTGATAGGCATTATTTCAACATATGTATAAAGTATCAGTCCCTCTTTTCTTTCCTATTTCCAGGCAACCCTACTACTGTGAATAAATCATATATAGCTCTGTTATCACCATGGATGTTTGGCAAAGAAATTTGCAGTATTTCTTCTTTAATCTTAAGAAGCACATATCTGCCAAGTTTAATGTTACCCTGTGAAAAGTAATAAGCACTACACTTCATATGTCAGCATTTCAGTGCCCAGGAAAGGAGTAAACAGTCATTGTTTTTCTAAATGAGAGAGTAAAAATTTCCAAAAGGTAAAGAGATTCTTTTCTTAAAAAAAAAAAAAAAAATTCCAGAAATGAAGACGTTGATTATGATGATATATGCCTTCACCACTGAACTTGTGAATATTTTAAACTGAGATTTTAGAAAGCACAACATATATAAATAAATGTTTTGCTTTAAAATAATTTACTGTTCAAAACAAGATTTAAGCTGTGTTGAGAAATTTGTCAAAATTAAATTTCTATCCCTACCCTACTGCTAAGTATAGTAGCACAGCTGCCATGAATCCTAAATTTGAATACATAACTTGTATAAGTGGGACATGTAATGCCTTTTCTCAAATAGAATATGGGGTCCTCTTGACATGTTTCAAGGCCATGAGTTTCCTTATTATAGTGTGCCAGCTATTCTGGTGGTGATATTAAAGTTGAAGGAAGGCTTCTTTGTAGAGAAGAATGTGATATCCATGCTCACATAGGTATTATGTTAATGTAAAGAATTATGGGAAAATTATTCAAACTAGAAAGGTCAAAATGATTTATTGCAAATTTTCCATCTCATTTGTGGATTTTTTTTTTTTAAGAAAAGTGAGGATGATTTTGCTTAGGAGAGCAGACCCACACAAGGTGTAGAAGAAGGATGCTCTCACCAAAGGTGCTCAGGGTGTCCACATGGTGGGGGGTGGCAGGAACCTGCAGTGGCAGTTGTCCAATGTGGGGTATCAATGCCTAAGTGAGGTGATGAAAGGACTTGAAGGGGATGGCATGGAGTGCTGTAGCCATAGTGGGATATGTAGGGGCCTACTCGGGACAGTAGTGATGGTGCACCCAGCAGGTTGTATCAGAGCCTAAGTGAAACAAGAGGGTGTCTCTGCAGTGGCACAGGAGGGAGCAGCAATATTGATGAGTGGCCACATAAAGAGCATCTTAAGAAAAAGTATTAATGATAATGGAAACCAGCTTTATCTCTGTCAGCAAAGGAAGGTACAAAGATGTAAAGGGAAAAAACCAGGATGTATCCTGGGGTATAACTTTGAAATTAGAGATATTGGTGTGAACTCCTGATTTTCAACTTATTTAGACAGACATAGAAATAAATGTAGATGTCAAAGTGTGTGCATACTTTTGTGTCTGTGTTTGAATGACCTGGCACCCAGATCTTTATTATTAAATATTACTCTCCCTTAAAAGGAGTCCAGGTTATTCGAAGAAATGGTTGAATGCAAGGTTGGGCAAGGAAAATGCCATATGAGCCTAGAACATCTTGTAATTTCATAAAATAAGGAAATGTTCAAAATATAATGAGGACATGTCAAAAGAAACCAGTTGAAAGAGGATTTCCTTGGCCAAATATAGGACAATTTGAAAATCATAATAAATAATAGCAACAAGTTATAACATCAAATAAAAATGAGAATCCATGAAGTCACACTCACATTAATAAATTAATAATTTGAAAGTTTGGAGGAATGGGATAGTTACATAATTTCACATTCCCACTAAATATGTATTCATTTCAAAGGGAAAACCAGTAACTTCCCAGTGAAGAATCCAGGCAGACACTACTTAAATTCAGTAATCAACATTAATATACATATAAGAAATCAAATCATGTCCTGACTAATAAGATGTGCAATGAGAAGAATACAATTGCTTCTGAAGTATTCCTGCAAGAAATGAAATGATTTTCCTGAATCTCATTATAAAGAAACACAAGACTCAAGCATACCAACAATTATGAAGATGGCTCAGGACCAGGTAACATTTCCTTCTCCTATAAGGTCGCCATGAGTCTAAGCCAACTGCACAGCAACTAACAACAACAAATTCTACCAAATACAAACTTATTATATGAAACTGAACTGTAATTAAGAATTGAAGTTTTGGAGGAAAATTATAATTCAGAACAGAAAATAATTTGCAACCTACTATGATTTTCCTAAAGCTCACAGTTTTCTTTGACAAAATATTACTCACTAACCTTTTCTCTCCTTAAGCCTGTGAATGTATTGTGAGACCTCCAGCTCTCTCTAGAGAGATTATGCTCCCAGAATATTGTCACTACTTTATTACCCAGAAAATTTAGCTTTACTAGTCTCATGTTTTCTCTGTCTTGAATAAATCCATGTATCTCATTCATTAGAGGACCACTAGTATGTGTTCCTAAGCAAAAGTGCTATCTACTACCCTTGATGGGAAAGTGGCCCTATTTGAACAGAGCAGAGCTATTATCTCCCTCATTTTAGGTAACTGACTTCTTTTAACAATCCTTAAAACTACATTCCGTTTCAGATTAAGCACATTGCACAATTGATTCATTGAACACTGTTTAGACAGAAACCTTTAAGTCTTTTACAAGAATTGCCTTTCGACTGCAGCTCTCTCATACTGCACTTGTTTAGTTGGAATTTTAACCAAAGTGTACAGCATTTATCCCTGTTAGGTTTCATCTTATTATATTTGGCCCATTACTTCGCCTGACAAGATCTTTTTGAAACTTGATTCTGGCATGCAATATAGTCACTATCCCTGCCAACTTCATGTCAAATGAAATTTGCTTAAGAGTGTTCTCTATCCTTACATAAGCCACCAAAAATGGCTAATAGGCATGTGCTGTTTTGTTACAGGATTCCAAGAGCTAAAAAGAAGATAAAATAACCCAATGAGTGATTTAAGGACAAACATCTTCACATTGGAAGTGAAGGTTTCATGTTCAGGCATGAGCTTCCATTTCTCTTTTTAATTCTTTCACTACTTATTTGGAGCTATGGGCTGTTGTGGTAAGGGAATGGATTATGAAATGGTGGGAGCCTTGAAAAATGTTATAATTTGGAAGAGCTATAGAAAGGCAAATGAGAGATCAAAGACACACATTTTAAGGAGTCATTTGCTCAGGGTCTTGCAAGAGCAGGGTGGCCTCCTTAAATTTTGCATTCGAGGCTTCTCATTTGCCTCACCCTTGCCTATGGAGAATTTAACTTAAAGAAGGTGTCTTTGTCAAAGATTTCCCCTTCAATCTACACTTGAACTGTCATATTACCACCTTTCTCATGCTGGCTGAAAACCATAGAGTTAATAATCCTAGAAATCTTCAATACAAACTTAAATTTGTCCTCAGTTCATTACTCTAGTGATCCAAGGTCATACCTACTTAGAGGATTTCCAGGAATCATTAATAATAGGTAGTTGGCATAATCTACCTTTTAATTAAGAACATAGACTAACAAGGTCATATTTTTTATTTTCAATACATTTTGCAAACATCTGTTGGCAGCCATTGTGTTATTTTCTTTGATCTGCTCTCCCCATTTCCTTGCAGCATCGTCCACCAATACCCATCACTTCCAGGAATACCATGTTAAACACCAATTCTGGCTTAGATAGAGAGTATATTGAGACCCTCATGGCATCCTTTTGTTGGTGCATGGAATTAATATGATCTGTACAGGTTGCCTCACTATGGTTCCTGGGGACCTGTACTATTGCTGCAATTCTGCATCCACTCCAAACTAATGCCTGTGTGGTCATGGAGCCCCAAGATACAGCAGCTCTCCCTTTCCCTTTCCTCAGGCCCATTTCACCAATGTACTGAGGGCCTATAGAGGTTGTATTCTCTGTTAGAATAGCATAAACCTCTTGGTCCATACTGGGTTTTATATATACAATTCTACCTCCTTTGCTTTTTAAAATAGTATTTTGTTGTTATTTGATGAGTAGGCAAATAAACTAATAAGGGTGAACAGTAGACACTAGGTATCCATGCTAATGATTAAATCAATAGCTGTTAATCTGCCTTACAGTTTGAAAATGCTTGGGAGCCAGACATTATGGCAGCTATGATATCTGGCACCTTCAGGACAGCAACTCCTCAGCAACTATGAACACTGCTTTACTTCCAAACCAAACCAAACACTGCCATGGAGTCAGACCCAACTCATAGAAACTCCTTCTTGGGTTTCCAAGCATGTATCACCATGAAAGAAGATTGCCCAACCTTCCTTCCGAGAAGTGGGTGGTGGGTTTGAACCACCAGCCTTCTGGTTAGCAGTCAAATGCCTTAGGCACTATATCAACAGGTTCCCATTGCTTTACTTAAGCACTCTAAACCAAAACCAAACCAAACTCACAACTGTCGAGTCGATTAGACTCATAGCAACCCCTCCAAGAGTTTCTGAGGCAGCATCTCTACAGAAGTAGATTGCCCAGTCTTCCTTCCGAGGAGTGGTTGATGGATTTGAACTACCAGCCTTTGGTTAGCAGTCAAATGCCTTAACCACTATGCCACCAGAGCTCCCTTAAGCACTCTAGTTGACCAAATTATAATCAACGAGTCCAAAGCCTAATGAATAAAGCAGATTCAGAGAAATATAGTGAAAATGCAATTCTAAATGGCAGCTACTCCCAGAACAAGCCAAGTTATTTGCCAATCTTTTCATTGTTCAGGAACAACTAGCTATGGTAGATTCTTAGTCAACTAAAGTAGATTATTATACTAATATTTTCAATTTTGATATAACTGGATTAAAATCTAGTGCTTTTATTTTTGTATTTGCATATTCCTTTGTTATGTTTTCTCAAGTTCTATTTGCCCTTTCAGCAACTATGTTTTAAGGCATTATTAGATATTACAATAGGCGCTGGGGATACAGCAGTGAAAACATTCAGAATCCCTGCTTTAATTCAGCTTATAAACTAGAGACACAGACAGAATGAAACTGTACTAAAGGAAACATTTGATTGAAAATGTATTTTATCTATGACCCAACAAAAGATCCTAATTAAAATGATATGAATCCACTATTTAGAAAAAGAAGAGGGGAGAAATTATCACTAGATGAGAGATTTTAACAGATGTATAGAATACATAAAGGAGTTGAAGGTATAGTCACTAATGAATTAAGTCAGAGAAAATCTCTATCATAGAATACACAGACAGGCTTGTAGTTCAAATTTATCTGAAGTGTAGAATGTGGGAGATGCTTGAGACTCCAAAAATGCTAGATTCCATTGAGGAAAAAGTTAGGCAGGAAACTAAAAATAGGAGGGATAATAGAATGTCTGTATTTGGGACAGTTGACTATTCTTCACATATATATGTTCTCAACCCCCAAATGAAGGACACTCAAAAGGAGGCTCTATCTACCAGGCAATAAAAGGAGGGTACTTCTCTAAAAATTTTGAGCACCCCTAGAGAAAATAACTTACTCAGCGTTCCTTCAATGTAAGAAGGACCCCTGGTGATGCAATGGGTAAGTTCTAGGCTGTTAATTGAAAGGTCAGTGATTCTAACCTACCAGCCACTTTATGAGAGAAATACTTGGTAATCTGCTTCCCATAAAGATGATAGGCTAGGAAACCCAATGGGATGCTTCTACTCTGTCCTGTAGGGTTGCTATGAGGTGGAATCAACTAGGCAGCACACAATAATAGAATAAGAAACTTATACGTAGGATTCTCTCAGTGCCCTCCTCTGTTGTCCTAAAGAAGTGTTTGCCTATCACTTAGCACTATCCACATATACAGAGCCACTAGTCAGCTTTTTTACTGTCTTGTCAAAATCAAAAACAAACAAACAAACAAACAAACAAAAAAAAACAGATAAATAAGATGCATCAGAAACCTGTAGGAAGCCAATATGAAAGTGTGACCAAAATAAGGAAACGTAAAAACCAGCCTCAAAAAAAACACGTAATTATTATCCTCAGATTCATGAAGAAATTGCACCCACAAAACAAGAGTAAGTAGCTACAAAAACAATAAAGAATTAAAAGGGTTTCTTTCAGATGAAATATATTGCTGCCAAATAAAGACTGATAAAAATATAAAGATGAGGAATCCTCCCAGAACATACAGCAAACAAAACAAAACAAAACAAAAAAAAAACACTGAAAATGTGAGAGAAAAGATCAGAAGCATAGAGAAACAATCAGTCCAGAAGGTTTAAACATCTGATTAACGAAATAGAATTTCTAGAATAAAGATAAAATAGATGAGAGAAATTATCAAATAAATAATTGATTATGAGTCTCCAGAGTAAAATATTCAAGTCTCCACACTGAAAGAGAGTACTAACTATCTACCACAAGGAATTAAAATAGACTGCTTCCTTGATTCAGTAATTTTGGACCACATAGATAAGGTTTTAAAATCTTTCAGAGAAGAAAAGCTAAGCCATGTACAGTGGAGAGGGAATCACAAAGTGTGAAGTTTTGTTTTGTTTTTTAGCACCAATTGTAGTGCATGGTGGTGCAGGAGCCTTGGTGGTGCAGGGCTAGGCTACTACTGAAAGGTCATCAGTTCAAACCCACCAGCCGCTCTGCGGGAGAAAGATGTGACAGTCTGTTTCCATAAAGACATTCAGCCTTGGAAACCCCGTTCTACTCTGTCCTGTAGGCTTGCTAAGAGTCAGAATCGACTCCACAGGAGTTGGAATTGGGTTTGGGTTTGGGTTTGGATGCTGGAAGATAATGAAGCAATGTCATGGGATTTATAGCAATTATTTTCAGCATAGAGATTTATATTCAATCAAAAGTTGTATCAAGTTAAGCACTAGAATAAAAAAAAAAAAACTTTCAGATATGTGAGGAATCAGAAAAATTACCTTCCCACACTTAAGGTAAAGAGGAGTCTCCAGATACTACACTAGCTGTGCATCAGATTTAGAAAAGAACAAGCACAGATCGAAGCAGAAGGACTGAGGATATGCTTGTAGCTACTACGTAAGAAGACAGCAATGAATATGTCCAAACATGTAATGGCTATATAAATCATGGCCCACTCATACAGCCTGATAAAATAAATGTCAACTAAGAGTATTTATTGATATGTTCATTATATCTTAATTAATGAAAACAGATTATAAGAAAGTAATTTGCTAATTGTGTGTATGTATACACTTCCACACAGAAAAATTCTAGAAGACTACACTAAAATTTAAAGATTAATAATGGTTTTCTCTGGTGTTACAAGTACTTTAACACAGGTTTTCTTTTTTTTTTTCAATGAGCCTATATTTCTTTTACGATAAAGATACAAAAATGACTGGTTGTTCTGTGTTTTTTGTATTTAAGTAGGCTCAACACACTGGAAAGGAGCTATGGAGGTGTTGTGATTAAAGCATTGGACAACTAAGCAAACAGTTTGAAGCCACCAGCTGCTCCATAGGAGAACAATGAAGCAGTTTGCTTCCATAAAAATTTACAGCCTTGGAAATCCTCTGGGGCAATTGTATTCTGTCCTGCAGGGTCACTAGAGGTCACTATGAGTCAGAATCAACTTGATTACAGTGGGTTTTGGGGTTGTTTGTTTTTTTTTTTTTACATTTACTGTATACTTCCTCATTTTATTTTTCAGTTACTTCTCAAACCTCTGCAATCTAGTCTTCTGTCCCCAAGTTTTCACAAAAGCTACTTTCACCAAGGTAATAAATGGCTTCCTAATTGCAAAACCAGTGGACATTTTGTTGTTATTACATTATTCAACCTCTCCGTGTTATTTGGTATTAATAAATGCTCTCCTTCTCTAAATTCTCCCCCTTTTTGGCTTCCTTGACCCTACATACTCCTAGAGCCTTTACTCCTCTATCTCTTGGGCCCTCCTCCTTCAGTGTCAGTATTGTCAACATGGTTCCCTTGACCCATGGTGGTGGTTCAATATGCACTTTCTCTGGGCAACCTCACACTCTCCTATGAGTTGATGTACCATCTCTACGTTGAAAAGGAGCTCTGGTGGTGTAGTGGGTTTTTGGTTACTTCATTTCTAACAGAAAATACCACAAATGGGTAACTAACAAACAGCAATTTTATTCTCTTACACTTTAGGAGGCTGAAAGTCTGAGTTCTAAATGCCAAGCTCTAGGGGCTAGGTAAAAGTCCTCAACCTTGGGCTTCAGCTCTGCCTCCTGCTCCTGGCCCACTGGAGCTAAAGGCTTTTTTTTCACTCAGACAGCTGCTGGCTGCTGATATTAACAAGCCCAAGTCAACAAATAAATGGCACAGTCTCAAAATTACCAAACAACATGGCAGGACACAAATTCAAGTCCAGAGAAAGTCCCAAGAGCAGCAGGAAACATGGCAGGCTGCTAAATGAAGACTCAGTTACATGCAGGATCCATGTGTTCCAAAAAGCTGTAGATCATTCCCAAAGCTTCTCCTCATATACTGGCAGCAGACCACATCCCTAAGGCAGACTCAGCTCCTTGTGCCAGATTCCACCGTGGAGTTGATTGCCACTCTCATCATGGGAAATAACTACAACCAGCTTCCCAGCCACTCAAAACCAGGTCCAGCCAAGTTGGCATGTAACCTTAACTACCACAGTGGGTAAGGCATTTGGCCAGCAGTTCAAACCCACCAGCTGCTGTGTTGGGGGAAGATGAGGAAATCTACTTCCATAAAGATTTACAGCCTGCAAACCCAATGGGGGTCACTATGAGTCAGCACCGACTCAATGGCAGTGGATTTTTAACATGTTGAAAGAGCCCTAGTAGTGCAGTGGTTAAGCAGCTAGTCTGTTAACCAAAAAGTAGGTTGTTCCAATTCACCAGCTGCTCCATGAAACAAAGATATGGCAGTCTGTTTCCATAAAGATCACAGCCTTGAAAACCCCACGAGACACTTCTGCTCTGCACAGTAGGGTCACTATGAGTCGGAATTCATTCAAAGGCATTGGGTTTGGTTTTTGGTAGTTATATACTGTTGACTCTATTATGTTTATTTCCAATTTGGATTTGTGGTCTGTAAAGACTGATGTTAAACTGCCAACGAGGTAAGTCCACTTGGATATGTAAAACTGGGTTTATTATCTTCGTCTTTGCTCTCATACACAACTAATTCTTCTGTTATTCCTATCTCAGTTTTACATGCCCATTTCCCAAGTCTCAAATCTCCATGTGGATTTCTTTCACTGACTCATTCTACATAAGGTTCTTATTTCCCTTGTGTTGACTCTTCCTCACCATTTTTATTGTCATTGCTTTAGTATAGATCCTTTACCATTTCACATTTGCAGTGATAAAATAACTTGTAAATGATCTATCCCCCAGCCTGTAGTCCAACTAAAGCATACCACCACCACCACCCACACACTGCTGCTAGAGTGAACTTTCTAAAATGCAAATCTCTTTTATTCCCCTCCTCAAAATCCCTTAACATTTCCCTATGGCCCTCAGTGTAACTCTCTTCACCTAAGAGGCGTTGTGGTTGGATCCTATCTATTTCTCCACCTGAGAAGCATTATTTTCCTCATTGCCTCCTAGAATCTAGATCTCTCCATGCACATTTCTCTCCTGCCAGAAAGAACCTTCTTTTCCAGATAAATTCACCCAGCTCTTACTCATCCTTCTGGAATCAGCTCAAATATTTCCTCGAGGAAATCCATCAAACTTATCATTTGTTTTTAGTTTTCTCTACTAGATTTTGAGGTCTTTGTTGAAGGAACTGCATTTTTCCTTTCTATTAGATTGAATAGGAGTTCTGATAGCATACTGGTAAAAGCCTTTGGCTACTAACCAACAGTTTGAACCCTCCAGCTGTTCTGTGGGGGAAAGATGAGGCAGTCTGCTTCTGTAAAGATTTACAGCCTTGGAAACCCTGTGGAGCAGGTCTACTCTGTCCTATAGGGTCACTATGAGCCAGAATTGACTCCATTACAGTGAGTTTTATTTTGTTTTGTTTTACTAGATTGAATAGGAAATTGTTATCTTTACATTAAAAATGGTCATAAATTAACAGCTTCATGTGATTGAGCTTAATGTATCCCAGCACATAATATAATACCTGGCAAACTTAATGGATGTTGGATACTCTTTTTTGTTGAAAAAAAGATAATAATAATTTTCCCCAAAATCAGGGAAAGTTAGTCTTGACATCTGGGTCTGAATTTATCAGAACAATAATAAAAAATAAAATTTCATTGTTATAAGATCAAATATTAAGTGTTTTAAGATAAGAAACAACTGACAGCATTTATGTCAGTTAAGAATATCAAAATAATGATTTCAACTGTACTAGTTTTTTTGAAGCTCAATAACAAAATCTAGCACAAGAAAGGAATCATTAGTTGGAATATGAGACATTATGAATATGAAGTCAAAATTCACTTAAGCTTCTAATATATAAATTGTAGAGTGCTTTTCTATATGATCTTCATGAAAAGACTTTTTCATGAGGAAGAGAGAATAGATTTGCTATTGAATATTCTGCCTTCTGCCTCCCTGTGGTTAATTTTTAATAAACAGTATGTGGTAAAATCAAACGCTGTTTTCAGTCATTCTTGGTTTACATGGATGTTTAGAAGAAGGCTACCTGCTGAATGGGAATGAAAAACTATTGATTGAACATTGTGAAATCAATTGGACCTTTTTAGTGTTTTACATGTGTTTGTTTGTTTCCTAGTTATTTTCAAATGGGTTGACTGATTTTGCCCACAGTTACTGCACTCCAATTTCAAGCCAAATTTTAGGAGAAAATCAAAGCCAATCTTAGGAGAAACTTTCTGGTAGACAAGATTTGTCTTCAGGTGAGACTGGAACATTTTTGAGTAAAATCGTAAGGTATATCCAATATGTCCCAGGTAACCCTATATCTGCATCTTCTCTATTTTCTGTTTATATGATGTCCCTTTCTTTTCCATCATGGGATCAGACCCACTTTTAGTCAGAAGTTGAAAGGTCTTACTCTTGACTTAGGAAATGTAGGCAACAATGAACAAGAGCAAGAGATATTAACAGAGGCAGCAGGCTTTCCCACGACCTCAGAACATTCCAGTTTCCATCTTGCTCTGTAGAAGGTGGCACTGATTAATAGCATAGGCTCTAGAGTCAGAACAATTTGTGGCTTGAATTGTTTTTATATTACTTGTGAAAACTAGGGAAATGAACCTTTTTGAGCTTCTATTATGTCACCAAAAAATTCTGGTGGTGTAGTGCCTAAGGCATTTGACTGCTAAGCAGAAGGTTTGGAACCCCAAAGGGGGTCGCTATTATTTGGAATTGACTCGATGGCAATAAGGTTTTTGTTTTGTTTTGTATTATGTTATCTGTAATATGGATTAATAATAACACCTATCTCATAAATTTGAGGATTATATTTAAAAACTACATACCATATTTTTATGCAAGTAACACTCACTTTCTGCATTTGTTTGCCAACCACACACTCCCGCCTCAATGCCAGGTATTTTCATAAGCACCAATATCCCAATCATGTCACTTGTTGCTGTAAGAAGAATTAGCATAGTACACTTATGAAAATATCTTGCTGGCGAAGTGTGTGGTTGGTAAACAAAAGTAGAAAGCATCCATTATTTGTGTATAAATATGATATATAACTCATGGCAGAGTGTTTGACATAGATGTATAGCAATTATTTGATAATTGTCATCTATGGACATTATCCATCCTCAAGCAGATGCTATCTAGCGTACCCTTTAAAATCAGAAATGTTGTTGTTGTTGTTGTTATGTGCCGTCGAGTCGGACCCGACTCATAATGACCCCTCCTTGGGTTTCCGAGGCAGTATCACTACAGAAGTAGATTGCCCCATCTTACTTCCGAGGAGCGGTTGGTGGGTTTGAACCGCCAGCCTTCTGGTTAGCAGTCAAGTGTCTTAGCCACTACGTTACCAGACCAGAGCTCCTTAAATCAGAAATAGAGGTTCCATAACTGAACTTTACCAAGGACATTTTCTGAACTTTTTATTTTAAAATAATTACAAATTCACGGGAAGATGCAAAAACAACAACAACAACTAGCTACATAGTGATCTTATGTACTCTTCATCTGGTAACAAGGTGAATTATGTAAGAGCTTGAATAATTATAGTACAGTATCAAACCCAGAAAACTGACATCAGTATAAAAAGCTTATTCAGATGTTATCCATTTTGCATGCACTCATCTGTGTATGTATGTGTGTGTGAGTGGTTTTATGGAATTTTATTACATGTAGATATGTGTAACCACAACAACAATTAAGATACAAACTGTTCCACCAAGACTCCCTTATGCTACCTATTTATAGCCACACTCACCTTCCTTACTCCCCATGCCTAACCCTCAGAACCATTAATCTGTGTTCCATTTCAATCGTTCTGTAATTTCAAAGATGTTTTATAAATGGGATCACACAGGATGTAATTGCCTTAGTTTCCTACTGCTGCTAAAACACAAACACCACAGTGGGTGGATTTATAGAAAACAAAATTACTTTCTCACAGTTTAGGAAGCTAGAAGTCTGGATTTAGGACACCAGCTATAGGGCAAGACACTGTCAACTCTAGTTTCTTTCAGTTTCTATTCTTCAGCTCCTTGGCAATCTTCATGTGGTATCTGTCTTCCCCTATTTGTGCTCTCTCATCTCTGTGTCTATGCTGCTCCTTATAACTCAAAATAATAAGGTTTAGGACACACTCTGCAATTATATGACCTCATTTACATACAAAAGAAAACTATTCCCAAATGAGTTATATTCACAGGTATAGGTGTTAAGATTCTAACACATATTTGGGGTATGGGGGGGATACAATTCAATTCATATCAGTAACTTTTTGAGGTTGCTTTTTTATACTCAACATAATTCCCTTGAGATACCTCTAAGTTATTGTGTGTAAAAAGTTTGTTCCTCTTTATTGCTGCACAGTATTATTCCATCGAATGGATGTAAAAATTATTTTAATCATTTTTGCAGGGCATTTGAGTTGTTCCCAGTTTTTGTCTATTACAAAGATGCTATATACATTTGTGCATAGGTTTCTGTGTGAACATAAGCATACTGTAAGATTTCAATTCTTTTGACTCTTCAGAAGTTTATGACCCGGGACATGAACTATCTTAATAAATGTTCTGAAAAGAATGCAAATTCTGCTGGTTTGGGGTGGAGTGTTCTATAAATGTCTATTATATCCTGGTAGTTGGTGGTGTTGAGTTCTTTCATACTTTCACTGGATTTCTCTTTCAATTTCTATCAGTTGCTGAAAGGTGTTTAGAAGTCTCCACCTAGAATAGTGGATTTGTCTATTTCTCCTTTCCATTCTTTGCCTCAAATATTTTGCAGCTCTATTGTATGATGCATACATATTTAGGATTTCTGTCTTCTTGGTGGATTGACCCTTTTTATCATTGTATAATGATCCTCTCTGTCCATGGTAATTTTCTTTAATCTAAAGGATATTAATATGGCCATTTCTGTTTTCTTTCAATTAATTAATGTTTTCATGATAGATCTTTTCCATCCTTTTATACTCAACCTATTTATATAGCTATATTTGAAGTGAGTTTTTTGGAAACAGGATACAATTGAGTTATGCTTTATAACTCATTCTATCAATCTCTGTCTTTTAATTGGTGTATGCTTAGTTTCTTAATGCTTCTATAATACAAAGACCACAGTGAGTGGCATTAAATGACAGAAACTTATTTTCTCCCCATTCTACAGTCTGAAAGTCCAAATCAGGGTTTTAGCCTTGTGGATTCCTTCCTTGTCACTTGCTTTGGACATTCCTTGGTTCTTGGCAATTCTCACATGGCATCTGCCTTCCTCAGTACCACTCCTCTGTGTCTAATATGCATTTTTTATAACCCAGAAGTTATTGGGTTTGGGACACACCCTACACTCCTACACTAGTGTGGAACTCTGTTTTCAAACAGGATAATACATCCACAGATACAGGGATTAAGATACAAACACGTATTTTGAAAGAAGCACAATTTGATCCATAACATCCCACCTCTTGCCCCCTCTCTACAAGATTTATGTGTCCTTCCCATAAGTAAAACACATTAATCTTATTTTGTAGTATTTTATACCATTTACTTTTCATGTAATTATCAATATATTAAGGCTAATGTCTGGCATTGTGTTTATTGTTTTCTATTTATTGTTTTCCATTTCTTTATTTTCTTTTTCTTGTCATTCTGGAGGTTGTTTTTAATTTTTTCCTAAAATTCTATTTTAATTTATTTAGGAGCTCTGGTAGCATAGTGCCTGTGTTGGATTGGGTTCTCTAGAGAAACACAAAAACCAGCAAAGTATATATATATATATATATATAGAGAGAGAGAGTGAGAGATTTATCTTAGATAAATGGCTCACAAACGTGTAGAAGCCGACAAGTTCAATCTGAAAAGTTCGTCTCTGGAGGGGGATGGGGCCCAGGGCCGTCTGGCTTTCACACGCACGGCAGAGGAGTTCAAGTCACAAAGTTCGTCTCTGGAGAGAGATGGGGCCCGGAGTC
>NW_006921720.1:5772221-5789394 GCF_000298275.1 Orycteropus afer afer
CCAAGGAGGGGTCACTATGCATGAGGTCCAACTCGACGGCACATAACAACAACAACAACAACATAGCTTTTGAAGGAGCTCTGGTGGCGTAGTGCCTAAGGCATTTGACTACTAACCGGAAGGTTCTTGGTTCAAACTCACCAGCTGCTCTGCCGAAGGAAGGTGGGGCAATCTACTTTCATAAAGATATACTGCCTTGGAAACCCAATGGGGATTGCTATGAGTCAGAATTGACTCACTGGCAGTGGGTTTGGTTTTTCTGGTTTTATAGTGTTTTTGAGTATATCTATTTTATAGATTTTTAAAGTAGTTTTTGTAGATAATAGATTATACATATAAAACTCTGTCATATTCTGTTAGTATCATTATTTTACCAATTTTAGTCAAGTAGAACCTTGCCTCCCTTTATGTCCATTTACACCCTCCCCCGTTTACAGTTGTCCAAAATCTTTTCTCTACATATATTGTATGCATACACTGTCATTATTTTTGTGTCAACCATCAGATAAAATTTAGAAAACACAAGAGAAGAAAGAAAGTCTATTGGATTTTTAACTCTTTCTGCTGCTCTTCTTTATTGATGGTCCAAGATTCCTTAATTGATCCTTTCATATTTGTTTAGAGAACAATCATTTAACCATTCTTTTGCAAGAGGTGTGCTGGGCACAAATTCTCCTGGTTTATAATTATCTGAGAATATCTTGATTTACCTTTCATTCCTAAAGATTATTTCACTCAAGTTAAAATTATGGGTTGAGAATTCTTTTTTTTTTTTTCACTTGTAAAATGTTGCACCACTTGCTTCTGGTCTCCATAGTTTCTGATGAGAAATTCACTGTCACTCAGTTTGTTCTCTACAGCTAAGGTGTCTCTCCTCTCTTGCTATTTTCCAGATTTTTTACCTTTGTCAATGATTTCAAAAGTTTGATTAATATGAGTCTTGGAATAGATGTCACTGGGTTTATTTTGTTAAGCATTTTCTCTGTTTCTTGAATCTGTAGGATTATGTCCTTTGGCAACTTTGGGGAATTTTCAGCCATTATTATTATTTTTAAAAATACATTTTTAGCACTATCTTTTCTCTCTCATTCTAAGACTCTGATGGCACAAATGTTGGATCTTTTGTTATAGTTCTCATGTAATTCAGAAGCTCTGCTCATTTTTTTTTTATTCAGTCCATTTATTTCTATTGTTTAGATTGGGTAATTTCTATTTTCAAGTTAACAGACACATATACACACACACACTTTTAAAACAATTTAGACACTAGAGCCCCAAACTGGACATTAACCCGATTAACACTACTCGGTGGAAATTTAATTCCCATTCCTGACTGCATCTTTGGGTTCTCCATCATCTTCACTACTTAAGTTTTGGATTTCTAGCTTTTCCTGGAATATCTCAGTGCTTCCAAATACAAAAAAAAAAAAAAACATTATTCACCCCAGTGCTCATGCAGACATGCCTCTAGATGACCCAAAAAGCCTGACCTATGATCACTTGTCCTTATGCCAGTGAAGTGTAACAGCAACATATGGAAAGGATGCTTTTAGACTTTTAACATATCTGAAGTCCTTAAAAGGGACTCTGGTGGCATAGTCTCTAAGGCATTTGACTGCTAAGTAGAAGGTTGGCAGTTCAAACACAATAGCCACTCTGCAGAAGGAAGACTGGGCAATCTACTTCTGTAAAGGTTTACTGCCTGGGAAACTCAAGTGGAGTCACTACAAGTCAAAATCAACTCGATGGCAGTGGGTGAGCTTCTGAAGAGCCCTTAAAGATAAATTAAAACAGCACATTGGAACAAACAGGATTGTTGGGGTCAGAATACAGTGAATTTGGGAGCAGAAAATATCTTCTCAATAATGTCTAGACTTAAGATGCAGATAAAAAACGAACCTGAAACAGGGTTATATTTTGTAGTGATACCTCTTCAGAAACCCAAGGAGGGATCACTAATGAGGTAGATCCGACTCCACAGCAGTGAGTTTGGTTCGGTTTTGGTTTGGCACAAGAAGTGTATGCAAGCTCCGCAGTATTTGGGATGCTGTTATCATCACACCTCTTTGATAGCTCCAAAGCAAATTTAAACCAACTCAATTGCCTCCCCAATGAGTTTGGCAGGAAGCCCAGAATCTCCTCAATCTAAGCCAATGACCTCTATTTCCTGGATTGTCCAAAAACTCAGGAGCTTATTCGGCCCCAAAAGAGATCTGTCCAGCATCCACTTCTATAGGATAAGAGTCCTGTGGCTTTCACTCTGCTGCTGTCCACCCCTTCCTACTGTCATAGAGGATGCCAAACTTTAAAACCCAAAAGATGAGTTCTACTCTCTTTCAGCTTGAATGTCTCTGAGGAGGTATGTTAACTCTCTCTGTGACAAGTCCCTAAGCAATAGTCCTACAGGAGTTACTACTCAAGATTGAGAAGAGGGACTTATGCTAAAGCAGTGTGTGTGTGTGTGTGTGTGTGTGTGTGTGTGGCGGGGGAGGGGGGGAGATACATGTTGGTAATAGATTACTTTCATATTTGTCAGGACTGCTTGCTACATTATTTTTCCCAATAAATTTAATCAAAGGCTTTATTTTGAGGCAAAACTCTGAATATGAATAAATTGTCCTGGCAAATAGTCTTTTGCTTTTCTAAGAATTGGTCACCAAAAACATTTTCTGAGCACCCATGTGTGCTGAGAAGTTAGCTATGTGCTACTTGACTTAGGCTAACATAACCATGATTAATAAAAAACCCACTGCTGTCAAGTCGGATCCAACTCATAGGAACCCCTCCTTGGGTTTCTGAGTTAATATCACTACGGAAGTAGGTTGTCCAACCTTCCTTCTGAGGAGTGGCTGATGGGTTTGAATTTATGAAAAACAATCTAGCATTCCTATGTACCTTGCCTTACATTTCCTTTAGCTTTTTGAGGAGGCTATTAAGGCAATTGCGAAGAAGAAGCTATTAGTAACCAGGATATTTGAAAGAGGAGCTTTCTGAAAAAACAATTCTCACAGGAATTGATTACTAATAGTGTTTAAGTTACAGTAACATTCAGTACATTTCAGATAAGATTCCTAAAACCAAAACTTCCATTTCACCTTTAAGAGATCTTATGACCACTTTGCTTACTAAGCAATCATACTTCACAAGAACCAGACAGCTTTGGACTCAAAATATATCCCTTTGGAAGAGCATCCTGAAAGTCTATGACAAGAAAGCTCTGTCTCCTTGCTTAAGTGGTTTTCAACTCCTGGAATAATTTTCTGTTATTTCATTTTGTGCCTCACTGAATTATTCTGTTCTCTTAATTCCCACGAAATGTTGGGTTTTTTTGTTTTGTTTTTCCCTCATCCTCTAGTTTTTCTTTCCTTGTCAGAAAGAATGATCACTCCCAGAATTGTTTCCTTCTTTTGGGGGAAGGTAGAGGTTTCAAAAATTATCTCATTGCTCTAAGTGGTGGGGTCTTTTCAACCACTAATGAAATGCTTTTCACAGAAACTTACCTAGTGTCCTAAATGTATGGTATCCAGACTCTTCCCTCATTTATAACTTTATTAACTTTATTCTTATTATGCACCTTTCAGAACTTGGTTTCAAGATGTGCATAGCTACCAGAAGTCAAATAATATTTGAAAGCTGTAGGGAAAATTCCAACTCTCTGGCACAGAAGACTACAGGATATAGACAAATGTTAAAATATATACATATAATTAGAGAAATATAAGCATTCTTTGCAAGTGTCAAAGAAGAGTTTATTTATATGAGAGATTATGGTCACTTACTAGATCAAAATCAGGAAAGGAATGATCATATGAACAAATTACATAAAATGAACATTTTTCCCTTTCTCCTTAAAAGGAGTTTAGCAATTATGTATTTGTCAAACTTTTCTCTAAAAATCAGCACAGAAATTCAGGCTGAAAGAGCTTAAATGGCCCCTAGATATAACCACATTCCTGAAAAAATAATTTTCAGTCTATTCATAAGCACCTCCAGCAATGGAAAGCACCATTTCCAAAGGCAGCCTTTTTCCTTGAATTTTTTACTTCCCAGAAATAACTCAGGGCCCTATGTATAAACACATCAAATAACCACTGCTCCCACCCAGGATGCTGCCTCCACTTATCTATAATCCTTCCTCACAGTGAATCAATATCTTTTTTCTTCCTAAAACTTGGACACATTGGTTCTAGCTTTGCCCTCTTAGGCTACACAGAATAAATCTAATCCATCTTTTTAAAATGTAAAAACATTATACTCAAAGACCACCCATCATGTGCCCTCCCTCAAGTATTCATTCTTATAAACTAAACATCCCATTCTCCTACAACTATATGATATTGTAGACCACTAGCCATTCCAGAACTCTCCCTCTGGACTCCCTTCAGGAATAACTTTAATGATCACTGAACAGATGATTCCTGGTGAGGTCTAATCAACATACAATCCAGCAAGACCACTCAGACACTTTCCATAAACCTAGCCTAAACCACATGAGCTTTCCTGGCAGACACATCTGCTCTTTATTCATTAAGCTCATAGTCAACTAAGCCAAATATCCTCTACCCTAGAAGTGTACCATTTGTCTTTTCAACCTATGCATATAACTTTGCATTTAGATCTCTTATACTTTGTTACATTTATCCAAGCATTCTAACTTTTTAAAGTTAGACTCCTGCTTTTTTATCCTACCTACTATATTTTTCTAATTTTTAATCTCTGATTTGATTGGCATGTCATCAATATATTTCAGTTAAACTGCCAAACAGAACAAGATGGACACTTTTGCCATGTCCCTACAGAAATCTGTCAATACAATGATCTTTCCCGTTCTCTTCAGAACATGACCACTCTGACCCAACTAATCCAGCCTAAGCTTGTATCCTAGAGTTCACTTCATAAATAAGCATCCTTCCATGCTCTTTTATTTATCAGCACTATATCATTTTTTTATAGACACATCCTCTTTTTGAGTACACAAAGCCATACTGACCTTCACAGTGAGGAAAACAGCTAAGATTGTTACTGGTGATCTAGGATGAATACACTTAGAGATTTTTTGTTCCAGTAAGCTTTGCACAGCATATCTTGTACATATGTCATCCTAGCTGTACTGCACTCTATAAGAAAACAAAATCTAGGTGCGTTTGAATCTAAACCAAATTGAGAAGACGAATGTTGACCTAATTGTATTTCTTTTCTCTATTGTATCCCTCTCAGAATCTACTCTTATACAAGACAGTAAACTGGTGTCTTCATGCCAACCTCCACCCTTCTACTGTGGTGTCCAACCCAAATTTCTCAACATAGGAAGTCCTACCTAGTCCAGACCTTTCTTCCCTCCATGTACACCCAAACTGAAAACATAAAGCTCATGTGTGATATTTTCTTAAAAGTTAACTATTTTGATAGGCTAGACTTATTAAATGTATTTGAGTTAAGGTGTTATCCAAAAACCAAACTCACTGCCATCAAGTAGGTTCTGACTCATAGCGACCCCTCCTTGGGTGTCTGAGGTGGTATTTCTATGGAAGTAGATTGCCCTATCATCCTTCCTAGGAGTGGCTGGTGGGTTTGAACTGCCAGCCTTCTGGTTAGCAGTCAAATGCCTTAGGCACTACACCAAAAATATCACCACACCAATTAATATTTGCATATTAGCATAACTTGTCAATGTCCTAAAACAAACAAACAGGCATTGGAGGAGGGTTCCAGTATTCCTTAAATCAAATCTTGTCAGTGAGGCAGCTGCATACCTCTGCTCACATGCAAAGCCATTCCTTACCCTGCAACCATCCCTGTATGGCTGTGAAAGCTGACATACGACCTTTCACAAAGAGCAAGTTTTACTATCTTTAGTTTTATTTATTAATGACAAGTTCTGTTGAAATTGTGTTGCCTTCTTTAATCTTCCTTAATCAGAATTACATAGATGATTTAAAAAAAAAAAAAAAAGCCTACCTGTTAGTAATTATCCATCTTTCACTCCAAAGTTCCGTTTTCTTGTATATGTAAAACACTCTACTTGAGAACAAAATGGAAAGATTTCAAAAGAAATACCCCAAAAAACAACTATACACAGAAGCAATAATAACATCGCCAACATAACCAAGACATTGCGCCTACCACCCCCAAGGGTCAACTTTCATTTTAAAAGATCTCAAACACCACCATTGACATTGCATCCCCTCTTCATTAAAACATAATCAAGATTTTACAACTGTCATAACAATATCTATATCAAAATATCAATTTACAGCTCTGAATGTTTTACGATTTTTTTTACCCAATTTAAATTAAATTAAACTAGCTCATACATGCACATTTTTGGAATACTTAAAAGAAATTTCAACAAAAATTTTATAATTCTTAAGCTGGGTTCTTGAGAGAAGCAAAACCAATAAAGCTTATATATGTAGATAGATAGATAGATTAATCTCAGAGAAAGGGCTCACATGGTTGTTGTAGAGGCTGGAAAGTCCCAAGTCTATGGGTCAGATGTCAGGCTGGAGGCTTCTGACTCACATAGCTGCAATGACTGATGAACCCAGTATCAATGAGTAAGATGACATGTTGCCGGTTCTAGTCCAAACAGCTGGAGGTCAGTTGATGCTGAGCCAGATGTAGGATCCAGATTAAACAAAAGCCAGAGAGCTTTGCCAGAATGTCCAGATATATTGGATATAGGCCAAACTCCTGAGGAAACTCCCTTTCAAATGATTGGCTGCTCATAGCAGATATCATTGATATGATTACATTATATCAGACACAATCATGGGGGATGACTATATCATTACGTAACTGACAAACTGCATCATAACTGGAAAACCATTGAGAATCATGGGCCAGCCAAATTGATGCACAACTTTAACCATCATGCTACATCCTTTGTCAACTTGGCACCTGTACACATTTCCTCAAACCATGCACAGTCACTAAATAAAGATAATTATAAAGTCATACTTGGACCTAATGTGATACAACTAACAGACACACAACCAAAAATGTGCTAGCCTCATTTACATCTTGTATTTTATAAATGAAGAAAACAAAAGTACCTGATGTACACATAAAGGAAGAAATAGTCATAAGAAATACCACCCTCATTTCTGCAAGTGGTCATGTGGGCATAGAAGGTATTTAGAACTATCTTCTTCCACCATCCATTATGTATTCCCTTCACCCTCAGCAAGCAATGCAGCTGGTCATGGTTCTTTGCTTGGTGGGTTGACCCAAGCCTTCATTCCTGAAGGATCTGGGTCAGTTAGTAGTCATTTTAGAATTAGGTTGCTGTAGTTTTCCATTGACTTTGTAGTAATATTAAGAGATGTCCCAAGGAATCTCCTGTATTCCAGACATATTCTTCTTTACCTCCATCACATAATATCAATCCAATTTCCCCTTGGTAATTAGGATCAATCACATCAGCCAATAAAGTAACTCCCTTCTTTGCCTGTTGACCCAAAGGCATGAGGAGCCCAAAATGGCTGGGTGGCATTCTTAACTTACAATTAAATGAAATCAGTATTGTGTCTCCAGGTGGAAGTATTCCTCCCTTTAGAACTAAGACCTCCTGACCTACAGAGAATAGGAATAGGAAGTAAAAATCTTGTGAGTGGGTCACTAATATGAATCCTGGCTTTTGGAGAAATGATACTATATATTGGCTGCTGGTATAGAGCACATTCAGCCTCCTGGAGAACATTGCCCCAACTCTGCAATGTTCTCCAGGAATCATGGTGCCATAATTGTATCTTTAAGAGGCCATTCCATTGTTCTGTCAAGCCAGGTATAGTATGATGGGAAACAGGATAAGACCAGTGAATTCCATAAGCATGGGCCCATTACCTTACTTCATTTGCTGTGAAGTGAATCCTTTGATCTGAGACAAGGTTTTATGAGATACTATGATGATGAATAAGGCATTCTGTAAGTCCATGGATGGTAGTTTTGACAGAAGCATTGTGTGCAGGGAAGGCTAATCCATATCCAAAGTGTCTATTCCAATAAGAACAAAGTTCTATCCTTTACATGATGGAAGTGGTAAGATGTAATCATTCTTCTACCAGGTTGCTGGCTGATCATACCAAGGAATGGTTCTATATTGAGGACCCAGTGTTGGTCTTGGCTGCTGGCAGATTGGGCATTCAGCAGTGGCTGAAGCCAAGTCGACCTTGTTGAGTGGAAATCTATGTTTTTGAGCCCATGCATAATCTCCATCCCTGCCACCATGGCCACTTTGTTCATGAGTCTGTTGGGTAATGATAGGAGTTAGTGGGAAAAGAGGATGACTGGTTTCCACAGAATGTGTCATCTTACCCACTTGATTGTTAAAATACTTCTCTGCTAAGGTAAACTTTTGGTGAGCATTCACATGACACACAGTTGTCTTCACTTATTTAGTATGTAGAGGCCTCTCTACATACCTCTTCCCCACACATCTTTGCCACCAATTTTCCAAACATGTTCCTTCCAAGTCACTATCTGGCCAAACCATTGCCACAGCCCATGAATCAGTATATAATCATACATCTGGCCAATTCTCCCTCAAAGCAACCACTGCTCAAACTTCTGCTCATTGGGAGGATTTTCTTTCACAGCTGTCTTTTAAGGAGGTACCAAGAAAGGGGTTGCAGTTCTTTGGTTGTCTACATATTGTGCAGAACCAGCTGTAAAACGAGCAAAAATTTTCTCTTCCTCAGTCAGCTGATCATAAGGACAGCCATAGGTGCAGACTGGGGGATGTAAGGTAATGTGAGAGGAATGGACACAATGGGTATTTAGGCCATTTCCTGAAACAACTCACTGTGCCTTCAGATTGTGCTCAAGCCTGATCTTGTATATAAGATTTCCATTTAAAGTTGAAGTGCTACTAGGTATATCCAGGTTTATGACTCTGTGGGTCAAACAACACCCAGTTCATGATAGGCAGCTCAAGCTACATGGTAACTTGGTAGCCAATGGTTAAATGTTTAGTCTCTATTAAGGCCCAGTAACAAGCCAAAAAGCTCTTTCTACAGAGGCAGTAGTTAATCTGCAGATGATGGAGGTCTTTCCTCTAAAATCCTAAGGGTCTGCATTGTGATTCACCAATAGAGGCCTGCCAAAGACTTCAAGCAGTATCTCTATCTGTCACTGACACTTCAAGCACCAAGTGGTAGAGTGACTTGTACAGCAGCTTGAATCTTTTGCAGAGCTTTCTCTTGTTCTGGGCCCCACTCAAACTAGCATCTTTTTGAGTCACTTGATAAATAGGCCAGAGTATCATACCCCAAATGATAGGGATATGTTGCCTCCAAAATCCTAAAAGGCCTACCAGGCATTGTGCCTACTTTTCATTTGGAGAAGGGTCCAGATGCAATAATTATCCTTCACTTTAGAAAGGATATCTTGACATAACCCACATCAATGGACCCCTAGAAATTTCAGGTGAAAGGTGCTTGAATTTTTGTTAGGTTAATTTCCAACCCTCAGTATGCAAATGTCTTCCCAGTAAGTCTAGAGTCATTGATACTTCTGCCTTGATAGGTCCAATAAGTATAATGTCATCAATGTAATGGAACAGTGTGATGTCTTATAGAAGGGAAAGATGATCAAGTTCCCTGCAGACTAAATTATGACATAGTGCTAGAGAGTTAATATATCTATGAAGTAGGATAGTGAAGGTGTATTTCTGGCCTTGCCAGCTGAAGGCTAACTGCTTCTGATGATCCTTTGAAACTGGAATTGAGAAAAAGACATTGGCCGACTCAATAGCTACATAATAGGTACAAGCAGATGTATTAATTTGCTCAAACAATGAAACCACAGCTGCAGTTACAGTCACCACCTGGTAAAGTTTACTATAATATATTGTCATTCTCCAAGATCCATCTATTTTTCACACACAAGCCAAATAGACAAATTAAATGGAGGAGATGTAGTGGGAATCACCACCCCTGCATCCTTCAAGTTCTTGATGGTGGCACTAATTCTCCCAGAATGTGGTACTGTATTTATTTACTATTTTCCTAGGTAGAATCTGGCTTATTGCCTAAGGCATTTGACTGCTAACCAGAAGGCTGGTGGTTCAAACCCACTAGCTACTCCTCAGAAGAAAGATTGGGCAATCTACTTCTGTAGTGATACTGCCTCAGAAACCCAAGAAGGAGTCATTATAAGTTGGATCTGACTCGACAGCAATAAGCTTGGTTTTTCAGTTTTCTAGGTGGAAGCAATTCTAATGGCTTCCACTTTTTCCTACGATAATAACCCTTATTCCACATGTCAGAGATCCAATGTGGGGGTTCTGCCAGTTTAGGTTGTTGTTGCTATATGTCATTGAGCAGTCTCCATTAATAACCTGACTTCCATATGCTCCTGCTCTGACTTGTGAACCACTGTGATGTTTAAGTCCCTGGGGATTAGTGTCAATTCAGAGCCAACATCCAGTAATCCTTTTCCCAAGTGAACAGGAACTCTCGTAAAAGACTGTAGATCACTTTGGAGAAGGCTGGAAAAAGATTGATAGTATAAATTTTTCTATGTAGTGGGGTTCTTCCTCAAGAGATGCAGCCTATCCTCCATTCAAGGAGTTGTGAGACTGTAAACAAAATTGATGAGGGGCCATGATTCTCTAGTTAAGTTCAAGTTAGTTCAAGTTAGACTGCACTGACTTGAGCTAAAATTCTTTCATTTGTATAGATCAGGTAAAGATTTAGTAGATTTCCCACCTACTTCATTCTGATTACTGCTTTGACTCTGTTGTTGATTATAGTAGTCACAGCCACCTTCTTTTTGTAGATCAATTGTTGCCACCTGAACCCTACCACCAGTGTCCAATCAGCCCCATTGTAGTTAGGTTCCATCAAGGCAGTTTCAACTCTTAGCAACTCTATGTACAATAGAATGGCTACCTGGTCTGGCACAATCCTCACAATCATTGCTGTGCTTGAGCCCACTGTTGCAGCCACTGTATCAATCCATCTCATTGAGGGTCTTACACTTTTTCACAGACCCTCTACTCTACTTACCAAGTACGATGTGCTTCTGCAAGGACTGGTCCCTCCTGATAACATGTCCAAAATATGAGAGGCAAAGTTTCACCATTCCTAAGGGGTATTCCAGTTGTACTTCTCCCAAGATAGATTTGTTTGTTCTTCTGGAGGTTCCTGGTATATTCAGTATTCTTTGCCCACACCATCATTCAAATGTATCAATTTTTCTTCAGTCTTCCTTGCTCATTGGTCAGCTTTCTCATGTATATGAGGCAATTGGAAATATCATAGCTTAGGTCAGGCACATCTTAGTCTTCAAAGTCTTCTTTGCTCTTTTATACCTTAAAGACATCTTTTTCAACAGATTTACCCACTGCAATACATCATTAGATTTCTTGACTGCTGCTTCCATGGGGGTTGATTGTGGATCCAAATAAAATGTAATCCTTAACAATTTCAATCTTTTCTCCATTTATCATGATGTTGCTTATTGGTACAGTTGTGAGGATTCCTATTCTTTGCAGTGTTATCCATAATTTGTTATGATCCACTTAGTCAAATGCCTTTGCATAGTCAATAAAACACGAGTAAACATCTTTGATATTTTCTGATTTTAGCCAAGATGCATCTGACTTTAGCTATGATATCTCTTGTTCCACATCCTCCTTTGAATCTCTGGCAGTACCCTATGTAGCCATTCTCACACATATTCTCAAGGTCTCTGTTTGTAAGTATTAGAGAAATCAAACAGTTCTTTTGGAGTATAGAGCATTTCTTCCTGGGTCACACTTTATATCTCACCTGTTCGAGCTCAATGGGACTTAAGTCTAGTAGAGGTCTAGAAGCATAAATGGATATGTGGTCATTCCTGGGAACATTCAACAATGCCAGAAGATGCTACAGACAACATCCCAGGTTCACCTTTAGGTTATATCTCAGATAAAGACTCATCAGAGGCAGCAAGGTTAATCTCATTAGTTGGGGGTTAGAGGGCTGGTTTTGCTGGCAGGAGTGATTCAATGGAATTATGGGCTCAGTGTCTCCATTTTCCTGATTATCTGCCCATATGCCCCCTTCCCAAGTTTCAGGATCCTATTTCTTCCCAATCAATGCCCTCACTTTAACTTCAGGTGCCATTCAAGGTTGAAAATTCAATTAACATTGTAATTCAGCCACTCTTGATTTTCAGCAATATGAGCTCTGTTTCTAAATAAATAAATAAGGCTTTCTTTGTGGGCACAACTGGCAAATGTGAGGTCTTTTATGTGGCACTTTTATGTGGAGCTATGATTCTTAAGCCCTGAGCTCATTTCTTTCTTTCACCACTTTGTTTAGAGTAAGTAACACCAACCAACCAGCTTCCTTATACCTTTCATTTTGACAAAATTATGGAAAAGTATCAAACATGCCATCACCCAGAGCCTTGCTTCTCACCAATACTTGATCTATTGGTTGTGGTGTTTTGTGCATTAATATTGCCACCTCACACCATGGATAGCAACACTCTCTTTACTAATGGTGACATATCATCAGCACCTTTGAGACTAGTCAGACTTGAGAACCAATTTAAAAAACTCATCCTTACAATTTTGTCTCTCTAGAGCCAATTTCAGTACCAAATATCTTCAGCTGGGTTCTTTAGAGAAGCAAAACCAGTGGAGCTTGTATATGTATATGTATATGTATATGTATATGTATATGTATACAGAGTGAAAGATTTAACTCAAGGAAATGGCTCATGTGATTGTATAGGTTGTCAAGTCCCAAGATCATGGGTCAGAGGCCAGGTTGGAGGCTTCTCCTGACTAAATGTATCTTCAGGGGCTGATGAACCCAAGAGCAACAGGTCATATAGCAGGGTACTGGCTGCAGAGGCTGACAAATCAAAGATTGACAGATAAGATGGCATACTGCTGTCTCATATGCTGAAGAGGCTAGTGAATCCCAAGACTGGCAGGCAATATGGCAGGCTGCAGGCTTTAGTCCAAGGAACTGGAGGTCAGATGATGACAAGCCAGATGCTGGATCAAGAGCATGAAAAATCCTGAGCACTTTTCCAAAATGTCCAAATATATTAGATGCTGGCCTCTCAAATGCTTCAATGATCCCTTTCAAATGATTGGCTGCTCAGAGCATATCTCATCATGGTGGTTATTACATTAAATCAGATATCATCATGAGGATGACTACATCATTACAGTTTCCTCAATCATAAAATGGCTATGATAATTAGGTTGATGTTGGAATTAGTCATACGATGTATAAAACTAGCCCAGTCCTGTGTAAGCAGCTCAGAAAGGTTAGTTGTTTCTTCCTGTTCATCATCATCATCATCATCTCATTGCCATGATCATTTACTTAAGTAGCTTGCCCTCAGCCACAGAAAAAGTGTTTGAGTTAGACCCTCTGACTTTAATTAAACTCAGTCTTTTCTTTATACAATTCTTTTATTACATGTAACCTTTAACTGTATAGAGAAAGGACATAAAAGAAATAAATCATTCCTCACTGTAACTAGTGAAACTAACAAGTGAAAGCCTCATGGATCAAGAACCAGTATGGTCTACTTAAGTGCTTCTAGTACAATGTTGCCAATTTACTATATCATCAACCATAGGAAAAGAACCTAAAATCTTCTTATATGACCTTCACAAAATCCTGTGTATCAACAGGGCTTGCAATAGGTTCAGAGTTAACCCTGGTTCAGAGAATTTAAGTGTCTGCCGAGATCACTGAGATAGTAAATAGTAAGTTAGGACCCAAACATTGGTCTCTAGCTTTTAAACTTGCAACTTTTACAACCACTTACTATTTCCATTTGTTTCTATAAATCCTTTTGCTTGAAGCTTGACTTAACTGTTAATGTATCCACAATGTTCAGAACATAGTGAGTGACACTGCTAAGTCCATTATATTTCTCAGAGGAAGTCAGCATGCATGTGGAACATTATTGGTTTAAAATCATTTACCCAATCCAAATGAAGGAAAGATTTTTTATTTTTGTGCTTCCCATGAGTTTTTAGTAGGTTCTACATTGACTTTAATAAAATTGGCCTTACTATTGATCACAATGGATTTGGCTGATACTTTACCAGATATGCAGCCCTAGAATCATTTTAGTCAGCATACCATACAATTACAACCTCGGCCCTGATTGTGAATTTCCTAAATAGCCATTATTTGGCTTTATGCCTCTCAATAGAGTTGGTTGAGTTTAAACCATGCTGATCAATCTCTTCTGTGTTGCTGTGTTAAGCAATCTGTGTTTACAGTGCTGTGCCACCCTCAGGAATTTTTGATTACAGAAGATTTGTCTATTTAAAGATTCTGTAAACTTAGTAAAGATGGATTTTGGTACAAAATCAGATTATCTTAGAGACATATGTAAGAGCGTTCACAAGTGCATTTATTAATACTTGATGCACTTAAAAAAACAGAATGAGGAGGGTAAAGCATCTGTGGTGAGATGAACATATGTAGCAAGTTTGTTCATTGCTTGTTTGAGACTGTTGATCTGTCAATATATATGCTGGGTAATTACTCAACTTGTAAGTGTTTAATCTGAGGGATCTGCTAAGACAAGAGTATAGCAAATCAGAGTAACCTAGTATCCAATAATAGAGACTATTAAAATACATGGAGATAAGTGTTCCCAAAGACAGGTTGTAGTTCCCTTGTTCAGTCTTGGAAGGAAAGAACACGTGGATATAAATTGCTTTTGTCAACATGTTAGAATTTGCAACAAGGGCGTAAGGAATAGATGGTGTTATCATTCTGCAATTCAATTTTCTTAAAATGCTGTATTGACACAATTTTGAGGTCCTGGCTGGTGGCCCTTCTCCTTCTCGAAAAACTGATTAAGTTCACTCTTCTACCACTCCCCTTCTTGGGTTCTCACACTCCTGGGCCACCATGCACCCATTCTAATCATAATCTGAGTCCAAGTTCCCAACATCTAGGAATAGCCTGTATGCCTCCCGAGCCTGCTGAATTATTCAAAATGCCCAATGCCTCTCTCTCCACCCTCAAGCCCACTTAACCTAGTTAACCCTACCCTGCTTGCCATATATAAGCTCTGCCCTACAATTCAAGCTTGTTGTTACCTCATCCCTGAGTGCAACCCCTTCTTTGGCCCTGAGTCATCATGCACTGTGCCTCCCTGTCTCTGGAAGCTTGAGTATAACAAACCTGGTTACATTTCATGACCTCCCTGATTCCTCTTTCCCATGTCACACTGACTTACCATCCCACAAATTTGTTAGAGAAATTCCCTTATGAAAAATTTTTCCTGATGAGTTTTGGCATTAGCCTTCAAATATTTCATGCACTGTGATCAGTTTTGTGAAAAAGAAGAAAAGTCACAAGAGTTCATTAGGAGCAGATACGGAAGCAAATGTTACAGAGCCATCTGGGGCTTTGGTTGAAATAAGAAAGTAGATTTCTATTTATTTCAAATCACCTTTACTTAACAGAGTATGGGTATAACTGGGATGAGGAATATGGTTCCCTGGAAAGTCTGCATTCTAACTCTCAGCTACCAAAAAGTTTGGTTTTCAAATTCAGATATCATCACACACAAACAGCAAGCTCATCTCCCCAAAGCATTAGTATATAAAATTTCAGGTTATGCTTAGATATTTTCCAAAAGTCTGCATTCTTTGGCAGCAATATATGGGAATGATTATTTACTTGAGTTTAAGCTTTCTTTATTCACCCAAGATGTTGCTCTTGTGCAAATCTATTGTAATTTTTCTAATAGACTATGTGGCTACTTTTCCAAAGGCTCTATTAAACCAATTCCTCATTAAAACCTTTTTGGCTCTTTCCTCTTCACGAATGGGAAAGAATTGGAAGTCTCTCACTACCAGATGGATTATAGAACATATGCTCAGGCTTGGTAACGGTACTCTGACATCAAGGGATACAAACGTTTCTAGAAGACTCTAGAAGTGGGAAAAAAACATTCACCTTCAAATTATAACTACTTGTTTTGTCTTTTGGATGTGGGTTTTATAGAGGATAAGCATATGTTAGTAATATTTCTCAGTTTACCACCCCTAACAAAGGGAAGCCAGGTTATACAGCACCAGCTGCACCATTACTGGAAGACCTTCCCTCTCACGTATCATTTACCTTACTTGTAGAGTCCCACTGTGACTCATAACTTTACCCTAATTTGCTGCTGACCCTGCTAGCCTCTCTTTCCACAATAGTAAACTAAGAAAGTTTTCCAACTCTGCTCCCAGTCTTGTGGTTCTTTTCAAAGTACTAGTATTGTGACCATATGCATGTGGGAGCTGGACAATGAATAAGGAAGACCGAAGAAGAGTTTGTAGTGTTGGTGAAGAATGCTGAAAGTCCTGCGGACTGCTAAAGAAACTAACAAATCTGTCCTGGAGGAAGTGCAGGAGGAATGCTCCTTGGAATTGAGAATGGCCAGACATCATCTCAACTACTTTGGTCGTGTTGTTAGAAGGGACCATTCTCTGAAGAAGGATGTCATGCTTGGTAAAGTGGAGGGTCAATGAAAGAGGCAAAGGCCCTCAACAAGATGGAATTACACAGTGGCTGCAGCAATGGGCTCAGGTATAGTAGGGATCATGGGGTTGGCACAGGACCAGGCAGTGTTTCATTCAGTTGTATATTGGAGATGACTCGAAGGCACAAAACAACAACAGTACTGTGGCCAAGATGAGCAGTGTTGGGGGAGCCATCTTGTGTTCCTTCCCAGGGCTCTGCCACCCGCTATGGATCCCCTATCTCTGCTCTTCCATACTATTCACACCCTTCCCACAGAGCTAACAGTATCTTCTGTTACAGTATCTATATCAACAGACCTTGAATAGTGGTCAGCTTGCCTGAGTCCCTGTTTAAGCCTCTCTCTGGAGTAGAGGGTGGGCTTTCTCTCAAGGCTGACTTCCTATGGGGAGCTTCTCTTTGGTGTTGATCTCAGGTGGGTTTGAGTCCTTCAGAGACTCACACATCTTCCCTTCTCTCACATTTAGTGATTACAGTCCCTGGGTAATGTAAATAGTTAATGAGCTCAGTCATGCTAGGCTGTTAATGGAAAGGTTGGAAGGTTGATAGTTTAAATCTAATGAGAGGTAATTCAGAAGAAGAGCCTGTCAGTTTACTTCCAAAAAAACAGCCATTGACCAGACGGTTTCACTGGAGAATTCTATAAAACATTCAGAGAAGAA
>NW_006921720.1:5792664-5793370 GCF_000298275.1 Orycteropus afer afer
TTTTTTTTTTAATATCTTTTCTTATGGGTTCATTTCTTTTATAGGAAACCTAATTTAGGGACATGAAGAGAAGTGAGAGTGATTCAGCTATCCAGATACATAATATAAGCAAATAAGCGAAAAAACGTGAGAAATGGGAAAGAGATGGTATGGTGACACTTTATTTAGTGGTAACAATTTCTTACTCCACAGTCAAATAGAGAAGTAATGGTTCATATCTGTTTGGGCCCCAGAAGCCATGTCTTCCCTCTACTCTCATGTTCTACTAGAATACTCAAACTTCCTGCAGAAACTATATGGCAGAACCATCCCCACATTCATACTTTAAGTGTGAAGCAGTGACTTCTCTTGCTCTTGCAGAAGTTTCTAATTGGCATCTTATAAGTTATTCCTGCTCTGACAATATATTTACTTTATCACACAGTGTTACTTAATAATTTAAATGTTAATACCTTTAAATAGAGGTGGTAATGTCAAGTTTAATAAGTCCTCACTATTACCTATTACAGTGACCTTGACTAGCTTCAATTATTTGCATGATCTGAGTTTTTGGGCCCTATAGACTATGTTCCATGAAAATCTCAATAGCTTTTCTCACTGCTGTTGTTTTATATGCCCTCGAGTTGGACCTGACTCATAGCGACCTCTCCTTGGGTTTCTGAGGCAGTATCACTACAGAAGTAGATTGCCCAACCTTCCTTCCAAG
>NW_006921720.1:5794185-5834921 GCF_000298275.1 Orycteropus afer afer
CAGGTATGTATCCTACTTGGGGGTAGAGGCTATGTCCTATTCATATCTCTATTGTAGTAAAAAAAAAAAAAAAAAAAAAGAATGTATGACACCTAGTAGACTCTCAATTAATATTTGTTGTGTAAGTAAATGAAATATTAGTTGACTTAAAGACTTCCAAATTTTAGTCTTCATTTTATTGTCTTACCCTATTTAACTTTCACCTTTAGAGTGATAAGTCAAAACCACATCCAAATAAAAGTATTATTTTTAAAATGATCTCACTTTTTTTTCTAGTAGCTTAAGATTCATTATATTAGCTCTAGAACAGTGACAGGTAAAGTTATGCACGTTTTTGTGTGGAAAAGGAACAGGGAGCAAGGGAGAGAACTGGCTTCAGCTGAGGAATTGAACTTGTATTCCCAGACTAGCTTGTCTCTCAAGAGTAACACCTCAGCTTCTTCTCTGTGAGATGTGAGGTTCTGTCAAGTGAGAGAGAGAGAATAAAAAAAATCTCCTCCTTTGATGGCAACCTGCACCACCCCTCAGGGAACTCTACCTCAGGAAAAATAATTTTCTTACTCTGGGTATTTCATGGTAGTTTTTAGCTATACATATTCTGTCAGAAGCAATTTTGTAATTCTTAGTTGTCATGGATTTAATTGTGTCTCTCCAAAATATGTATTAAAGTCCTAACTCCTATACCTGTCAATATGACCCTGTTTAGAAATATATATTTTTCCTTTGTTGTGTTAATGAAGTCATACCAGAGTAGGATGGGACCTAAACCTAATCACTTCTGACCAGAATAGATGCAGAGACACACAGAGGGAAGGCAGATGGCAAGGATCACCAAGAAAAGCCAAGGAACTCCCAGGACCACTGACCATGAAGGACTTCCCCCTAAAGCCACTCTCTGAATTCAGACTTTTAGACTCTTAAACTGTAAAAAATGAGACCTGGTGGTGCAGTGGTTAAAACGTTCAGCTGCTAACCAAAAGATTAGCAATTAGAACCTACCAGCTGCATTGTAGGAGAACAACGTGGCAGTCTGCTAAAGATTTACTGCCTTGGAAAACTTATGGGGCAGTTCTTCACTGTCCTATAGGGTCTCTGTGAGTTGAAATCAACTTGATGGCAGTGGGTTGGTGAGTTTAAATGGTGAGAAAATAAATTCCTATTTTTTAAAGTCAACACTTAGGGTATTTTTTATTATATTAATGCAAGGTAACTGAGATATTAGTGAACTTGCAAAATAATAGTTCCATAAAAATGGACTTTTTAACTAAAATAGATGTTTTTCCTACTATTTTATCCATTATTTTTTTTCCCCTATTTCATTGGAATCCTGCCTGTTAAGGTCCTTCCTTGGGAGAAAGATATTTACAGCCATAAAAAGTCCTGCAGCTGGAAACTCAGCAAAATCATATTCCAGCATTTCTTTCAAGAGAAATGTTAGGGCAGACACAGAGCAGTTCAGATCTGCTGAAATATCTGATGAAACTATTATCTTATCTTTAAGTTCATGGAGGTCCTAAGTGAGAAAATGTGGGTATTAAACTGCAAGGTCTTCAATAGAATCAGAACAAGAAAGAGGATGGATGGACAAAAAGATAGAAAAATGATTTTGCAATATTCTAAGTGAAATATGATAAGGACCTAAATAAAAATAGAGGGTATAGAAATGGAGAGCCATCTGGATGTGGGACTCAATTTCCTTCCATATCCACTAACCATGTTCATATCTTCATCATGTCTCCATGCCAGCTTTATGAATCCAGAGGTCCACATCGTTCAATCTCAGATCAATGTTTTGATTAAAGAAAGCTTAAACAGCAAGAAAAAAATTTTTTTAAAGTTACTCTAGGTCTTTACTTGTATTTTCTAAAACCGTGAAAAGGATCCAAATATAGAGAGTGTAAGGAACGTATTTAGATCCAACTTCTCTCCTACTTCTTTCCTTCATACAGTGCTGCAACTGTTCCTGTACCTCTCTCCATACATTCTCACTCCAAATGCTTTTCCTGCACCTCTAACCCTCTACATGTTAGCCTTTACCCAGCTCTTGACTCTTCTTGAACTTTGTAACCTCCTACTTTTTTCTCATCTCTTCCTATTATCTTTGTTTTGTACTACATGATTCCAAAAAGCTGACTGAACATCTTCACATCTTTTCCCAGAGAGTGTCATTGTTAGTTGTCATTGCATCACTTCCAACTCATAGCCATCCTATGTACAAGAGAATGAAACACTGCCTGGTCCTGCACCATCCTCACAATTATTGCCCTGTTTGAGCCATTGTTGCAGCCACTGTGTCAATCCATCTAATTGAGGGTCTTCCCCCTTCACTGACTCTCTACCAAGCATGATGTCCTTTTCTAGAGACTGGTCCCTACTTACAACATGACCAAATTATGAGAGTCTGGCCATTCTTGCTTCTAAGCAGCATTCTATCCATACTTCCTCCAAGACAGATTTGTTTGTTCTTGTAGCAATCATACTACATTTAATATTCTTTGCCAAGTTCAAATGCATCCATTCTTCTGTGGTCTTCCTTATTCATTGTCCAGCTCTCACATGCATACAAGGCTATTGAAAATACCATGGTTTGGGTCAGGTGCACCTTAGTCTTAAAAGTAATATCTTTCCTCTTAAATGCTTTAAAGAGGTCTTTTGCAGCAGATTTGCTTATTACAATACGGCATTTGATTTCTTGACTACTTGTTCCATAGACGTTGATTGTATATCCAAGTAAAATGAAATCCTTGACAACGTCAATCTTTTCTCCATTTATCGATGTTGCTTATTGGACCAGTTGTGCATATTTCTGTTTTCTTTGTGTTGAGATGTGATCCATACTGAAGGCTGTACATAGTCTTTGATTTATCATCATATGCAGTTCAAGTCTTCCTCACTTTCAGCAAGCAAGGTTATGTCATCTGCATATCTCAGGTTGTTAATGAGTCTTCTTCCACTCCTGATGCCATGTTCTTCTTCATATAGTCCAGCTTCTCAGTTTATCTGCTCACCATAACAACTGAATATTGATGGTGAAAGGATACAACCCACATGCATACTTTTCCTGATTTAAAACCATGTGGTATCCCCTTGTTCTGTTCAAACCACTGAATCTTGGTCTATACACAGGTTCCTCATGAGCAAAAGTAAGAGTTCTGGAATTCTCATTCTTTGAATATTATCCATAGTTTGCCATGATCCATACAAGTTGAATGCCTTTGCAGTCAATAACTATTTATTGGTAAATATTTCTCTAGTATTCTTTGCTTTCAGCCAAGATCCATCTGATATCAGCAATGATATCCCTTATTCCACACACTCTTCTGAATCTGGCTTGAATATCTGGCAGTTTCCTGCCTATTTACTGCAACCATTTTTTAATTTTCTTCAGCAAAATTTAATTTGCGTGTGATATTAATGATATTGTTTGATAATTTCCACATTCTTTTGGATCACCTTTCTTTGGAATGAGCTCAAAAGGACTGGTGGCCATATTTAATCAGATAATCATATGGTCTAATATGCTGAGAATGACAAATTGAAAAGGAATGACAGTGTCCATCACCAAAAAGAACATTTCAAGATCTATCCTGAAATACAATGCTGTCAGTGATAGGATAATATCCATATACCTACAAGGAATACCAGTTAATACTAAACTCAAAACTCACTGCTGTCGAATTGGATCTGACTCATAGTGACCCTTCCTTGGGTTTCTGAGGCAGTATCACTACGGAAGTAGATTGCCCAATCTTCCTTCTGAGGAGTGGCTGGTGGATTTGAACTGCCAGCCTTCTGGTTAGCATTCAAATGCCTTAAGCACTGTGCCACCAGAACTCCCACAGTTAATACTATTATTATTCAAATTTACACATCAAACACTAAAGCCAAAGATGAGGAGATTGAAGATTTTTACCAACTTCTGCACTCTGAAATTAATCAAACACACAGTCAAGATGTACTGATAATCACTGGTAACTGAAATAAGAAAGTTGGAAACAAAGAAGAAGAATGAGTAGTAGTTGAAAAAATATGGCTGTGGTAATAGAAATGACACAAGAGATTGCATGATAGAATGTTGCAAGACCAACATTCATTGGAAATACTTTTTTCAACAACATAAATGGTGACTATACATGTGGACCTTTCCAGATGAAATACACAGGAATCAAATTGATTACCTTATGGAAAAAGAATGGAGAAGCTCAATATCATCAATCAGAACAAGACCAAGGGGCAACTATGGAACAGATCATCAATTGTTCATATGCAAGTTTAACTTGAAGCTGATGAAAATTAAAACATGTCTATACCAAACAAAAACCAAACTTATTGCCATTGAGTCAAATCTGACTTATAGAGACCCCCACTGGGTTTCTGAGATAGTACATTTTTACAGAAGTATATTGCTCCATCTTCCCTCCATAGAGCAGCTTGTGGATTTCAACACTAATCTTCTGGTTGGCTGTCAAATGCCTTAGACACTACCTCATCTGAATTTAGAGACCATCTGAAGAATAGATCTGATGCATTGTACACTAGTAAAGACAGAAAACCAGAAAAGTCATAGGATGACATCAAGGACATCATACATGAAGAAAGAAAAGGTCATTAAAAAGACAGGAAAAGAAGAGAAGACCAAAAGGGATGTCAGAAGAGCCTCTGAAACTTGCTGTTGAATGGAGAGTAGCTAAAGCAAATGGAAGAAATGATAAAGTAACAGCTGAACAGAAAATTTCAAAGCGAAGCTCAAGAGGACAAAATATTGTGATGGAATGTAAAAAAGACAGAGCTGGAGTTGGAAAATCAAAGGGGAAGAAATGCTCAGCATTTCTCAAGCTGATAGAACTGAAGAAAAAAATTAACTTCCAGTTGCAATATTGATGGTTACTATGGGCAAAATATTGAACGACGAAGGAAGCATCAAAAGAACATAGAAGGAATACAGTCATTGTACAAAAAAGAATTGGTTGCTGTTCAACCATTTCAGGAGGTAGTATATGATCAAGAATAAATGGTAATGAAAGGAGAAGTCCAAGCTGCACTGAACAAATTGGCAAAAAACAAGGTTCCAGGTATAAATAAAATACCTATTGAGATGTCTCAACAAATGGATGCAGTGCTGGAGGGGCTCACTTGTTTAAGCCAAGAAATTTGGAAGACAGGTATCTTGCCAACAGACTGGAATAAATCCATATTTGTGCACATTCTAAAGAAAAGTGATCCAACAGAATGAATAAATTATTAAACAATATCCCAGAGAATAGTGGAAGGAAAACATGTATGGTTAAAATTAAAACTCCCTTTAGTAGGAAGATTGGAAAGGTAAGGCTACATTAGGATTTTGGTACTACCAAGATAACCAATTTGACTGACTTCAGTCTTTTTGAGATTCGATGGTGCAGAATGGGAAAAAGTAGTTAGAGGGAAGCACAAATTGAAGATTACTCAATGACTAGTACAACCAAGGTGATTTTGCTAATAAACGATCCAAGTGTGGCCTATAATTTTCCAGTTTTCACCTAGAAACAGAAACAAGAAGATTCCTGAATCCTTGGCCTTCACCTCTGACACTAGAACTACTAGAACACCCTGCTGGTTCTCTCTGTCTTCGAGTATGAATTTGCAAACATTCCTTAGTAACCATTACATTTCTCTTACTATGGTTATATAGACATTTATAATATGGTTTTCAACACTGTCATGTAAGCTACCTGTAGATACTCTGAATCCAGCAACAGGTTACCACTGTCTAGATTGTTAGTAAGAGTGCAGACTAATATATAATCCTGGTTAATTTTTTTTTCCTATTTCTGTCCAGAGCTCTGACTGGATCTGCATAAACCAAAAGAAAAAAAAAAAGCCAAAGCCAATACCTAAGATTCACTTCTGACTCACAGCGACCTAATGATATAATTATCTGTGTCTTTGATTGGTGTGTGTGTGTGTGTGTGTGTGTGTGTGTTGTGTTGTGTTGTGTTTTACTCAAGGGATTAATCAGCATGAAAGACTTAAATGTCTGACTCAAGCGTTTGTGATGTTCACAGAAAACTCTTAAGTTGAATATTTCTCCCTTGAGACTAACACATTTGAACTTCAGTAACTAGGGACAAGCTGTGTTCTTCAGCATGACAGATTTAAAATCTTTTGACATGTCTTTATAATTTCTAGTGTGAAAAGAAGTCTATGCCGATGCCTATGGAGCACATTCTACCCTAAAACTTTTATCAGATTTGTGAAGAGTGGAAGAAAATTTTTTCACGACTATCATTTTATCATTATAGCCAAAGTATATTTGCTATACAAAACTAATTGCTTTGGGGAATTCCGATAAGATGGTGGAATAGACAGACAGACTACACAGAGACTCTTCAACAAAGAAAACAGAAACCAGTTGACACAGACACAGAAAATAATCCTGGAGCCCTGAGTTTTGAAAGGAAGGATACAGAAGTGGACTAAACTCCAACTAGTAGAAGAACCTGCATGAAAATACTGAATAAGGAGACAAACGGAGCAGCGGGCTGTCAGCAATCCTGACCACACAGACAGTTTGGATGTTTCCAAATGGTGTTAGGACCTAAGAATTAACCTAAAACTGAGCCCTATTCACCATGGGCTGCAAGGAGGACTACACTGGTGCCTGATGACTAAAAAGGGAAACAGCAAAGAAGGACACAAACTGAGCTGTGGACTTTGGCTGTCCATAGGGCACAGCCATTTTGAATGTTTGCAAGAGCTTCAACCATTTTGGATATTTAAAGTGACAGCATTCTCTCAGATTCCAAGGACCTACAAATGGGCTCCAATTACTGGGGACAGCACAGACTTATGTGCAATATTCCCCTTGCTACTATTATACCCCACACCCTCTTGGTGAACAGAGGTGCAGCCATCCCTCACTTCCACCCACCTTCTGGGCTGGCAGGAATTCCATCCCAGTCAGTGTGCTCTGATGGAGCTTGGATGCTGTGCCCAGCCTTCCCCAGATATGTTTTTTTGGTTCTTGTTTATGTTTTTTGTCTGTTTGTTTTTTAATTTTTTTTTCCTTTTATCTTCTTCTTTTTTATTTTTATTCTTTTCTTTTCCTTTCCCAGGTTCTAGTTTTTGGCTTTTTCTTTCTTCCCTTTTCCTGGTTCCAATTTTTTTTCTTTCTTGTAATTCTCCCCACCCCTTGTGTTTCTTTTTGCATATTTCCTGTTTTTTTCACTCATTATTCTCTTATTCTACCGCTTTTCTCTTTTTCCCCTTTCCCCAGAGAATAGGTCATTAAAAAGACAGGAAAAGAAGAGAAGACCAAAAGGGATGTCAGAAGAGCCTCTGAAACTTGCTGTTGAATGGAGAATAGCTAAAGCAAATGGAAGAAATAATGAAGTAACAGAGCTGAGCAAAAAATTTCAAAGCGAAGCTCAAGAGGACAAAATATTGTGATGGAATGTAAAAAAGACAGAGCTGGAGTTGGAAAATCAAAGGGGAAGAACATGCTCAGCATTTCTCTTTTTCTATCCATATTTCTTTTGTCTTTTTTAAAGTATTTCTTTACATATATCATCTAATTTATTGCTTTTCCTCTTTTTTTCTTCCCTTTCTCTTTTTGATGATTATTATTGTGTGTTTATGCAGTGTGTGTTTTTTGTCCTCTTTCTTTTACTTTTTTTGGTGGTTTTTTGATTGTTGTTTTTGTCTAACTGAGTGGGAGACAGTAACTGTTTCCATACAATCCAACCACACCAGCACCTCCTGCAGCCCCACCTACTAAGTGAGGGCCACCACTTTCTTCTTCACCAACTGGCCAATGATACATGACAGCCACTGTGAGCCTGACTCACCCTTAACTTCTCTTCACAAACAGTTAACAGATCTGTGCTGCCACTCTCATTCTCTATCACAGTCACCAGGATACAGGTGGTGAGTGCATAAGTGCTGCCAACTAGTGAATAGAGGAGCACAGCACCCTGCTTACTCAGATGCATTAAAAAAAAAAAAAGAAGAAGAACATTTTGGGTGACTCACTCCAACATACAATCACAAATTAAATATAAATACAACAATGTTAAAATGTCTCAGAGATTACAGATCATCACAGTCCACACAAAGAAGCAAAATAATACAGTAGAAACAAGGGACCAGGATATAGATCCAGAACACATCACTGGGGAAGAAGCAGCATTGGAAATCCCTGATAATGAATTCAAAATAATTATATTAGGTACCTTTAATGGATTGAGAGATAGATCAAGGAAAACAGTGACAAAAGGAAAACACAGACAAAACCCTAGAAAAATTTTGGAAGGCAATTCAAGAACAAAATGACAAAATAAATGAAAAATTAAAACTGATACAAAATCCATAGACAGAAATCCAGAAAATTAATATTTAATTTTCAGAAATAGAGAGCACATTGAAAGGGCAAAGCAGTAGAATCGAATAAATAGAAGACAGAATTAGTGAGATTGAAGACAAATACCTCAACACTTCTTTGGAAAGGGATCAATCAGAAAAAAAGATCAAAGCAAAATGAAGAAACCTGAAGATTCACGTGGGATACTATGAGTCAGGTCCAACTCAACGGCACATAACAACAACAACAACAACAAAAGGAATAAGTTATGTATAATTGGAATTCCAGAACAGAAAGAGAAAATAGTGGAAGATTTGTTGGAAGAGAATTCCCCTGATATGATGAAAGATGAGAATGTATCCATTCAAGAAGTCCAATGAACCATAAATATGATAGATCCTAAAAGAAAATCTCCAAGACATATCATCATCAAACTCACCAAAACCAAAGACAAAAAAAGAATCCTGAAAGCAGCACAGGAAAAATGAAAGGTTACCTACAAAGGAGAACAATAAGACTAAGCTCTGGTTTCCTGGCAGAAACCATGAAGGCAAGAGGTAATGGGATAGTATATATAAAACCCTGAAAGAGAAAAATTTCCAACCAAGAATTATATACCCAACAAAATTTTCCCTCAAATATGGTGGTGAAATTAGGAGATTTCCAAATAAACAGAAATTAAGGGAATTTGTTAAAACCAGACCAACCTTACTAGAGATGCTACAGGGAGTCCTTTGGGCAGAGAACCAACAGCAGCAAACAACAACCAATCATTAACACATATGATGACATAACCCAAAAAACAACCCAGTTATGGAAATATCCAAAGTAAAATAAGCATACAAGATTGTAAACAGGGAACCAGAGATATCAATTGGCAAATAAGGACAATTACAAAACAAAAAGATGGAAAAAACAGTGTAATTACAGAATTTCTAAATGGTGAGGAAGTCAAGACAATTGCAAGACAATTACAGGGTAACCTGAAGAAAAATGATAAACCTTTGCATCACAATAAAAAAGAGGACAAGCACAAATATTAATCAAATACTAAAACAAGACCAATGAAGGAAATGATAACATGATTTATAAACAAAATGAGCTCAGCACAGAAAATTGTATGGAAGAAAGAAACCAGGAACAACATGAAAAACATGTAACAAAATGACAACAACAAATGCATACTTGGCGATAATTATACTGAATGTAAATGAATTAAAGGCACCACTCTTTAATGGATTAAAGAGACAGAGAGTTGCAAACTGGATAAGAAAACATAACCCATCAATATGCTGTCTACAAGAGACACACATTAGAGCAAAGACATAAATAGACTAAACATCAAAGTTTGGAAAAAGATATATCAAACAAATGGCAATCAAAAAAGGGCACGAGTGGCAATATTAATTTCTGATAAAATTGAGTTTAAGACAAAAGCCACCATAAGAGACAAGAAAGGGCATTATATAATGATTAAAGGGTCAATTGAACAAGAGGACATAACTATAATAAATATCTATGGATCCAATAAAAGAGCCCCAAAATAAATAAATTAGACTTTAACAGAATTGAGAAGACAAATAGATGGCTCCATAGTCATAGTAGGAGACTTTAATACACCATTTTCAGTGAAAGATAGAACAACCAGAAAGAATCTCAAGAAAGATGCAGAAGAACCAAACAACACAATCCACCAACTTAACCTTACAGATATCTACAGAGCACTTCACCCAATAACAGCACAATATGCATTATTTTCCAGTGCATATGGAACATTCTCCATGAAAGAACATATGTTAGGCCATAAAGCAAGCCTTAATAAATTTTAAAACATTGAAACACTGCAAAGGATCTTCTCAAATCACAGTGCTATCAAATTAGAATTCAAAAATAGGAAGATAAATGGAGAAAAACAAACACATGGAGACTGAACAACACCCTCCTTAAGAATGACTGGGTAGCAGAAGAAATATAAAATGAAATAAAAAGTTCCTTGAGTCAAACGAGAATGAAAACTCTACATAACCAAAATCTTTTGGACACAGCAAAAGTGGTGGTCAGAGGACAATCTATAGCAGCAAATGCACACATCAAAAAAGACGAGCCAAAATCAACACCTTAACCCAACATCTTCAATTAGAAAGAAAGCAGCAAAAAAAAAAAAAAAAAAAAAAACCTACAGTCACCAGAAGAAAAGAAATAATAAAAATTCAAGCAAAAATAAATGAAACAGAAAATAGAAAAACAATAGAAAAAATCAATAAGACTAAAAGTTGATTCTTTTTTTTAAAGATCAATAAAATTGACAAACCATTGGCAAATTTAATAAAGGAAAAGAAGGAGAGAAAACAAATAACACAAATAAGAAATTAATTAGGCAACATCACAAGAGTACCAACCAAACTAAAAAGGATAATATCAAGATACTATGAAGAACTGTACTCCAACAAATTTGAAAATCTGGAAGAAATGGACAGATTTCTAGAAACATACTATTTACCTAAATTAACATAGACTGAGGTGGAAAAGTTGAACAGGTCCATAACAAAAGAAGAAATTGAACAAGTCATAAAAAAAATTACCAACGAAAGAGTCCTGGCTCAAATGGTTTAACTGGAGAATTCTACCAAACGTTCAGAGAACTGACACCAATCCTACTCAAACCATTCCAGAATATAGAAAAGGATGGAGTCCTCTCAAATTCATTTTATGAAGCAAGCATAATCTTGATAGCAAAACCAGACAAAGACGTCACTAAGAAGGAAAACTACAGACCAATATCGCTCATGAATATAGATCCAAAAATCTTCAACAAAATAGGCCAATAGGCTCCAACAACATATTAAAAAAAATAATACATTATGACCAAGTAGGGTTCATACCAGGTATGCAAGGATTGTTCAGCATTGGAAAAACAATCAACATCATCCCTCACATAAATAAAACAAAGGAAAAGAACCACATGATCTTATAGTTAATGCAGAAAAGGCATTTGATAAAATCCAGCACCAATTCCTGATCAAAACTCTCAGCAAAATAGGAATAGAAAGGACATTCTGTAGCATAATAAAGGGCATATGTGCAAAACCAACAGCCAATATTATTCAATGCAGAGTAACTGAAACCATTCCCCTTGCAAAACGGAACCAAACAAGGATGCCCACTATCACCACTCTATTCAATATTTTATTGGGAGTACTAGCCAAGGCAATAAGGCAAGAAAGGAAAATCAAAGGCATCCAAATTGGTAAGGAGGAAGTCAAACTATCCCTATTTGCTGATACTATGATCCTATACCTAAAAAAACCTCAAGACTCAGTAAAAAATCTACTGGAACTAATTGAGAGATTTAGCATCATGGCAGGATACAAGATCAACATCCAAAAATCAGTTGGATTCCTTTACACCAGCAAAAAGATTGCTGAAAAAGAAATAAGGGAATTGGAATCAATACCATTTACAATAGCTACCCCCAAAATAAATTGTTGTTGTTGTTAGGTGCCATTGAGTCATCTCTAACTCACAGCAACCCCATGCAGAGCAGAATGAAACACTGCCCAGTCCTGTGTCAGCCTCACCATCCTTGCTATACCTGAGCCCATCATTGCAGCCACTGTGTCAGTCGATCTCTTTGAGGGTCATCCCCTTCTTTGTTGACCCTCCAGTTTACCAAGCACGATATTCTTCTCCAAGGAATAGTTCCTCCTGACAACATGACCAAAGTAGGTGAGAAGAAGTCTAGCCATTCTTGCTTCTAAGAAGCATTCTGGCTGCACTTTGTCCAGGACAGATCTGTTAGTCCTTTTAGCAGACCATGGTACTCTAAGCATTCTCCTACACCACAACTCAAAAGCATCAACTCCTCTTCAACCTTCCTTATTCATTGTCCAGCTCTTACATGCATAAGAGGTGAGTGAAAATACCATAGCTTGGATTAGAGGCACCTTAGTCTTCAAGGAGACATCTTTACTCCTCAGCAATTGAAAGAGGTCTTTTGAGGCAGATCTGTCCAATGCAATATGTTGCCTGATGTCTTGACTGCTGTTTCATTGGTGCTGATTGTAGAACAAAGTAATATGAACTCCTTCACAATTTCAATCTTTTCTCCATCCATTGTGAAACTGTTTATTGGACCAGTTGTGAGGATTTTTGTTTTGTTAATATTAGGGTGTAAGCCACTCCTCGGAAGGAAGGTTGGGCAATCCTACTTCCGTAGTGATACTGCCTCGGAAACCCAAGGAGGGGTCGCTATGATTCAGGGCCGACTCGATGGCACATAACAACAACAACAACAACAGGGTGTAAGCCATACTGCAGACTGTAGTCTTTAATCTTCATCAATAAGAGCTTCAAGTCATCCTCACTTTCAGCAAGTAAACTTGTATCATTCTGTTAACGAGTCTTCCTCCAATCCTGATGCCATGTTCTTCATATAATCCAGCTTCTCAGATTATTTGCTCAGCATACAAATTGAGTTAAGTGTGGTGAAAGGATACAGCCTTGACACACTTCCTTCTTGATTTTAAACCATGCCGTATCCCTTTGTTCTGTTTAAACCACAGCCTCCTGATCTGTGAACAAGTTCTTCGTGAGTACAATCAAGTGTTCTGGAATTCCCATTCTTTTCAATAATTTGTTATGATCCACACAATCGAATGCTTTTGCATAGTCAATAAAACATAAGTAAACATCTTTCTGGCATTCTTTGCTTTCAACCAACATCCATCTAACATCAGCTATGCTATCCCCCATTCCACATCCTCTTCTGAATCCAGCTTGCATTTCTGGAAACTGTCAATATACTGCTGCAACCATTTTTGAATTATCTTCAGGAAGATTTTACTTGTGTGTGATATTAAAGATATTGTTCAATAATTTCTACATTCTGTAGGATCACCTTTCTTTGGTATGGGTGCAAATATGGATCTCTTCTAGTCAGTTGGCCAAGTAGCTGTCTTCCAAATCTCTTGGCAAAACAAAGTGAGTGCCTCCAATGGGGCATCCATTTGTTGAAATATCTCAATGGGTATTCCGTCAATTCCCGGAGCCTTATTCTTCACCAATTTTTTCAGTGCAGCTTCAACTTCTTCATTCAGTACCATTGGTTCTTGATCATATGTCACCTCCTGAAAGGATGAACATCAACCAATTCTTTTTTTTGTACAATGACTCTGTATTCCTTCCATCTTCTTTTGATGCTTCCGGCATCATTCAATATTTTGCCCATAGAATCTTTCAATATTGCAACTCAAGGCTTGAATTTTTTCTTCAGTTCTTTCAGCTTGAGAAATGCTGAATGTATTCTTCCCTTTTAGTTTTCTAACTCCAGGTCTTTGCACATTTCATTATAGTAATAGGCTTTGTCTTCTCAAGCTGCTCTTTGAAATCTTATGTTCATCTCTTTTATCTTGTCATTTCTTCCATTTGCTTTAATATTCTCTGTTCAAGGGCAAGTTTTAGAGTCTCTTCTGACATCCATTTTTGTCTTTTCTTCCTTTCCTGTCTTTTTAATGACCTCTTGCTTTTTTCATGGATGATGTTCTTGATGTCATCCCACAATTTCTCTGGTTTTCAGTCATTGGTGTCCAATGCATCAAATCTGTTCTTTAGATGGTCTCTAAAATCAGGAGGGACATATTCAAGGTCGTATTTTGGTTTTTGTGGACTTGTTTTAATTGTCCTCAACTTCAACTTGAACTTGCATATGAGCAGTTGATGGTTTATTGCACCATCAGTTCCTGGCCTTGTTTAGGCCAAGGATATTGAACTTCTCCATTGCCTCTTGCCACAGATACAGTCAATCTGATTCCTGTATATTCCACCTAGCGAAGTTTATGTGTATAACTGCCATTTGTTGAGAAAAGGTATTTTCAATGAATAAGTCATTAGTCTTGCAAAATTCTATCATGTGATCTCCAGCATTATTTCTACAACTGAGGCCATATTTTCTAATGACTAGTAACTGTTCTTTGTTGCCAACTTTCACATTCCAGTCACCAGTGATAATCAACACATCTTGATTGCATGTTTGGTCGATTTCAGACTGCAGAAGTTGGTAGAAATCTTCAATTTCCTCATTTTGGCTTTGATGGTTGGTGCATAGATATAAATATTAGTAGTATTAACTGGTCTTCCTTGGAGATATATGGATATTATCCTATCACTGACAGCATTGTATTTCAGGATAGATCTTGAAACAGTCTCTGTGTGATGATGAATACTACACTATTCCTCTTCAATTTGTCATTGTCGGCATAGTAGATCACATGGTCGTCTGATTCAAAATGGCATTTCAGCTCACTAATGCTTAGAATATCAATCTTTATGCATTCCATTTCATTTTTGACAACTTCCAATTTTCCTAGATTGATACTTTTTAACATTCCATGTTCTGATTATCAACGGATGCTTGCATCTGTGTCTACTCATTTTGAGTCATGCCACATCAGCCAATGTAGGTTCCAAAAGCTTTACTCCATCCATATCATTAAGATCGTCTCTACTCTGAAGAGTCAGCTCTTCCCCAGTCATATTTTGAGTGCCTTCCGATCTGGTGGGCTTATCATTTGCCACTGTATCAGACAATGTTTCAGGGCCATTCATAAAGTTTTCCAGTAATATATCAGAGAGCATTTCATTGCTATTCATAAGGTTTTCACTGGCCAATTCTTTGAGAAGTGGATGGCTTCTTCTTTCTTCCAAGTCTGTCTTAGCCTGGAAGCTCCACTGAAACCCATCCACCCTGGGTAACCCTGCTAGCATTTTGCAATACCAGTGGCATAGTCTCCAGCCTCACAACAACATGAAAGTCACCACAGGACGACAAACTGACAGACAAGTTCACCTCCCTTAGTTCTTCCTAACCACTCTGTGCCCACCTCTCCGGGGCCCAGACTGAAAATAAATCAGGCCCTGAAGCCAAACTGAGCAGCCCCAAGCCTGCACACCCACCCTCTCCAGTTCCCAGCCTTAAAATAAAATATTTGGGTATCAATCTTACCAGGGACACAAAAGACCTGTACAAAGAAAACTACAAAAGACTACTTCAGCAAACCATAAGAGATCTACATAAATGGAAGAACATAGCATACTTATGGATAGGAAGACTGAACATTATGAAAATGTCGGTACTACCCAAAGCAATCTATACATTCAATGCAATCCCAATCCAGATCCCATCACCGTTCTTTAAGGATATGAAAAAACCAATCACTAACTTCATATGGAAAGGAAAGAGATCTTGGATAAGCAAAGCAATATTGAAGAAGAAGAACAAAGTAGAAGGTCTCACACTCCCAGATCTCAAAACCTACTATACAGCCACAGTAGTCAAACAGCCTGGTATTGGTACAATGACAGACACATAGACCAGTAAACTTGAATTGGTCAGCTGATCTTTGACAAAGGGCTGAAATCCATTAAATGGGGAAGAGATTGTCTGTTTAACAAATGGTGCTGGCATAAGTGGATATCCATTTGCAAAAAAATGGAACAAGTTCTGTGCCTCACACCATGCACTAAAACTAATTCCAGGTGGATCAAAGACTTGAATGTGAAACGTAAAACTATAAAGTTCCTCAAGGAAAAACTGGGGCCAAATTTAGAGGTCCTTGTATATTGCATAAATAGATTATCAAGCATAACCCAAAATGCACAGACAACAGAAGATAAACTAGATGAATGGGACCTTCTAAAAATGGAATTTTCATGAGCTTCCAAAGACTTCTCCAAAAAAGAAAAAAGAGAACCTATAGATTGGGAAAAATATTTGGCAACAACATACCTGACAAGGGACTTACATCTAAAATTTATACAAAATTCCAACACCTCAACAACAAAAAGAGAAATCATCCAATTACAAAATGGGCAGAAGACATGAATAGACACTTCACTAAAGAGGATATTCAGGCAGCCAAAAAACACATGAAGTAATGTTCATGATCATTAGCCATTAGAGAAATACAAATCAAAACAATAATGAGATACCATCTTCCTCCAGCACTAGTAGTAAAGTTCAACAAGACAGAAAATAACAAATGCTGGCAAGGATGTGGAGGGATTGGGACTCTCATATACTGCTGGTGGGACTGTCAAATATACAACCACTGTGGAAAGCAGCATGAAGATTCCTTAAAAAGTTGGAATTAGAAATACCATTTGACCCAACAATCCCATTACTAGGTATACATCCTAATGAATTGAGACCAGGACAAGAACAGATATATGCATACCCATGTTCATGAGAGCACTATTTACAATGGCAAAATAAATGGAACAACATGGGTGCCCATCAACAGAAGAATTTATAACCACACTATGGTACATACACACAATGGAATACTATGCAACCCTAAAGAACAATGAGAATCTGCAAAATACTGTATGATATGGATGAACTTGGAGGGGATTATGCTGAGTGAAATAAGTCAGTCAGACTTATTTATAAGTCAGAAGAACAAATATTGTATTAGTCTGCTATTGTTAAAAGTCAAGGAAAGGTTTATATATGAAAGGAAACTTTCTTTGTTGGTTACCAGGGGTGGGAGGGGAAGGGAGGGCACACTGCTAAATAGGTAGAACAAGTATTGATTTGGGTGAAGGGAAGGGCAATGCACCAAATGTGAGTGATCAACACAGTGGCATTGAGGAAGAGGAAGGCATAGAGGGTACGTAGGCGATACTTTTGTGCATACAGTACTGCATTGTAAGTGATGGCAAACATTGATCTATGGGCGGATAGATGGGTGGACAGGCTGAATGATCAGGTATGTCTAGGCAGGGATGAATGTGCCCATGACCATGTATAGAGTTGGCAGATGATGTTTCTACGAGTGTATTTGTATGTTCTATAAGAATGTTCAGGTATATAGTAGAGCTGACAAGGGCGAAGGTTGTTGTGACTTCTTGGTCACAGCCAGCTATCCGGAGAGACTGAGTAGTTGGACCTTTGACATCAGGACCATGTGTTCAGGGAACATCAAGCTTAACTGGCATAACATACTGTACAAAAACATTGCTCCATATCCTACCTTTGTGAGTAGTGACTGGGATCTAAAAAGCTTGCAAGTGGCCGTCCAGATGCAACAATAGGTCTCTCCTTGTCTAGAGCAAAGAACAGTGAAGAAAACCAAAGATGCATGGCTACAATTATTCCAAGGGATTGAATAATTGAGGACCATGCAGTCCTCAGCCAATATGACCATGAGACCAGACCACTGTCAATCACTCAGAAAGGGATCTGTGTGGGAGATCCTGGTTAGAGTGGGAGAACAGTGTGGTACAAAACTCAAAATTATGGGGGAAAAAAAAAGACCAGGTTTGCTGGTCCGATAGAGCCTGGTGAAACCCCTAAGACTATGGCCCCTAGCTGCCCTTGAGGACTGGAATTGAACTCACTCCTTTGGCTTCCAGCTAAATAGAAGACTGACATATGGGCTGAACATTTACATCAGGTAAATACACTCCTTGGAGAGATCAATCATGGGAGAACAGAAGGGCAATGTATGCACAGGGAACTCACTTGGGGGGCAGGAGTGCATGGGCAGGAAGGACACAGGGAAGAGGTTAACTATGGGGAGGAAGTAAGAAGACAGCTGTTATATTGTGGGAAATTGCAGTCAATATCATGAGACAAAATGTGTATGAACTGCTGTATGGAAAATGAATTTGCTCTGTAAACTTTCACTCAAATCACAAAAAAAAAAAAAATAGATAGTTCTCTACTAATTGCTTCAGAGAGTTTTATATTTTATAAAGTACCTTCTCTTCTGTGATGAAAATATGCCAATGTCTAAAAATTTGTTATCTTTGATTTGCCATTTTCAGCCATGTATTTCAGAATTGGGTTTGATATTAGAATCACTTTAGAATTTGCATTCTTTCTCCTTTCACAGAGTCTCTCTTATTAATTAATTGCAAATCTCAATCTAGTTGTTTATATGTGGTTTATTTGTGATAAAGTTACCTTAAATCAAACTTTGGGCATTCATTGATTTCATGAACGCAAATGCTATCAAATGATGTGTTTCTATCATTTTTGGATAACGTGTACATGATTACGAAAAATGAGAAACCAAAAACCACAGTTAAAAAAGGCATTCTTAGTAAAAACAAGTACTTAAATAAAGCTTATTATGTTATTTTAATTATTTTTTTTAGTTGATCATTGGTCAGCTCTCTTCTTTTTTTTTCTTTTCATTGTGATTTGCATGAAAGTTTACATAGCAAATTGGTTTTCCATTCAACAATTCATATACATTTTGATTTGTGACATTGATTACAATCCACCCAATGTAACAGCACACTCTTCCTACCTCCTCCCTGTGTTTACCATTTCCATTTGTCCTCCTTTCCTATCCCTTCAGTGGTAGCTGGGCACCATCTCATTCTTCTAGTCTCAGAATCATTGAGACCAGGGTTTGCATGGTCCATTTGCTAGTCCTTTGGACTAATTGTTTCCATGTGTTTCCATGAATTTCTTCATTCTTCTTTGTTCTAGACAGGAAGAGACAAATACTTGCTTCTTATTATTCTTTTTTAAACATTCTGTTGTGATTTGAGTGAAAGTTTACAGAGCAGATTGGTTTTCCATTCAACTGTTAGTACATGTTTTTTTCATAGCATTGAATGCAGTCCCCATAATTTAACAGCACTTTTCCCACTTCCTCCCTGTGGGTTTACTATTTACATTTGTCCTCCTCTCCTATCCGTTCTTGCCTTCTGAGCTTTATCCCTTGGCAAATGTTGCCATTTTGGTCTTGTATGGTTAATTGTTCTAAAGAGTGAGTACTTCTCTGGTATTTTTGTTCATCCCATAGTCCTATCTATTGTTTGGCTGAAAGTTGAGCTATGTGGTCCGTTCAGTTCAAATTTTGGACATTCATTGATTTCATGAACACGTGAAAGATGTGACAAAGCGCATAATCTCAAGAGTTTCACCAGTTTCTATCAGACCAATAAGCTTGGTCTTTTTCATTATTTTGAATTTTGTTCCACATTTTTCTCCTATGTTGTGCAGAACCTTCTACTGTATTTCATTTCAAAGTGGTCAGCAGTGGGAGCCGGCACCACCTACTTCTTCTGGTCTCAATGTTGTGGAGGCTGAGATTTAAGTGCTTCACTAGTCTCCTAGATTGTTTCCATGCATCTTAGATTTTCTTCACTCTTTTTTTGTTCTGAATGGGGAGACACCAATACTTACTTACACCTTACTCACACTCACAAACTTTAAAGACCCCAATTGCTACTCACCAAAGTAGGATGTAGAGTATTGTCTTTATGGACTATGGTATGCCAATTGATCTTGATGCCCCAGGCCCAGCAACTCCTTGCCTCAAGGTGTTTGATTGTAGCTAAGAAGTTTTTATAACTTTTCCCCTTTATGTTCTACCATGTTCATGGATGTATTTGCAACACATATAAATACATATGTAGAAATATCCTCAGTCAAACTTACATATATTCATGGATGTAGACCCATTCACCTTTCCACTCCTGTTCAGTTTGCATGACTATCTGTATTCACTTATAAATTACTATGATTACTTTCATTGCAGGATTGTGTGTGTAACAGTATTTACCTTTGTTGCCTTTAACTCTTATGCTCCTCTCAGTGTCTTCCTTTGCCTTGATCATTTTGGGCTGACCTCCCCTTTAATGTATATTGCCTTTCTTTTCACCCAAGTGGGAGCTCTGGTAGCATAGTGCCTAAGGCATTTGACTGCTAACCAGAAGGTTAGCACTCCCCGGGAGGAAGATTGGGCAATCTACTTCTATAGTGATACTGCCTCAGAAACCCAAGGAAGGGTCGCTATGAATCAGATCTGACTCGAAGGCAGTGAGTTGACCCAAGTTAAGTGTTTCTACTCTCTAATTAGGGACTTCTCCTCTCTTCTCCTCCCACCTCTGGTAGCTTTCAAAGAATGTTTCTGTAAATAAAGCTTTTCATGACTTTTTATAGTAAAGTCTCATACAATATTTGTCCTTTTGTGTTTGACTAATGTCCTAAGTATAATGACCTCAAGGTTCATCCAAGTCATGAGATGTTTCGCAGATTCATCTTTACTCTTTAACATTGTGTAATATAACATTGTGTATATATGTTGTAATTTGTTCATCCATTTATCCATTGATGGGCACTTAGATTGTTTCTATCTTTTTCCTGTTGTGAGCAATGCTACTATGAACATGGTGTTCATGTATCTACTCATGTCATGGCTCTTATTTCTCTAGGATATATACCTAGTAGTGGGGTAGCCGGATCATACGGTATTTCTATTTCCAACTTTTTAAGGAAGCACCATACTTTTTCCACAGTGGTTGTACCATTTTACAGTCCCACCAGCACTGTATGAGGGTTACCAGGACGCTTTTTAAAGCACAGCACATTTATTAACTTAATTAATCCTCACAAAAAACCATAGGAAATAGATACAAGTATTTTGTTATAACACAACATATCTTTTCCTGGAAAACAAACAGATATACTCATACTTCGAAGACTCACACACTAAAAATAACAAGACTTATTGTAAAAATAGGGTTACAAACAAACTAACTCACTGCCATTGAGTGGATTCCGATTCATAGCAACCCCCTTTGGGTTTCTGAGGTAGTAAATCTTCATGGAAATAGATTGCCCAGTCTTTCTTCTGTGGAGTGGTTGGTGGGTTAGAATTGCCAAACTTTTCTGGTTAGCAGTTAAATATGTACCATCGCACTAAGAGAAACAAAATTGGTACCTTCAGAGACAACTTTGGCAGCCCAGAATGTTAGTTCAGAGTAGATGGACACTCTCTTGGGTGAGAAATGCTGACTTTTAGGCATTTGGGCAATGCAGATGGACTTGCAGAGATGAGAAGGTAGGGCTGCATTCAATCTGCACAGCCACACATTAATCGATACCTTTGATTGTCTGGTAGGAACAGAAGGAAATGAAACCTGCCAGGAGTCAAAAACCATGCAAGATTGAAGGTGTATTCTTTGGAAAGGTAGCCCCAAATGCTGGCGCTCACTTTCTTAAAACAGATTTGAAAGAGCTTCTGCTTGAGTAGAGGCTAAACTAGGGTATTTCTGGTGAAGGTTGTATGTATAGGCCTACTCTTCTGGTTTCCTTCCCTAAGAAAATTCAGAGGTAAAGCAACATAACTTGGTGGTAATGTTACATAATTTCCTTATTTATCAATGACATATGTGACAGAATTATGTTGTAGAAATTGTATATTATTAAATCATAATAGATTTTGCTATTATTGTTGCTATTTCATAGAGGAGAAAACTGAGGAACAGAGAAGTTAAGGAAGTTATCCAAACACAACCACTTAATAAATAATAGAGAAGAGATTTGAACCCAAACTGGCTGAATCCAATGTCCATGCTCAATTACCATGACCTATTACTAGTGGCTAAGACATTTGCCTGCTAACCAGACGGCTGGCAGTTCAAACCCACCAGCCACTCCTCGGAAGGAAGGTTGGGCAATCCTACTTCCGTAGTGATACTGCCTCGGAAACCCAAGGAGGGGTTGCTATGAGTCGGGTTTGACTCAACGGCACATAACAACAACAACAACAAATTACTCCTAAATTATTAATTTCAAAGAAAATCACTTAGTTCTATGAAATTAGTTTCAGGTTGGGCATAATGTTTTGAAATCCACTTTGTATACAAAACTATGTTGTTGTTGTTGTGTGCTCTCGAGTCAGACCTGAGTCATAGTGACCCCTCCTTGGGTTTCCAAGGCAGGATCACTACGGAAGTAGATTGCCCAACCTTCCTTCCCAGGAGTGGCTGGTGGGTTTGAACCACCAGCCTTCTGGTTAGCAGTCAAGTGCCTTAGGCACTACGCTACCAGAGCTCCTGTACAAAACTATATATTACCACAGTTTTCCTATGTCAATAAATATTATAAATATTTAATGCTACAGAATATTCCATCACTTAAATACATAGAAATTATTGATTCAGCCAAGTATTACTGAATATCTGCTGTATACTTACACATTTTCTGGGTGATTAAAACATGATTTCTTTAATCCCCTATTTATAGTGTTTCTAACTTTTTACGCTTATCAATAATATTTCAGTGACCAATATAGTATAATTTCTATGTACATCTTCAGTTTTTCCTATGAGAGAAATTTCTAGAAGTGAAACAGTAGGCTCAAAAGGAAAAAAAAAAAATTCTAAAACACAAGTTTTTGATACGTATATTCAAATTGTTCTCAAGAAAGTTTATAACAATTTGTGTGCCTAATCAAAATAGTAGGAGCTCTGGTAGTGTAGTGCCTAAGGCACTTGACTGCTAACCAGAAGGCTGGTGGTTCAAACCCACCAGCCACTCCTGGGAAGGAAGATTGGGTAATCTACTTCCATAGTGATACTGCCTCGGAAACCCAAGGAGGGGTCCCTACCAGCTGGGTCCAACTCGATGGCACCTAACAACAACAAACAATAATCAAAATATTTGATTGGACATGTACTCACACCTTTATTTCATTTTTAGAATAGACCCTGCATTAATAGTAATAAATAAACTTTAAGTTTAATAAGCTTATTGATAGTTGGAGTTTTCTCTTTTATTAATTGCTTACTTATATCTTTTACTATTTTCTGATGGTTTGTTCATCTTTTATTATTGAGCTTTATGAATTTTTTTATTTATGAGGACAATAATTCTTAATCTACCATATATAGCAATACTCACTGCCTTCGAGTGGGATCATAGCGACCCCTCTTTGGGTTTCTGAGGTAGTATCCCTAAGGAAGTAGATCGCCCAACCTTCCTTCCAAGGAGTGGCTGGTGAGTTTGAACCGCCAGCCTTCTGGTTAGCAGTGAAATGCCTTAGGCACTATGTCACCAGAGCTTCTGTATAACAATAGCATTTTCCAATTTCTCATAGAAATAATTTTTTATTCTGTTTCTGCCTTAGTGTCCTGAGATCATCAAATATTTCCATTTATATTTTCTGCTTTTGATGATAGAATGATTTAGGTTTGAAACTAAATTTTAAAAAGAATTTCCCTATCTGGATATGTAAGTGTTGTTGTTGTTGTTGTTGTGTGCCATCGAGTCAGACCCGACTCATAGTGACCCCTCCTTGGGTTTCCGAGGCAGTATCACTACGGAAGTAGATTGCCCCATCTTCCTTCTGAGGAGTGGCTGGTGGGTTTGAACCGCCAGCCTTCTGATTAGCAGTCAAGTGCCTTAGCCACTATGCTACCAGAGCTCCAGGATATGTAAGTACTTACCTCTTTTTATGAGTTGGAGCTAACTCGTCAGCACCTAACAACAACAACCCCTCTTTTTATTCCAATTCAAGTCTTATTTTATTTAAAGTGGAAAATACGTGGGCTAAAGCTGGAATTTTGTAGTCAAATATTTAGAATTTGAATTGTTTCATCCATTTGATATGAATGATGATAATAAAAGATAGTAATAAAATTACTGATGCCATTGCATTACTATAGTGATTAAATGTCACAATATGTGGAAAATATTTCTTAAAAAACAAACTATTTGTAGGCATGCAAATAGGATAAAAGCAGGGAGAAACAATATATACTTAGAAGACTGTCTCTCATACATTAACATTTATTTTAACTGTTAATGCATATTCCAGAATAATTTTAGTATTTGGTATGAGTTGGAATCAAACATTCCATTCTTTCTCTAATGACTTAAAAATGTCTTTTTAGACAGAAAATATTTATATACCCTTGAGTTTTTTCTGAGTTTCTTATTCTTCTCCATTCATTAGTCTTCTATTTTTGTACCAAGGTTAACAATGTGGCTTCACTAATGTTGATTGGAATGTTTCCTCTCCATTGCTTTTATATATTTTTTTAATACTTTCTAGTTAATCCTCAGGAGTTCATCTTTTCAGAAAAAATTTAGAAAGATGTTATAAAAATACCAAAAGAAGTTTGCAATGGGTTTTTTACTTGAATCATAAAACAGATTTGTAGAGAATTAAAATCATTATTATATTTTTCTCCTCTACCAAATGATTTCTCTACTTACTTGAGTCTTTCATTTTATTTCTATGAAAAGTTTTACAGCTTTGTTCACAGAAGTTCTTCACACTCTTGTTAATCTTTACTCCTATCAAAATTCCATTTTAATTGCTACTTTAAACTTTGTTCACATTCATCCGATATTTATGCCCTTACTTTTAAATATTCTCAAACACTTGGATTTCAGTTATCCTCTGTAAATATTAGAGTCCTTTTTCTCTCCATAGTAGAATTTAACTGAAATTTATTGACATACATGTTTGGCATTAATGTATACATTTTAGCTCATTTTACTACTATTTGAACTGTGTTTTCCTTCAAACTTTCTTAATAATTGGAATATATTTATCTTGTCCTTTTTTGAGATATAACTTATATACTAAAAATTTTACCATTTTAAAGTGAAGTTTCTTTATAGTGTAGTCACACCATTGTACCACTATAAGCAGCATCTAATTCCAGAACATCTCTGTCAACCCAAAAGATTATATCCATTAGCAGTTACTCCCTGTTCCCTCTTCCCATTCCCTGACAACCACTAATCTTTTATACTCTGTCTCTATGAATTTGCCGGTTTAGGACATTTTGTCAATATGTATCTGATTTCTTTCACTTAATATGTTTGTTTTTTGTTAGGCATAGAAAGGGATCCTCCAACTTAGGATAACTTTAAATTCTTCTCTTGTTTTTAGAGAACTAGGTCATGAGAATTCTGGCCTCAACTCCACACAGGGAGTTTTTCGCCATCTCCATCTAGAGTTAAATCTGGGAAAGGCCAGTTTTCTTCATGCAGTTTACCCTTTAAGCATGTGTTTCTCTTCAGGGATTATGGCTTTATTTAAGGGGGTAAAAAAGGTTCCATCCAATGGATTCCAACTCATGGCAACCCCATGTGTGTCAGAGTAGAACTGTGCTCCAGAGTTTTTAATGACTGTATTTTCAAAAAATAGATTACTAAGCTTTTTCTCCAAGGTGTCTCTAGGTGGATTCAAACTCTCAACCTTTCTGTTAGCAGCACTGCATATTAACTAACCATTTATACAACCTGAGGACACCAAGTTCCTTTTTCACATAGACCTTAAGCATTATTTTCTGCATTCATCCTCTCCCACCACAAACACCATATCTGATCACTTCTAGGTCATCAAGGATTGTAAGATTCTCAAAGCAGTCATGACCTCATTGATGACTAACCTCACTAGATTTCTACTTCACCGTAACTTTTTACTTTTGAGGTTTCCTTTACTTTCTGGCTACCTCAGCTGGTATTTAGAATGTTTATTAAGCATTTTTAATATTTGATAACTGAAAGTTTTTTCAGCGTATCTAATATATACCTACTTCTCACTTATCAATGATCTCGTTATCCAACACTTTACATTTACGACAATAGTAAAAAATCTACTATCCAACTATTTTGCACATTAACCATGTACATCTGGCAGTAACGAATTCCAAGGTGCAAGGTAAGAGTAACAATGGTTGTGATGGTTAAGGTTATGTGTCAAATTATCTGGATCATGATTCTTAGTGGTTTGCCAGTTATATAATGAAGTCATTTGCTGGTTATGTTATGATGTAACTGGGTAGTTATGTAATGATAAAATTGGGCAGTTATATAATGATGCACTTTGACAGTTATGTGATGATTTAATTTGGGAATTATGTTATATGTAGTCATCCTCCATTTTGTGGTCTGATGTGGTCATCTTCCATTTTCATATAATGTAGATCTAGTTTTTGGAAACTAGCAATGTTAGTAAGTGAAGAGTGAGTACAGTATTACCAGAAAGAGGGTTTTTTTTTTTTTTTTTAATTCTAGTTTTAAGTAGTTCTTGAATTCTTTAATTACATTTAAGTTATTTACATTTACATTTAATCCAAGTGTTGACAATGTTGAAGGAAAACAATTTATTGTACTTGGTAGAAAATGTCCTTGGAGACTTTCTTTAATTTAGTGCCTTATCCACTATGTTGTTGTTGTTGTTGTTATGTGCCATCAAGTCGGACCTGACTCACAGCGACCCCTTCTTGGGTTTCTGAGGCAGTATCACTACGGAAGTAGATTGCCCCATCTTATCCACTATATATAGTATAAATTCCCCCAAATTTCTCACTATTGATGATATATTTCCATAGTCTCCCAGGCTGATGCTGGATTTTATATTCCTATCTGCTATCTGAAGTTACCATTCATCTGTCAGTTTGTTGAACACATGATGTTCATTCGGGCAATGTCCAAACACATACACATTCGTGGTCCCATAAGTTATAATAGAGTTCAGAAATCCTGACTGGAGAGTGGAACATGGCAAAATTACAGCTTTCACATACCACATATATATCTCATGTCTCCTGTATGCAAAGCAATTGCATTGCCAGGTGCATAATGGTCCAGCACATATATAACTTATATAATACATATATTTTAATGTCCTAATAAATTATTAGTCTTATGTATGTACTGTACTGTACTTTCTATCTAAAAAATTTATCATGTAACAGTGTATGCTTTGACTCATGGACAGCAGTATACAATTTTGTGTCTTGCATGCCTCTTGAGGGTTATCTCTCTGTTTAATTTTCCTTTGAAAATATTACTATGAAGTGCATCATAGCTCCTAAACACAGAAAAATCAGTGCTAGTGATAACAGTAGCCTGAGGAGAAGGAGAATTGAAAGTTTGTAAGTGAAACAAAATGTTATTAAACAACACAAAGGTAGAAAATCAGTGAATGCTATTGCTTGTGATTTAGGTGTGTCACACTCAACAATCACAATGAGCCTCAAAAGCAAAGAAAAAAAATCTCAAGTTGTTGAAGATTGGCTCCACTGAAAGCTACAAGGTAATGAAAATGTGATAGGAACCTGTACCAGGTTGTGTCATCTGTATACCACAGGTTGCTAATAAGTCTTCTTCCAATCCTGCTGCCGTGTTCTTCATATAGTCCCACTCAGCGTACAGATTGAATAAGTGTGGTGAAAGCAGTTAATGTTCCACAGTTAAGGTTCCACAGTTCCACACTGGACCCTAGCTTTGTTCTGACTAATGATACAATATCATATATGCCACATAGATATGTATTGATATATGCTATAGATATGGGTTGAAAACCAAACACAAAATTCCTCTCAGCATATTGATAGACACTGCCAAGACACAAAACTTGTGCAAGATAATTAAAGAAAGAGCAGAACCAGACTACCTTTGCACAACATCCAAATCACGTAATATTGTATTTCACAAAATTATCATGGACATTAAGTGACACATGACTTCCCTGTGATGGCTTGTGTGTTTCTGTGATACTGGAAGCTATGCCACTGGTATTTCAAACACCAGCAGGGTGACCCATGGTGAACAGATTTCAGTAGAGCTTCCAGACTAATAGAGACTAGAAAGAAGGCCCTGATGATGTACTTTTGAAAACAATGGCCAGTGAAAACCTAGCAGTGGAACATAGTCTGATATAGTGCCAGGAGATGAGCCCCTTAGTTGAAAAGCACTCAAAATGTGACTGGGAAAGAACTGCCTCCTCAAAGCCATGTTGGCCTGAATGACATGGATGGAGCAAAGCTTTCAAGACCTACATTTGCTCATGTGGCATGACTCAAAATGAGAAGAAACAGTTGGAAACATCTATTAAATAGTTGGAATGTGGAATGTATGAAGTAGGAATCTAGAAAAATAGGTATTGTAAAAAAAATGAAACACATTAGTGAAGTGAAATGACTGGTATTGGCATTTTGAATCAGACAATCATATGGTCTACTGTTCTGGAAATGACAAATTGAAGAGGAACATTGTCACAACCACTGTCAAAAAGAACGTTTCAAGATCTATCCAGAAGTACAACTCTGTCAGTGATAGGATAATATCCATATGCCTAGAAGGAAGATCGGTTAACATGGCTATTATAAAAATGTACACACCAACCAAAGATTTATACACCAATGTCAAAGATGAAGAAATTGAAGATTTTTACTAATCTCTGCAGTCTGTAATTGATCAAACATACAACCAAGATGCATGGATAATTACTAGTGACTGGAATACGAAAGTTGGAAACAAAGAAGGATCAGTAATTGGAAAATATCACTGGTGATAGAAACACCACAGATCAAATGAAAGAATTTTACAAAACCAATGATCTATTCATTGTAAATACCTTTGTTCAATAACATAGAGACTATACACGTGTACCTCAGCAGTTGGATTATACAGTAATCAAATAGTCTACATCTGTGGGAAGAGACAATGGAGATGCTCAATATTATGAGTCAGAACAAGGCCAAAGGCCAACTGTGGAACCGACCATTAATTGCTTCTACCATACCTATTCAATCTGTATGCTGAGCAAATAATCCGAGAAGCTGGACTATATGAAGAATGTGTAATCAGGATTGGAGAAAGAGTCATTAACCATTTGTGATATACAGGTGACACAACTTTGCTTGCTGAAAGTGAAGATGACTTGAAGCACTTACTGATGAAGATCAAAGACTACAGCCTTCAGTATGGGTTACATCTCAACGTAAAGAAAACCAAAATCCTCACAACTGGACAAATAAACAGCATCATGATAGATTGAAGTTGTCAAGGATTTCATTTTACTTGGATCCACAACCAACACTCATGGAAAGAGTAGTCAAGAAATCAAATGACGTATTACATTGGACAAATCTGCTGCAGTCTTCTTTAAAGGGTAAAAAGCAAAGAAGTCACTTTGAGCACTAAGGTGGGCATGGCCCAAGCCATATTTTCAATCGTCTCTTATGCATGTGAAAGATGATCAATGAATAAGGAAGACTGAACAATTGATGCCTTTGAATTATGGTGTGATGAAGAATATTGAATATATCATGGACTGCCAGGAAAATGAACAACTCTTGGATGAAGTTGCCAGAATGCTCCTTGGAAGTGAGGATTGTGAGCCTTTGCCCCACATAGTTTGGACATATTATCAAGAGGGCCAGTTCCGGGAGAAGGAGACATGCTTGTTAAAGCACAGGGTCAGGAAAAAGGGAAGACCCTCAACAGGAGTGACATAGTGGCTGCAACAATGGACTCTAACATAGTAACGACTGTGTGGATAGTGCAGAACTGGGCATTGTTTTCTCTCTTCTGTTGTGCATAGGAGTTGGAACTGACTGAACAGCACCTAACAACAAAATGATAATTCAAGTGATAAAATGTGTTTGTCATCTATGCATTTGCTACCAACTTTCTTGGAATTATATTATTGATATTACCTCTCTAAAAAAAAAAAAAACTAAAATTAAGTAAAAGTCTGTGAAAGGATTCAATTACATCTCAAGAGTACTTCTGTTTCTAAGAACTTACAAATTCTGAGACAGTTATTACCAGAAAATTATGATTTTACTGCTTCACTTACATGAAAGAAAATATAAGTGGTTAACTATTCTCCTCATTCCTCTCAGGAAAATGAATGTATTCTATTTAAACTTTTCCAAAGAACTAAACATTACTTCAACCCATTAAATAATGTGATTGTAGTATTTATCATACCTGCTCTAAAGAAGATTCTTTTGTACTGAACCTCAATCTCATGTGTACTGCCCTGTTGTCTCTTGCTACCTCAGCCTTTTTCTGGCCTACATGAAGAGAAATGCCAACAGTATTTGTAAATATTCAGAAAAAAAATGAGAATAATTCCACTTTCTATTTTTGACCAATGAATAATCAAAACTATTGTAACTTTAAGAAATAGGTGTGACACATATCTTCTGTTATCTGTCCCTCTCACAGAGGTTTCTATGACAATACCATCACACCAGGTCCAACTGGCCTTATTCATTTCTGAAGTAGCTTACTAAAATCTCTCTGAAAAATTAAACAATATAACCATGACTATCTAGCATTTTATCTATCCTCTAAATACTTGTTGTTGTTGTTATTTGCCGTCGAGTCGGCCCCGACTCATAGCGACCCCTCCTTGGGTTTCCGAGGCAGTATCACTACGGAAGTAGGATTGCCCAACCTTCCTTCTGAGGAGTGGCTGGTGGGTTTGAACCACCAGCCTTCTGGTTAGCAGTCAAGTGCCTTAGGCACTATGCTACCAGAGCTCCTTCTAAATACTAGAGCATTATTTTATTTCCCAAGTTGTTATGTTTAATATAGTACTTGATGCCAGCTATTAAATCAGTCTTCAGTTTATTCTCCACCAGGGTAATCTATCCCTAGTCTTTTCATTCCTTTTCACAAATCCAATTTTCTCATCCTTTTAATAATGTAGTGGCTTTTCTCTAAAATCTCTCCAAACCTATGTCATCATCATCTCCTTTCCTTCATCAAGAAAACAAAACAAAAAAAAAGCTCTCTGTGTGTGTGTATGTATGTGTGAATGTGTGTGTGTGTGTGTGTGTGTGTGTGTGTATATCACCCATCCATGGATATCCTGTTGATATAGATTAATGTTTCTAAAAATTTTCATTCTAGTTTAACATAGGTTCACCAATGTTCATAAATATTGAGAGTAACAAACCAAAGGTTTTCTGATGTCCAAAGCCTTACCTAATCTAAGACGTCACTGAAGTAGAAATGGAGTCATAGTTTGAATCACAGAACTTTTAAGTCAATAGATAGACAAGTGTGTGTTTTTTTTTTATTTCCCCATATACTTTTTTTGCAGTAAAGTTAACATAACAAAATTGCAATTTAGCCATTTTAGAGTATGCAATTCAGTGGTAATTGGTGTATTAACAATGTTATTCAACCATCACTACTATCTAGTTCCAGAAAATTTTCATCATCACAAAAGGAAGTCCAGCATCTATTAAGTAACTACTCATTCCTCCCTACAACCTGACCATCAGTAATCTGCCTCCTCTCTCTATGAATTTTCCATTTCTGGCCATTTTATATACATAGAATCATACAATATGTGGTATTTTGTGTCTGTCTTCTTTCACTTAGCATAGTGTTTTCAAGGGAGCTTTGATGATGTAGTGCCTAAGGCATTTGACTGCTAACCAGAAGGCTGGCAGTTCAAACCCTCCAGCCTCTCCTTAGAAGGAAGTTTGGGCAATCTACTTCCTTAGTGATACCACCTCGGAAAGCCAAGGAGTGAGTGGTCGCTGAGTCGGATCTATCTCCAGAGCAGTGAGTTTGATTTTGTTTGATGTTTTCGAAGTTCAAACATGCTGTACCATGTATCAGTATTTCTTTTCTCTTATGGCTGAAAAAGTATTCCAATGCATGGATATATGCAATTTTGTTTATCCATTCATCATTGAATGGACATTTAGGTTATTTCCCTTTTTGGCTATTGTTAATAGTGCTGGTATGAACATCTTTGTACAAGTTTTTATTTTAACACTTGTTTTCAGTTCTTTTGGGTATGTTTTTGTTTCTGTAAATTCACAACACTAGACTCTTCTCAGATATATGATTTGCAAATATTTTATCCCATTCTGAGGCTTGTTTTTTCACTCTCTTGCTAGTGCCTTTTGGTACACAAAACTTTTTAACGTTGATAAAATTGGGTGTATCAATTTTTTCTTTTTTGCTCAGACTTTTGTTATCATATCTTGAAGTAAAATCCAAGATCACAAAGATTTACCTCTGTGTTTTTGTCTAGGAGTTTTATAGTTTTAGCCTTACATTTAAGTCTTTAATACATTTTGAATTAATTTTGCATATAGTATGAGGTAAGAGTCTAGTTTAATTATTTTTATATGGATATACAATTGTCCCAGCAAAAGTTTTTGAAGAGATTATTATTTCCTTCAGTGAAGGTTGGCACCCTTGTTGAAAATCAATTGACTATAGACCACAGATATTTCTATAGTGTTATTTCCATTTAATTGTCCTGTATGTTTATTCTTATGCCAGTACCACATTGCTTTGATTACTGTAGCTTTGTAATAAGTTTTGAAATCAGGTTGTGTGACCTCTCCTACAGGTTCTTCTTTTTCAAGATTGGCTATTTGGAGTCATTTGTAATTCTATGTAAACTTGGTTTTAGCTTGTCAATTTATGGAGAAAAAAATCGTTAGAATTTTGATAGGGAATACATTGAGTCTGTAGTTTGCTTTAGAAAATAGTGTCATCTTTCCCAATCCATGAATGTAGGATGTATTTTCACTGGTTTTGTAGTTTTTAGTGTACAAATCTTCCATCTCTGTCTAAGCATATTCCTTTTTATCTTTTTGATGCTTTCATAAATGGAATTGTTTTCTGAATTTCTTTTTGACTGTTCATTGTGAGTATATAGAAATACAACTGACTTTGTGTGTTGATCTTAAATTTCACAGCTTTGCTGAATTAGTTAGCTCTTATAGTTATTTTGTGGAATTTTTTTAGGATTTTCTGTATATAAGATCATGCATCTGCAAATAGAATTTTACACTTTTTATTATTTTTGTTGCCTAATTACTCTGACTAGAATTTCCAGCAAAAAGTTGAATACAAGTGATGAAAGCTAGCACTCTTGTCTTACTCCTAATCTTATGGGAAAAGCTTTCAGTCTTTCACCATTGAGTTTGATGTTTAATATGTGTTACTCCACCATTCCTCTGTCAGTTTCTCATACTGTGTGGCTTGCATGTTGCTGTGAGGCTGAAGGCTACATCACTAGTATTTCAAATACCTGCAGGGTCACCCATAGTGAACAGGTTTCAGTGGAGCTTCCAGACTAAGGCAGACTTGGAAGAAGGAAGGGGCCATCCACTTCTCAAAAAAACTGGCCAGTGAAACCTTATAAACAGCAGTGAAACACTATCTTATAATTATTGGAAAACTTGATTAATGGCCCTGAAACATTGTCCAATATCGTGCCAGAAGATGAGTCCCTCAGATTGGAAAACACTCAAAATACTACTGGGGAAGAGCTGTTTCCTCAAAGCAGAGTCGACCTTAATGACATGGATGGAATAAAGCTTTCGGGACCTCCATTTGCTGATGTGGCCCATGTCAAAATGGGAAGGAACAGCTGCAAACATCAATCAATAATTGGGACATGAAATGTACTAAGTATGAATCTAGGAAAACTGGACATTGTGTCACAAATGAAATGGAAAACATAAAGATCGATACCCTATGCATTAGTGAGCTGAAATGGACTGACTTGGGCCATTTTGAATCAGACAACTGTGTGATCTACTACATTGGGAATAACAAATTAAAGAGGAATGGTGTGGCATTCATCATCACAAAGAATGTTTCAATATCTATCTTGAAGTACAATGCTGTCAGTGATAGGATAATAGCCATATGCTTACAAGGAAGACCACTCAATACTACTGTTATTCAGATTTATGCACCAACCGCTGAAGCCAAAGATGAAGATATTGAAGATTTTTACCAACTTCTGTAGTCTGAAATTGACTGAACATGCAATCAAGATGTGTTGATTATCACTGGTGATTAGAATACAAAAGTTAGAAACAAAGAAAAACCACTAGTAGGTAGAAAATACAGCCATGGTGATAGAACTGACACTGGAGATTGCATGATAGAATTTTGCAAGACCAATGACTTATTCATTGCAAATATCTTTTTTCAACAACATGAAAGGCGGCTATACATGTGAACTTCACCAGATGGAATACACAAGAATCAGGTCAACTACATCTGTAGAAAGAGATGGTGGAGAAACTTAAGATCTTCAGCCAATACAAGGCCAAGAGCTGAGTGTGGGACAGACCATCAATTGCTCATATGCAAGTTCAAGTTGAAGCTGAAGATAATTAAAACAAGTCCACAAGAGCCAAGATATAACCTTGATTATATCCCACTTAAATTTAGAGACCATCTAAAGATTAGATTTGATGCATTCAACACCAATGACTGAAAAACAGATGAATTGTGGGATGATATCAAAGAACATCATCCATGAAGAAAACAAAAGGTCATTATAAAGACAGGAAAGGAAGAAAAGACCAAATTGAATGTCAGAAGAAACTCCGAGACTTACTCTTGAATGAAGAGTAGCTAAAGCAAATGAAAGAAATAACAAGATAAAGAGCTGAACAGAAGATTTCAAAGAGCAGCTCAAGAAGACAAAGCAAATTACTATAAGGAAATGTGCAAAACTTGGATTTAGAAAACCAAAAGAGAAGGACACTCTGAGCATTTCTCAAGCTGAAAGAATTGAAGAAAAATGTGAAGCCTTGAGTAGCAATATTAAAAAGATTCTATGGGCAAAATATTGAATGATGGAGGAAACACCAAAAGAAGATGGAAGGAAAACACAGATTCACTGTACCAAGAAGAATTAGTTGATGTTCATCCATTTCAGGAGGTAGCATATGATCAAGAACGAAATGTATTGAAATAAGAAGGCAAAGCTGCACTGAAGGAATTGGCGAAGCACAAGGCTCCAGAAACTGATGGAATACTCATTGAGACATTTCAACAAATGGATGCCACACTGGAGGCACTCACTCAGCTATGCCAAGAAATTTGGAAGACAGCTACCTGGCCAACTGACTGGAAGAGATCCATATTTGTACCCATTCCAAAGAAAGGTGATCCCACAGAATGTGGAAATTATCAAACAATATTATTAATAGCACATGCAAATAAAATCTTAATGAAGATAATTCAAAAACAGTTCCAGCAGTATATTGACAGGGAACTTCCAGAAATGTGAGCTGGATTTAGAAGAGAATGTAGAATGAGGAATATCACTGCTGATGTCAGATGGATCGTGGCTAAAAGCAAAAAATACCAGAAAGATGTTCACTTGTGTTTTATTGACTATGCAAAAACATTTAATTGTGTGGATTATGATAAATTATGGATAACATTGAGAAGAATGGGAATTCCATAACGCTTGGTTTTACTCATGAGGAACCTGTGCATAGACCAGGAGGCTGTCATTCAAACAGAACAAGGGGATACTGCATGGTTTAAAATCAAGAAGGGAGTGTGTCAGGATTGTATGCTTTTACCATACTTACTCAATCTGTATGCTGAGCAAATAATCCAAGAAGCTGGACTATATGAAGAAGAGTGTGGCAACAGAATTGGAGGAATACTCATTAACAACCTGCGATATGCAGATGACACAACCTTCCTTGCTGAAATTGAAGATGTTCTGATGCACTTATTGAGGAAGATTAAAGACAGTATGGACTACACCTCAACATAAAGAAAATGAAAATCCTCACAACTGGACCAATAAGCAACATCATGATAAATAGAGGAAAGATTGAAGTTGTCAAAGATTTCATATTGCTTGGTTCCACAGTCAACACCAATGGAAGCAGCGGTCAAGGAATCAGAGGAAATATTGTACTGGAAAATCTGTGCAAAAGACCTCTTTAAAGTGTTGAAGAGCAAAGATGTCTCTTTGACCACTAAGGTGAGCCTAACCCAAGCACGGTATTTTCAATCACTTCATATGCCTATGAAAGGTGGACAATGAATAAGGAAGACTAAAGAAGAGTTGATGCTTTTGAGTTGTGTTGTTGGTGAAGAATACTGAAAGTACCATGGCCTACCAGAAGAACTTACAAATCTGTCCTAGAAGAAGTGCAGCCAGAATGCTCCTTGCAAATGAGAATGGCCAGACTTTGTCTCACCTACTTTGGTCATGTTGTCAGAAGGGACCATTCCCTGGAGAAAGATATCATGCTTGGTAAAGTGGAAGGCCAAAGAAAAAGGGGAAGGACCCTCAACGAGATGGATTGACACAGTGGCTGCAACAGTGGGCTCAGGTGTAGCAAGGATTGTGAGGCTGGTGCAGGCCTGGGCAGCATTTCATTCTGTTGTGCATAGGGTTGTTATGAGTTGGAACCTAACAGCAGCAACAACAACATGGGTTTACTTTAAAATTTTGAGTAAGTTTCCTTGTATTAGTTTGTTGTGTGTTTTTCTCTAGCAATGATGTCCAGATTTTGTGAAGTGCTTTTTCTTTATCAATTGAGATTATATTAGTATAATTATTTTTCCTTTATTCTAATATGATGTGTTATGTTATTCCATTTTCATGTTTTGAACCCCCCTTGCATTTCAGGATAAATCCTATTTTTTCCATGATGTGTAATCCTCTTAATACGCTGCTGGATTTGGTTTTGAGAATTTTTACATCTACATTGATAACAGATATTTGTATATAGTTTTATTTTCTTGTGATGTCTCTAGCTAGCCTTGATAATAAAGTAATGTTGGCATTATAGAATGACTTAGGAAGTGTTCCTTTCTCTCTCTTTTTTTTTTTTTTTAGTGGGGAGAGAGTAGAGTTTGATAAGTATTCATGATAATTTTTCTGCAAATATTTGGTAGAATTCACCAGTCAGCTATTTAGTCTTGAGTTTTTCTTTATTGAGGAAATTTGATTACTGATTTAATCTATTTACTGGTCATATGTCTATTCAGATTTTTCATTTCTTCATGAGTCTGTTTTGGCAGGTTGTGTGTTTCAAGGAATTTTTCCATTTCTTCTAGGCTGTCTAATTTATTAAGGAGCCCTGGTGGCACAGTGGTTAAGTGCTTGGCTACTAACCAAAAGGTCAGTAGTTTGAATCCACCATCCACTCCATGGGAAAATATGTGGTAATCTGCTTTCATAAAGATTACAGTCCTGGAAACCTTTAGGCTGGTTCTGCTCTGTCCTATACTGTCTCTATAAGTCATAATTGACTTGACAGTAATGGATTTACCTAATTTGTTAGTAACAATTTTTCATAATATTCTCTTCTAATCCTTCTTATTTCTGCATGGTCCATAATAATATTCCCACTTTAATTTATTTTAGTTATTTGAGTCTTCTCTACTCTTCATTAGTCTGTATAAAGATTTCCCTCTTGATCTCAAACAACCTACTTCTGGTTTCTATTACTTTTCTATGTTCTATATCATATATCTACACTTTAGTCTATTTCCTTTCTTCTGGTAGCTTCGTTTTAGTTAATTCTTTTTCTTCTAGTTCCTTAAGATATAAAGTTAGTTTACTAATTTGAGATCTTTCTTCTTTTTTTTAATGTGTTTAAAGCTGAAAATTTACTTATAAGCACTGCATGTATTGTATCCTATAAATTTTGGTATATTGTGTTTTTGTTTTCACTCAACTTTAAAACAGTTTCTAATTTCCCTTGTGTTTTCTTCAGTGACCCATTAATTGTTTGAATGTGTTATTTAATTTTTATATATTTGTACACTTTCCCATTTTCCTTCTGTTATTGATGTTTAGTTTCATTTCACTGTGGTTAGAGATGATACTTTGTATGATTCTATCTTTTTAAATTTGAGACTTGCTTAGTGGCCTAAGAATAAGCTATCCTAGAAAATATTCCATGTACACCAGAAAAGAATGTATAATCTGAGGCTTTTGGTGGAATGTTCTGTATATGTCTGTCAGGCTTGGTTGGTTTATGGTGCTGATCAAGTCTTCTTTTTCCTAACTGATATTCTGTCTGGCTGTTCTACTCATTATTAAAAATGAGATATTGATGTCTACAACTAGCACTGTAAAATTGTCTTATTTCCATCTTCAATTCTATTAGCTTTTGCTTCTTGGATTTTAGGGCTCTGTCATTAGGTATGTAGATGTATCTAATTGTTATATCTTCTTGAGGATTACCCTTTTATCAATATATAATATTCTTCTTGGTCTCTTATAACAATTTTTGTGTTTAAATCCATTTTGTCTAATATCAGTATAGATAATCTGGCTCTCATCTGATTACAATTCACATGAAACATCTTATCAGTCCTTACAGTTTCAGCCTGTTTGTAACTATGGATCTAAAATGAGTCTTTTATAGATAGCATATTATAATTGAATCACTTTTAATTAATTCTTCCAATCTCTGCTTTTTATTGATCCATGTAATCTGTGTACATTTAAAGTAATTGCTAATAAGGAAGGATTTCTGCCATATTGTTATTTGCTTTCTATATGTCTTATATCATGGATCAATACCTGTTTTTGTAAGTAAAGTTTGATAGGGCATACTTATCCCTTTACATTTTACCTGTGGCTCCTTTCATGCTACAGAAGAATTGACTGATTTTGACAAAGCTGAAAATATTTATGATCTGATCCTTTACAGAAAAAGTTTTCAGATCCCTGAACTAAGGTACTGATATCAAATTTTGAGAAGAAAATAAAAGAAGAAACCGTCTATTATACATCTTAATGTGCACGTTATAATTACATTGTATTTCATATATGGAAAAGATGAATAAATTACTAAAAATATTTCTTTGATCTCAATATGGAAATGAAATCTCTTAATATACAAGAGAAATTCCATAAAGAAAATATTGATAGAATTTATTGCAAATAATAAAAAAAATCATTAATAAAACAGTTAATAAGAATGAATAAGTCAATCACAAAAGGACAAATACTATATGAGCCCACTATTATAAAAAGTCAAGGAAAGATTTATACAAAGAAAGAAATTTTCTTTTTTGGTTACCAGGGATGGGAGTGGGGGGAGGGAAAAATGCTGGCTAAGTCAGGCACATGTAAAGATTTGGGTGAAGGGAAAGGCAATATACCAAAAGCCAGAGAACAGCACAATATCACTAAGGAAAAGGAAGACTCAGGGAGAGGTGCACAAAACGTAAAAAAAAAAAAAAAGATACGGGGAAATGATAACCACAAGGAGGAACAGGTAGGATGCTGTTACATTGTGGGTCTTTCAATTAATGTCATGAAACAAAACTATGTGAAAAAAAATTACAGTTAACAAGACTGGACAATCACCAAATAAGAAACACAGTAAGTACAAAGAAGAAGTAAACATATTAAAAACACAAATTAAAACAAACATGAACAACCATTTATCACTTATCCATTAGCAAATATTTTTAAAATTGATAATGTCCATTTTTTGGTAAAGAGGTAATATTATATACTGTTGTTGGAAATATAAGGTTGTACATCTTTTTTAGAGGGGAAATTGGTAATAAGTATTAAATGCCTTTAAAAATGTTCATTCTCAGAGAACTATAATTCCACACATAGAAATGTATACTTATCAGAGATGTGCACCAAAATTTGCTTAGAAAGATGTTCAGCAGAGCATTGTTTACAGCAATGACAATCAGAAACCATATACCTTTACTTGCCTCGGAATTCCATACTATACTCATATAATGGAATGCTGTGCAACCAATAAAAGTGCTTTTGTAGAAAAATTTTTAATGGCATGTAAAGATGCTTAGAATACAATATCAGGTAACAAAATCTGGTATAAGAATATGTGAATAGCATGATTCCATGTGTGTGTGCATACATGCATGTGCCTAACCATTTGAAAAACCTAAAAGGATAAAATACAAAATTTCATGGTGGTCATTTCTTAGTTACAGTCACCATTTCTTCTTTCTGTGTTATTGTATTGTCTGCAATGGCTACACATTAATTTTATTAGAAGATGCTATTAAAAAGAAAAAGCAAGCAAGATCAATGCTTTAAACTAATATATTAACTGAACAATTTTTCTTGGCTATTGATAAATTGATTCATTCATCCACTGAAATGATTTGTCATCTACTGCACACCATGGTTCCAAAAGTCTGCACATGTGGATCTGATAAGGGAGAGGTTTGTAAACCTATTTACAATTAACTAGGCCTACAATTTAGCCTTTGTATATAAATTCAAGATTTTAAATATAATTTACACATCACTCTGTTATTAAACTTTGCCCATAAAATTCTGAGCTGGAAGTTATAGCCTGGCTTTAGGAAATAGTGTGGGTCTATGATCGCCTAGCATAAGAGAACTATTTCAAATTTGTAAGAAAGGCTTAGCCTCAAGTGATGAGGATCTGTTTCTTTAAATCAAATAATAATTTGATAGTTTCATAAGGAGTACTGTAGAAGCATAGCCACTTAACATCTGACTACACATTGACCAATATATGCAATCTTAAAAGCAAGCAAATACACCGAGGAGAGAAAAGGAGGCTGGAGAGGGATTATCTTACTGACCTCCTGAAAAGAAAGAATTTCATGCTCACTTGTTGTTAACACAATGTGCTATACAGAGTGCAAGGTTTCACTTACCAGAAAGAAGATGTCAACATTATAATAGTACTGATGCAGAAGTGGGACCAAAGAAACTGAGAAAATTAGTACTATAAAACTCTTTTTAGAATCCAGTAAGATGGAGGAATAGTCAGAAAGACCGCACAGACCCTCTTCAACAAAGAAAAGGGAAAGTAATTAACACACATACAGAAGATAATCCTGGACCCGTGAGCCTTGAAGGGAAAGATATAGAAGTGGACTAAACTCTAACTAGCAGAAGAATTTGCAAGAAAACACCAAAAAAGGAGACATACGGGAGCTGCAGTCTGGCAGCAATCCTAAAAGCACAGATAGCTTGGATATTGCCGAGTGGTGGTTGTTGTTGTTGTTGTTAAGTGCCGTCGAGTCGTTTCCGACTCATAGCGACCC
>NW_006921720.1:5841041-5843493 GCF_000298275.1 Orycteropus afer afer
TACTTCAAGAAACCATAAGAGATCTACATAAATGGAAAAACATACTATGCTCATGGATAGGATGATTGAACATTGTGAAAATGTCAAATCTTCTCAAAGCAATCTATACATTCAATGCAATCCCAATCCAGATCCCATGAACATTTTTTAAGGATATGGAATAACCAATCACTAACTTTATATGGAAAGGAAAGAGACCTCAGATAAGCAAAGCACTATGGAAGAAGAAGAACAAAGTAGTAGGTCTCACACTGCTGGATCTCAAAACCTACTATGCAGCCACAGTAGCCAAAACTGCCTGGTATTGATACAATGACAGACACATAGACCAATGGAATAGACTTGAGAACCCAGAAATACATCCATCAACCTATGGTCAGCTGATCTTTGACAAAGGGCCTAAATCCACTAAATGGTGAAGAGAATGTTTGTTTAATAAATGGTGCTGGCAAAACTGTATATCCATTTGCAGGAAAATGAAACAAGATCTGTACCTCACACCATATACAAAAATTAACTCCAGATGGACCAAAGACTTAAATGTGAAACATAAAACTATCAAGTTCCTCAGTGAAACACTAGGGGCAAATTTAGGGAGCCTAATATATGGCATAAATGGACTATCAAGCATAACCCAAACTGCACAAACAGCAGAAGAGAAACTGGATGATTTGGACCTTCTAAAAATCAAATTTTTATGTGCTTCCAAAGACTTCTCCAAAAGAGTCAAAAGAGAACCTACAGATTGGGAAAAAAATATTTGGCAATGACATATCTGACAAGGGACTTATCTCTAGAATTTATAGAAAACTCCAACTCTAGAATTTATAGAAAACTTCAACACCTCAATAACAAAAAGACAAATAATCCAAATAAAAAATGGCCAGTAGACATGAATAAATGCTTCACCAAGGAGGATATTCAAGTGGCCAACAAACATATGAAGAAATGTTCACAATCATTAGCTATTAGATAGATGCAAATCAAAACAACAATGAGATACCATCTTGCTCCAGCACTAGTAGCAAAGTTAACAAGACAGAAAATAACAAATGTTGGTGAGGATGTGGAGAGATTGGGACTCTCATACACTGCTGATGGGACTGTAAAATGGTACAACTGCTATGGAAAGCAGTGTGACGATTCCTTTAAAAGTTAGAATTAGAAATACTATTTGACCCAGCCATTTCATTACTAGATATATATCCTAAAGAAAAGAGAGCCATGACAAGAACAGACGTATACACACCCATGTCCATCACAGCAAAGATGGAAACAACCTAGGTGTCCATCAAATGAGGAATGGATAACCAAACTATGGTACATACACACAATGGAATATTGTGCAACCCTAAAGAATAACATAGCATCTCGCTGCTCCAGACCCAGCTTCCTCACCTGTGACATGCAGGGAGTAGACTCATTGATCTTAAGGGGCTGTTCTGGGTGGAATATTCTGTTTATGTGGAAAAGCAGCAGGAGGAAGAAAATAAAAGTCTACAAAGCCAGAGTAAAGGAATAATCATTTTAAAGCAAGTTATATGCCTGCTGACTTTTTAATATACCATTTCTGATCTGAAAAGGAAAAAAAAAAAAAACTATATTATGCAAAATAAAATGCTCTTGAAACACCCATTTAAAAAAAAAAAAGAATAATGTAAAATCTGCAATACACCACATAATGTGGATGAACTTGGGGGACATTACACTGAGTGAAATAAGTCAATCACAGAAGGAAAAATATTGTATTAGTCTGTTATTGTAAAAGTCAAGGAAAGGTTTATCTATGAAAGGAAAATTTCTTTGTTGGTTACCAGGGGTGGGACAGGAGGGGAGGGAACACTGTTAGATAGATAAAGTATTGATTTGGGTGAAGAGAAGGGCATGTACCAAGTGTGAGTGATCAACATGGTGGCATTGAGGAAGAGGATGACATAGAGAGGTGCGTGAGAGGTACACACAACAAAGATAAACCCTTTTACACATACAGTACTCTGTTGTCAGTGTAGGCAAACATGGGTATACAAGTGGATAGATGGGTAGACAGGCTGAACTATTAGGTATGTCTATGAAGTGGGGAGTGTACCCAAGACCATGTATAGGGCTGGCAATCAATGGTTCTACAAGTGTATGTGTATGCTCTGCAAGAATTACCACGTGTATAGTAGGGCTGACAAGGGACAAGGTTGTAGTCACTTCTTGGTCACAGCCAGCTACACAGAGGGAGCGAGTAGTTGAACTGGTGGGCTTGGGACCATAGTCACAAGTGACATCAAGCTCAATTGGCATAACATACTACACAAAACATTGTTCCACCTCCTACTTTGACGAATAGCAACTGGGATTTTAAAAGCTTGCAAACAGCCATCTAGATGCAACGATGGGTCTCTCCTCACCGGGACCAAAGAGGAAAGAAGAAAACTAAAGATTCATGGAAACAATTAGTCCTAGC
>NW_006921720.1:5844041-5847122 GCF_000298275.1 Orycteropus afer afer
CTATTGCACTGGGGTAAATTTTGGTCAATGTCATGAGACAAAATGTATGTGAACTTGCTGTATGGAAAGTGAATTTGCTCTGTAAATTTTCACCCAAATCACAATAAATATTAATAATAATAATTAATAAATAAATATAACAATAAAAACAACCTATCCCCCCCAAAAAAAAAATCATTTTGCCACAACTCTATTCGATTCACCTCTAAACACAGTATTTTTTTACCTCCTGGACACAAAGATTAGAAATACACATCATTTCTTTGTACCCTAGAGAACTAAGACCAGCACTAGACAGTTCTCTAAAAAAGTACTTGAACTATCTTACATAAAATCTGAAAGCAATTACCATAAGAATATCTGAGCTATGTATGCCACAAGGTTAGAACTTCTAAGAGCATTGCTGGCTCATAAAGTGGTATAAACTAATATGCTTTTTACAGTCTTTCTTAATCCTGAAATAATTGCTGATTTAATGAAAACAAAACTTTTTTAGAGCAAGACTCAAATCATCTATATAAAGCCATATATTTGGTGTCCCCTAAGGACACCATATTAACTTTGCCTTTTAACACACCATAAGAATGTCAATTAATGTCAAACTAAATCCAAAGTGGGTACATTAAATTTCTATTGGCTTGAAATATTTACTTTGAAGTTTTTAAATATGTTCCCTCATAGAGATTTTTCTGGTAATCAATAAAGAATGTGCCTGGGAAGTTGAATCTTTGCCTCTTGTGTCTATACTGCTTCCCAGTCTTCTAAGTGTGAATGTTTTCGTTGGAATTCACTGGTGATGAGATCGCTTATTGGTCCAGTTGTGAGGATTTTTGTTTTCTTTATATTGAGATGTAATGCATACTGCAGGCTGTGGTCTTCAGTCTTCCTCAGTAAGTGCTTTTTGACAAAAAGCACTTACTTACACAATAATGGAAGCAAGCGATTATTGGCACCTGTAAAATTTTAAGCAAGATACTTTAACCAAGTGACAACAGACAGTGGTTACACATGAATGTCCTTTTTATGGTTGAATATTATTCAGACCATAACTTTGAAAACTCATACACATTACTTTTATTGGAAGATGCTATTAAAAAGAAAAAGCAAGCAAAATCAATGCATCTGTGTTGTGTCCTTTCACCATACTTATTCAATCTGTATGCTGAGTAAATAATCCAAGAAGGTGGACTATATGAAGAAGAATGTGGCATCAGGATAGGAGGAAGACTCATTAACAACCTGCAATACAGTGACGACACAACTTTGCTTGCTGAAATTGAGGATGACTTGAAGCACTTACTGAGGAAGACTGAAGACCACAGTCTGCAGTATGGATTACATCTCAATATAGAGAAAGCAAAAATCCTCACAACTGGACCAATAAGCAGCATCACAATAGATGGAGGAAAGATTGAAGTTGTCAAAAATTTCATATCATTTGCTTCTGCTATCAACCTCAACGGAAGCAACTGTCAAAATATCAGACGACGTGTTGCATTGGGAAAATCTGCTGCAAAAGACCTCTTTCAAGTGCTGAAGAGACAAGATATCTCCTTGAAGACTGTGGTGCACCTGACACAAGCCATGGTATTTTCAATCACCTCATATGCATGTGAGAGCTGGAAAATGAATAACGAAGACAGAGGAGAGTCGATGCTTTTGAGTTGTAGTGTTGGCGACGAGTGCTGATAGTGCCATGGACTGGTAAAAGAACTAACAAATCTGTCCTGGAGGAAGTATAGACAGAATGCTCCTTGGAAGCCAGACTTTGTCTCCCCTGCTTGGTCATGTTGTAAGAAGGGACCATTCCCAGGAGAAGGATATCATGCTTGGTAAAGTGGAGGGTCAAACAAAAAAGGGGAAGACCCTCAACAAGGTAGATTGACACAGTGGCTACAATGACACGCTAAGGTACAGCAAGGATTGTGGGGCTGGTACAGGACAGGACAGCGTTTGTTTTTGCTTATACATAGGGTCACTGTGAGTCAGAGATGCCTCCAAGGCACCTAACAACAACAACACTTTGAAAACTCATATTAATTAGTGATTCATCTTCTCTGAACTGTTAATAATTACAAAGGGGTTACAAATTCACAAAAGGAATTTTCTGTTAGACTCTAAAATTATAAATCTGTGTTTTGTTAGAATTTCAGTTTGTTGGTCTTTGTATTTGCCCTGAAGCAAACTAGCCAAACCCTGTTGCCGACGAGTCAATTTCAATTCATCGCCATCCCACATGTTACAGAGTATAACTGCTGTATAAGATTTTCTTGGCTGTGGTCTTTACAGAAGCAAAGCAGATCGCCTTTCTTTCCGGAAGCCACTGGGTGGGTTCAAATCACCAACCATTAGGTTAGTAGTAAGAACAAATGTTTGTGCCACCTGTTCTTGTCTTTTAACTTTGAAGGGAAAAAAAAAAAAACATGGGGGATGCTTAGAACTTTATTCCTCTGTATTGAGCTCTCTGTAGGAATCGTTCACTTCACTCTGGTCTGATCTTTTGTCTTCAATCAGGCCTTGGCTCATTTGAAGCAGAAAGTAACATCAAATCTGGATGTTGCAAGGAACTTAAAGAATGCAAGAAAACAACAGTATGAAAATCTTAATGCCATAGCTTCAAGGAAAGGGTGCAAAACTTATTAATATCATAATCATGCATTTAGAAGAGAAGGAAAAGTGGTTGATTGAAATTTGCCATCACATAAGTCTAGAAATCACAAAGTTCAAAGAGTTGTTGTTTCAAATCTACTTTCTCATGCTTTGGTAAGGGTAGTGGTGGATTTAAGAAAAAAAGAGAAAGCAAGATATCAGAGAAAGAAAAAAAAAAACAAAAACAGAAGTTAGGTACACTTGGGACTCCAAAATAAGAGATTCCAGCATATTACACAGTGATCCGCATTGCTGTACCAAATTTGGTGTGAAACACAGACTACAATGATACCCAGAACAATTCTGAGAGGGTGGCTAATAGAATTAACTCCAAGTGAGTTGGACGAAACTCATAAGGCATGGTCTTGACCAGCAGTACTGGATTCTCCCTCCTAGTTAGCTGTTGTTGTTATTGTTAGGTGCAGTTGAGCC
>NW_006921720.1:5848092-5864244 GCF_000298275.1 Orycteropus afer afer
TCCCAATGTTATCCATAATTTGTTATGATCCATACCGTTGAATGTTTTTGCATAGTCAATAAAACATAGACAATCTACTTCCATAGTGATACTGCCTCGGAAACCCAAAGAGGAGTTGCTATGAGTCAGGTCTGACTTGACAGCACATAACAACAGCAACACAAGCATCTATCTTTCTGGTATACTTTGCTTTCAGCTAAACTCCATCTGACATCAGCAATAACATCTCTCACTCCACATCTTCTTCTGAATCCAACTTGCACCTCTGGAAGCTCCCTGTCAGTATATTGCTGCAACCATTTTTTAATTATCTTCACCAAAATTTTACTTGTGTATGATATTGTTTGATAATTTCCACGTTCTATGGTATCACCTTTCTTTGGAATGGGCACAAATATCGATCTGTTCCAGTCAGTTGGCCAGGTAGCTGTCTTCCAAATTTCTTGGCATTAGCAAGTAATGGCCTCTAGCACTGCATCTATTTGTTGAAACATCTCAGTGGGTATTCTGCCATTTCCTAGAGTCTTGTTTTTTGTCAATTCCTTCAGTGCATCTTTGACTTCTTCCTTCAATACCATTTGTTCCTGATCATATGTCACCTCCTGATACCGTGACCAATTCTTTTTGATACCGTGACTCAGCATATCATGATTCCTTACATCTTCCTTTGATGCTTCCTGCGTCGTTCAATATTTTGCCCGTATAATCTTTCAATATTGCAACTCAAGGCTTGTATTTTTCTTCACTTCTTCCAGCTTGAGAAATGCCAACCATGTTCTTTTTTGTTTTCTAACTCCAGGTCTTTGCATGTTTCATTATAATACTTTACTTTGTCTTCTTGAGCCATTCTTTGAAATCTTCTGTTCAGCTGTTTTATTTTAGAATTTCTTTCATTTGCTTTAGCTACTCTCCATTCAACAGCAAGTTCCAAGACAAGTAGACCAATGGAACAGAATCAAAAACCCAGAAATTGACCCATCCATCTATGGGCAGCTGATCTTCAACAAAGGGCCAAAATCTATTAAATAGGGGAGAGATAGCCTCATTAACAAATGGTGCTGCCAAAACTGGATATCCATTTGCAGAAAAATGAAACAAGAACCATACCTCAGCCCATACACAAAAATGAACTCAAATTGGATCAAAGACTTAAATGTAAAACCCAAAACGATAAAGTTCATCAAAGATAAAATAGGGGCAAATATAGAGGCTCTAATTTGTGGCATAAATAGAGTATCAATCATAACCCAAAATGCACAAGTAGTGGAAGAGAAATTAAATGACTGGGACCTTTTAAAAATTAAATTCTTATGTTCATTGAAAGACCTCTTCAAAAGGATAAAAAGAGAAACTACAAATTGGGAAAAAATATTTGTCTATGACGTATCTGACAAGGGACTTATCTCTAAAATACCTATCTCTAAAATTTATACAAAACTTCAACACCTCAACACCAAAAAGACAAACAATCCAATTAAAAAAATGGGCAAAGGACATGAACAGATACTTCACTAAAGAAGATATACAGGTAGCCAACACACACATGAGGAAATGCTCACAATCATTAGCCATTAGAGAGATGCAAATAAAAACAACAATGAGATATCATCTCACCCCAGCAATAATAGCAAAGTTCAACAAGACAGAAAATAACAAATACTGACAAGAGTGTGGAGAGATTGAAACTCTCATACACTGCTGTCGGGACTGCAAAAGGGTACAGTTACTGTGAAAAATGGTATGGTGTTTTCTTAAAAAATTGAAAATAGGAATACTGTTTGATCTAGAAATTCCATTATTAGGAATATATTAAAGAGGTGAGAGCCAGAACATGAATAGAATAGACATATGCACACCCATGTTCATCACAGCACAATTCACTATAGCAAAGAGATGGAAACAACCTAAATGCCTATCAATAGATGAGTGGATAACCAAACTATAGTACATTCACATAATGGAATACTATCCAACATTAAAGAATAATGAGGAATCCATGAATCACTTCACACATGGATGAATTTGGAGGACATTATGCTGAGTGAAATAAGTTAATCACAGAAGGACAAATATTGTGTAAGTCAATTATCATAAAAAGTCAAGAAAAGGTTTACATGCAGAAGGAAATTCACTTTGTTGGTTACCGGGGATGAGAGGAAAGGAGAGGGAAAATTTCAGACTAATTAGAAGTCCATGTTGATTTGGGTGAGGGGAGGGTCAGTATTGGAAGAGTCTGTGACCAGCACTGTGATAATGGGAAAAATGAGGTCACATAAATGTGTACAAAAGATACAGACAACAGAGGCAAATACTATTACATACACAATACTGCATTACCAGTGGCACCTAACACTACCCTATGGGTAAATGCATAGATAACTGAGAAGATCATGTGGGTCTAGGTGAAAAGGAATATACACAAAAGCAAGGATAGATTTGGCTGAAGGTAGTCTTACATATGCACTTGTGCTACAAAATTATGCACATATATTATAGAAGTAACAGAGGACAAGGTTGGAGTATCTTCTCAGAGACAACAAAATACCTTGAGGGAGAGAATCACCAGGCATGCAGGCTCAGGACCATAGTCTTGGGGTACATCTTGCTCAATTGACACAACATAGTACACAAAATTCTTCTTCTACACCCTACTTTGGTGAGTAGTGACTGGGGTCTTAAAAGCTTTTGAGCAGCCATCTAAGATGCAACTATTGTCTCCACCCATCTGGAGCTGAGAAGAGTGAAGAAAATAAAAATTATTTGGAAACAATTACTCCAAAGATATGATGGACTACAAGAACCTCAGCCTTCACAACTCAGACGAGAAGAGCTAGCTGGTGCCTGGCTACCAATGCCAACCACTTGGAAAAGGACTATAATTGGAGATCTTGGATAGCATAGGGGAAGAAATATGGAACAGAATTCGAAAACACAAAAATGACTAGAATTACTGGTCAGAGAGAGGCTGGTGCAACCCCCGAGACTATAGCCCTGGGTTATCTTTTGGGCCTGGGAATGACCTCACTTCTGTGGATTGGCAAATTTCTTTCAGGGTTTTATATACGTCATCCCAATGCTTTCTCACTTGCCTGGTTTCTGTTGAGAAATCAGAGCTTAGTCTTACTGTTTGCCCTTTGCAGGTAACTTTTCATTTTCCTGTGCTGCTTTTAGGATTCTTTCTTTGTCTTTAGTTTTGGTCAATTTGATTATGTGTTTTGGTGATTTTCTTTTGGAGTCTGTCTATCCTGTTTGGTGTTCATTGAATTCTTAAATTGATACCTTCTCATCCTTCACATATTAGGAAAGTCCTCTTCCAACAAATCTTTGACAATTTTCTGTGGTTTTATTTGTCTCTTCCTGTTTTGGAATTCTGGTTACATGTAAGTTATTCCTCTTCATTTTGTTTTGATCTTGTTTCTAATTGATCCCTTAACATAGTAGTATTGAGACATTTGTCTTCAGTCTCACTAATTCTGTCTTCCATTGATTCAATTCTACTCCTTTGCCTTTCCATTGTATTATCCATTTTTGAAATCTTAGTTTTAATCTTCTGGATTTCTAGTTGCTATTTTTGTGTGATTTCTAGCTTTCATTTATTTTCTGTTTGTTCTTTTATTGTTTTCCTAAATTGTTCTAGACTGTTGTCTGTGTTTTCCTTAATTTTATTGGTATTTTCCTTTATGTTGTCAGAATTTTTCTTGCTCTATCTCTCAAACCATTAAAGGTACCTAAATATAATTCTTCTGAATTCCTTATCAGGCAGTTTCAGTGCTGCTTCTTATTCAGAGAGATTTTCTGGCTCTTCATTTTGGTCCCATGTTTGTACTACTTTGTTCAGGTCTTTGTGTGAACTGAGATTGTCAGTTGTCTCTGAGACATTGTGATGTTGTCATATTTATATTTAATCAGTGGTTATATTTTGGTGTGATTCACCCAGGGTTTGTATATCTGTTTTTTTTTTTTGGCTTTATTTTGTTTTTATATATCCAAGTGAGCAAGACTGGTATGCTACTCTGTTTGCTAGGTTGGCAGCATTTAGGCACTGACTTCCTGCCTCCTGGTTGGTCTGATAAAGGATGAGAATGTGTACACAAATCCCTGTTAGCTATTCATGTAAACAAGATGAAGGTGAGTGGGGCTGGTACTGGCCACCATCTATCATTGATCATTTGGTACAGAAGCAGATTATGGCTCTCACCCAGTGGGTGGGGCTGCAGGAGGTGGGGTTGTGTGGTTGAGTCATATTGGCAAAATTACTGTTTTCCACTTTTTTTGTCATCAGCCACCAGTGTGGTTGCCTATGCAGTCTTCAGCAAGCAGAGCTGAATCTTAAGTTGCAATCTTGATTGGAACATTACTGGAAAAATTCAAAATGGCTGCATAATCATGCCAGCCAACCATCCACAGCTCCATATGTTTCCTTATTTACAGCTGTCTATCAGGTTCTCCTACTAGTTGGTATTTAATCCACTTCTTTATCCTTCCCTTTGAAGCTCAGGGTTCCAAGATTACATTCTGTATCTGTTTAAATTGGTTTCTCATTTCTTTGTTGCAGCAGCCCATGTAGCTTGTCTGCCTGTTCTGCCATCTTGCTGTAAGTCCTTGAGAATAACAGAATTTCAAACATACAAGTATTTATGCCTTTGTGCTAGAAATATATATAAATATTAAACAAGTCTTGCACCTTATTAAACAAGCCGGGGGCAATCTACTTCCATAGCGATATTGCCTCGGAAACCCAAGGAGGGGTCGCTATGAGTCGGGTCCGAGCCTCGGAAACCCAAGGAGGGGTCGCTATGAGTCGGGTCCGACTCCATGGCACATAACAACAACAACAACAACATGATAATTTGATGGGAATCAGTATCATCCGTTGCAGCCAGCTTCTGAGACAGTCTTCTTTACTAAATTTGGAGTTAGTATTCACTTTTACATTTTGATAATATTGATATTTGGAGACATTATAAGTAACTTTCCTATATGTGAAAAATGATAGAAAGACTACTAATATAATTCACTAACTTTATTTCTTCGTTTGATAAATTCTATTGCCATTACCCTGGATATCATATTCTAATTTTATATATATAGGTATGTAATGGAAATAGAGTTTTAGACATGGAAAGAATCTTCAAAGTCTTCTAATTCAGCTTCTTTAGATGAGAAAGCAAGAGCCAAAAGGTGAAGTTACTAATTTAAAATCAGTTTGCCAGTTAATAATAGCTTGTGATGGGATGAACATGGTAATTAACATGTATAAGTGTGCTTTCTCATATACAATCAAATGAGGTAAAGGAAAATAGATATAAAACTACCATAAGAGTTCATGAAATGTTCTAGGTTAAGCATAAGTAAAAGCTGCCTCTATCGCAGAATTGTTTTCATTTGGTAACTTTTTGTTTAATCAACATTGCTTTGTCTTAGTTAATATCCAGCAGTGCTCAATGCTTCCAATTTCAAATTACAATTAAATTTTTAATACTTTTCCTTATAGATAGAGCGGTATTAGAGCAAGTGGATTCTTGCCAGTTTCCCAATCACGAGTTTTGTAAACTTTCTATTTTTTGTCCTCCTGCTGTGACTAAATCAAACCTATGAAGTCCTACTGCCTAATTTCTCTTCATCTTGTGTTGAAAAGTGCTCTTCTTCCTGCAACCTAATGCACAATTGAAAAATTCAAACTGATAATAAACAGCATGGATTCCTGGGTCAGAAAGCAGACCACCTGTGTGCCAAACACCTGGGTGTAAGGAATGAAGCTTCTCATTATCAATTCAAAACATGAAGATGAATTGGAGAACTTTGGAATATTACCAGACGATACATCAGAAGGTGTTAATAGACTAAAAACTTCACACAGTGCTTAGATGTTGCTTCAACTTCTATTCAGTTTTTTTTCTTTCCATTCCTTTTTATGTAAAGTTATCTCCAAATTTGCCAGATAAAAGAGCAAAACACCCAGATATATTTGGATTTCAGATAAATGAATAATTATTTAGTAAAGTATGTCTCATACAATATTTAGAATATGCTTATACTAAAAATATCTTAGCTATTTATCTGAAAGTCATATTGAACTGTATATTTTATCTTTCAGTCCTTTTATAAGTAAATACTTTGAGCTATCTCTGAATATAATCTAGTCTTTCCTATAAGAAACACATATGGTTTTCACAAATTTTGGGGAAAGAGATCTTCAATGAGTGATCTACCATCTCTATAAACTTTGCCTCAAGGTCTAACATGGAAATTTGCCAGACTTGATGAATAGGTTAGACTAGGAGTTTGCCAACTTTTACTTACAGGACTAGATAGCAAATATTTTAGGCCTTGCAGGCCACATAGTTTCTGTCATGACTAGTCAACTCTGCCTTTGTAGCATGAAAGCAGAAATAGACAATATGTAAATCAATGGGTATGGCTGCGTTCCAATAAAACTTTATTTACAATAACAGTGTCAGGTCAGATTTGGATCCCCAAAATCATTAAAATAGCAAAATTTTAAGAGAAATGAAAATCAAGCTTTTGCATATATAGTCTGAATTTTTGCACTGTATCCCTCTACTATTATCCAGAGATGAGAATGATCACATGAACATTTAGTTTTAAAATACTATTGGTACTAATTAAATTCTGCACATTTGTACCATTATATAGCTCCTGTTACAGACAGACACTGTTATTTACATAAATTATTACTTTTTAAAAAGGAAACTAATGGAAATATTTAAAATTAAAAATGGAAGTGGGGACTGGCAAGTCAAAGAACATGGAAAATGTAAGCAAGAAAAATAACACTGAAAAGGCAAAGAAAACAGGCATCATGTTACACAAGGGCAGCTGAGAGGCAGACAAATAACAGGATATGGCTGGTAGGATAAATAGAGGGAGACGAGTCTTGAGTAGTTTCCATGACTCACTGCTGAGCTGCAGTAACCAGAGAGGCTCAAAGAGGGATTCAAAATGGATACAGGAAAAGTGTATATGGCACCAAAGAGGAAGGACAAAAAGTGTCAAGGACAAACAGAGGATAAAGTGGAGTGATGTCTTGGAGAGATACTTTTCCCAGGGAGACTTGTGGAAAATAAAGACACAGAGATTGGTTTTGTTTATGATCTCTTGCCAGCAACTACTTGTTTACAATCTGAAGGGCAAATAAAAGATGACGGGTGTACCTGACAATGACAGGAAAGGCTTTTTCACAGTAAGTGTGGTGTCCCTGTCATAGGGGTTTAGTCTGGGGGGAAGAATCCAGGCATACGTTTAAAATCAATCATGCATGTGACAGCCAACCACGCATTTCAGATAATCCATTCGAACAAATGTTTTACTTGCTAAATTTGAGACACAGATTAAAAGATAAAAAAGCAAACTGAGTGGAGAAAAAACACATTATTAAATAACTTTCCTTTTTTCTTTTCATCAACATCAAAGCCAGAATAAATCTGACACAACAGTAACTGTGGAAAGACTGAAATGAAGCAAAGAGCTAATTTCATTGAATAGTTATTCCCATGGCAATGGAAATAGATCCTGTGCACTAAAGAGTGGAAAGAATGAATGAATAATGGATAAACACAATATGTATTCTGACAGAACTGAGAATCAAGCTGATGGTTGTGAGGCTGTCAGGAAAGATACACAGGAGCCATGGTATCATAAATGATGAATATTTTATCTTTGTAATAATGTGAGATAAAATTCTCTCCAGTTAGAATGCAAATATAGAGAAACAGCACAGGATAAATTTAGCTATAGTCTAGTTACTATCACTAAAAAATAACTAAGTTAATCTTAGAGGAGAATTTATATACTCTGATCAAATTACTTTTTTTAAAATCTCTAGTTCCTGTGTGAATGGATATATTTTATGTTTTGCATTTGTTATGCTGAAATATATAAGAAAGGTTTTTTTTTTCTGATGAAGTCACTAGATATAATCCAAGGAAATATTGATCTCATTGGAATCAAAATAATTAACCCTTACCAACCACTTCTTAAATATCAGGCACAGTGGTAAATACTTTTATATACGCCTTGCAACAACCTGAGTAGAAGATGTGTGTGTGTATATATATATATATATATATATATATATATATATATATACATACATACATATATGGGAAAAATTAGGTCTGGCGAGGTTAAGTAACTCGTTAAAGAATGTAACTAAGATGTGGCAGTCCAGGAATTAATACCACACGCTGCCTTACTCAAAAACCTTGGGTGTTGATCACTACTCTACCTTAAAGAGTTTTCTGCATGTCTACACTGAAATTTGGTCATTCACCACCACAGGCAACAGCCAATATGCCATGCCGTGGAGTTGGCCCTGACTCATAGTGACCCCTCCTTGGGGTTCTGACGTGATATCACTGGGGAAATAGATTGCCCAACCTTCCTTCAGAGAAGTGGCTGGTGCGTTTGAACCGCCAGCCTTCTGGTTAGCAGTCAAGTGCCTTAGGCACTAGGCCACCAGAGCTCCCAGTGACTGCTTAGAGCAGTTCTATTCAATGAGTGGTTTTCAAAATAGCAGACCAACAATAAATGATAGTTTATTAGAAAGGCAGCTTCTCAGGCTCCACTCTAAATTCACTATATCAATATCTTTAGAGTGGGGGTCCAGGAATCTGCACTTTACCAAGATCCTGTGTGCTTTATAAACATGGTAAAGTTTGAGAAACACCAACTTAGAGAACTTCCAATGACTATTACTATTCCTTCTTGAAAAGATCGAGGGCTCTGTATCTTGGGAGTCTTCCAGGACCCACAAGGATTTTTCAGGGGAGTCTGCTGCAGTCACTCGCAACACCACCTGACTAGAGATTTCCCTGGCTAGGAGCTAACATAGGAGCCCTGGTGGCGTAGTGACTAAGGCATTTGACTGCTAACCAGAAGGGTGGTGGGTCAAACCTACCAGCCACTCCTCAGAAGGAAGATGGAGCAATCTACCTCCATAGAGTTAGGCCTCAGAAACCCAAGGACGGATTGCTGTGAACCAGAACCAACTCGATGCAATGAGTTTGGTTTGGTTTTGGTTTTGGAGCTAATATGCATCAGTATATATATATATCAGTAACCAAACCAGCAATGAGTTTGGTTTGGTTTTGGTTTAGGAGCTAATATGCATCAGTAGTTGTTGTTGTTGTTGTTAAGTGCCGTCGAGTCGTTTCCGACTCATAGAGACCCCATGCACAGCAGAACGAAACACTGCCCGATCCCGCGCCTGCTCCACAATCCCTGCTATACTCGAGCCCATCATCGTAGCCACTGTATCAATCCATCTCCCTGAAGGCCTCCCCCTCTTTCGTCAACCCTCCACCCTACCAAGCATGACATCCTTCTCCAGGGAATGGTCCCTTCTTACAACATGACCAAAATAGGTGAGACGAAGTCTGGCCATTCTTGCTTCCAAGGAGCATTCTGGCTGCACTTCCTCCAGGACAGATCTGTTAGTTCTTTTAGCAGTCCACGGTACTTTCAGCATTCTTCGCCAGCACCACAACTCAAAAGCATCAACTCTTCTTCGGTCTTCCCTGGACAATGAATAGGGAAGACCGAAGAAGAGTTGATGCATCAGTAGTAGCCACTCTTGAAATGTCTCTTCTTCATAGAATTGTAAATTGTGTGGATTTTTTTGTGGGGGGGGGCAGTGGGGGAGTCATAGTTCTCATCAAACTCCCAAAGAAATTGATGACACAAAAAGGGTCAGCCTGAGATCTGACTGGTTTCTGCTCCCAGTTACTCTTTGGCTCTACTATTTTTCATTGCATAAAAAGACTGAGATGGAAAAAAACACATGGAATTTAATGTGCTATTTGTATTCTTGTTGTTAATTGACATCCAGTCAGCTTCATCTCATGATGACTCCATGTACAACAAAAGTAAATGTTATCCAATTCTTCACAATCTTCATGATTACTAGTATGTATGAATCCATTGCTGCAGCTTTTGTGTAATGCATTCCAACCCAGAAGGGCTTATCTTTGTGTCATACTTTGGAAGCTCACTGAAATCCATCCACTATGGCTGACTCTGCTGATATTTGAAATACTGGTGACGTAGCTTCCAGCATCATAGCAACATGCAAGGCACCACATTATGACAAACTGACAGACGAGTGGTACCAATATGATATACAATAGTGGAAAATGGAGCAACTGAAATGGTAGGGAATACCACTCCTGCCTCCTAGTCCTTCATTTTATTCCTGGTTTCCTCAGAAATCACCTTTTTCTGAACGTTTATTTAATATTCAAGAGATTAATTTTGAGTAAGAGCCTAGTACCAGAGTATTATCAGGCCGAAAAAGTTTACATGCTTAAAAGGACTGCTAAAATATAAGTTATACAAGAAATAATAGGAAAAAAAAAAACAAGAAGTTGCGAACAAAATCACCAATTTCTTATATTGTTAGCTGTATCCAAGCATAACCTGGTGACTTTATTTACAAACAAGCTCTTCTAAACAACTTATGTTAAAATAAGGAAACTAAACTTAGTATAAGGAGCTCTGGAGTGGGTAAAACATTTGGCTGCTCACCAGAAGGTCAGCAGTTCAAACCCACCCTCTGCTCTGTGGGAGGAAGATGGGATGATCTACTTCCAGAAAGATCTGCAGCCTTGGAAACCCACTGGGGGTCTCTATGAGATGGAATCAACTCGATGGCAGTGGATTTGGGTTTTTCTTTTTTTTGTTGTTGTTGTTTGTTTTCAATTGAGTATAATTGTCCTGAACCTAGAGTCCTTAGTGCAGATTGCAAACAAACCAAGCAGTTAAAATCTTAGTGCTTCAAAAGTGATTAATGTAGATTTTATTTCATTTTAAAATTAAATTTCTTCCTATTTTTCATCTTATACTAAAGATTTACCCCCACTTGTCTCCATGTCTCACTTCCTCCTTGTCTATCTCTGTATCTGTCACCCCATCCTTGAAGCTTTCACATCTCTCTTCTTGTGATCACACAACTTATTTTAGATCTGGCCAGAGTTTCTTCAGAAGGTTTCAATCTGGACTCCTAACACTCAGAATTTAAATTCATTCTGCATCCTGGACAAAGTAGGCATAGAGATGTGTAGAGTCAGATGTGGCATGAAGGCAGATGCCAAACCATGGTGGGTTAAGGAAAGACACGTCAAGAGGACAAAATTCAAGTAGGAGATAAATGAATCAATAAACACATAAGGAGCAAGCTAGCTGCTCAGGGAGAATAAAGACTGTAAAAAGGACCAAAACACTTTACAAGATCAAGTCAAAGACCCTCTAAATTTCTGGGCATCTGAAACTTAGCATTTATACTTATAATTGACTTACAATCATTTTATAAATTATATTATAAATTAAATATCATAATTTGACTATATCTTTAAGTGAAATGGACAAAGTCACTGTTATATCAAAATTTGAGTTCAATGATTTTATATTTTAATATTCTATTAGCATCAGTAATATTATTGCATATACAACCACTCTTCACTTACTGACATGGTTAGGTTCCAAAGACTAGGTTGTTATGCAAAAATTAGACTTATATGAAAATAGTGGATGACCACATCAGATTACAAAATGGAGGATGGCCACTTCATTACATAATTGTCAAATTACATCAAACTCCCAAACCATTGAGACTCATAGCCCAGCCAAGCCGACACGTGCTTCATCGTCACAGTCAGCTTTACTCTCACCTCACACCTCAATATTCATTACTGTCAGATGTACATTGTTAATCTACTATTAATAGTAATAATAGTTTTTTACTATTTTCATAAATGTGAAATATAGGATAAATGTTGGATATTACTATTTTTGATTGTCAGATAAGAAAACTGAGGTTGAGAGAGTTTGCACAGCCTGCAGTGCGTAAGTCTGATATTTATCCCAATGCTGATTCCAGAATCCGTTTTCTGATTTAACTAATCCAGTGGTTCTCAAATCTAGCTAAATATTAGAATCATACAAAGTACTATTTAAGTTTCAGTGTCTGGGTCTCATTGTCAGAGATTCCGATTTAATTGCTTTGGGGTATAGCCCAAGCATTACTAAAGATTAAATAAAAACTAAACACTTATCAAACTGACTCTAATGTGCAGCCACTGTTAAGAACCATTGCACTAGATGATTCTGTTTCTCCTCCTACTATTTCTGTAGTAGCAATAATAGCATAAATCAATACCAAGCAAGACAGTTGGCTTTTCACCAGCTACCTCTAATCCACCCCTGAACATAGCAAGCTGTTTCCCTGTTTCCACACTTGCCATCCATTCAAAATGCTTGTGCTAAGACTACAATGAACTTCTCCCTAACAAATCCAATGTCTTTTTAATACTCAATTTTCCTGTATCATTTGACACTGTGATTATATCATTCTTCTCCAGTTTGTAAATGTTCTATCTAAATGTACCTTCTCAGTTTCCAGTGGATTTTCTTACTTGACTCATCTCTGTAATGTTGGTGATTTCCAAGTTTCCCTCTTCAACTTTTACATATCTCAATAAACACATTTGCATTCCTGCAGAGTTATCTTGATTACTCCTACACTATCAACTACTACCTATGGGGAAACAAAGTCCTCATTCCTATCTTCAGCCTATGGGCCCCCAGAAGAATGAACAGATCTTTCCTGGAAGAAGTGCAGCCAGAATGCTCCTTGGAAGCGAGAACAACCAGACTTTGTCTCACCAATTTAGGTCATGTTGTCAGACAGGACCAGTTCCTTCCTGAAGGACTACATAATGCTTGGTAAAGTGGAGGGTCAGCAAAAAAGGGAAAGACCCTCAACAAAACAGATTTCACACAGTGGCTGCAACGATGGACTCAAGTATAGCAAGGATTGTGAGGCTCGCACAGGACTAGGCAGTGTTTTATTCTGTTGTAAATAGGGTCTCTGAGTTGGAGCCAACTCGACGGCACTTAACAACAGCAAATCTTTTTTTTTATATATATATCATGGCTCCTTTTATTGAAAAGACTCTAAGGGTTTGGAGCATTTATCAGTAGATTAGTGTGAACAATGGCTATATTATTACTTTTACAGATTTTTCATTCTTTATTATTATTATTATTATTATTATTATTGTGATTTGGATGAAAGTTTACAGAGCAAATTCACTTTCCAAACAGCAGTTCACACACACTTTGTCTCATGACATTGACTACGATTTACCACAGTGCAACAGTTACCCTCTCACTTCCTCTCAATAGTTACCTCTTCCCTGTGTCGATCCCTCCATGAACTCCTGCGCCTGAGCTGTCTCCCTGTGCATACACAGCCCTTCTATTCTCTCATGATTGTTCCCTCCAAGGAGCATATCTACCTCAGTAAACGTTCACCTCATATGTCTATCTTTTGTTTGGCTGGAAGGCACAGGTGTGGGTTCTATTCCAGACCTGAAGGGCAGCTAGAGGCCATAATCTCAGTGGTTCTACCAGGCTCTATCAGATCAGCAAACCTGGTCCCCCTTTCTTTTCCTAAATGATTTTGAATTTTTTTTCCAGATTGTTCTCCCTCTCTATCCAGGATCTCCTACATAGATTCCCTCCAAGTGGTTGACAGTGGTAGCCAGGCACCATCTAGCTCTTCTGGTATCATAGCCATATAGGCTGAGGATTGCATGGTGTACAGCAACAGGAAATCTTGAGCCTATTCTCTCTCCTAACCCCCAGATCCATATAGCCAGCTGCCTGTTCCAAACACTTCCCCTTAGTTCATTGCAGTCAAAGATGCCTGGACCTTGGTGGAGTTAGTGCTAAGGAGTTGGGAGTGTCCAACTTATGCAGGACCCCTCAACCACCAAGCCACCAGAGCTCTGTTACTATGCATTGTGTGGGATGAAAGTAAAGTACTCCTCATCTCCAAAGGGTGAAATAAACCCATGGAGTCTTACTGGCCCACCTCTTAAGTATCAGAAGTCATTTTGCTATGGATATCAAAGCAAAAGATTATCAAGAATATCATTTTAGTAGAGTGTTAAGGAAATGATATAAGGACAAGTACATTCTACTAAGTCCTTTGACTATTTCCAGATTCTTCTTCCACGTACAATTATTCTACAAGACCACAAACCCAAGGAGAAACTTCTCACAGTCATGGTTGTTTTGCTATAACTTTTATCTATTAGAGCTATTGCTTATACCTGTTTCCATAGTCTCATTCTTTATGCTGCTACTTGTTGTTGTTGTTGTTGTTGTTGTTATGTGCCATCGAGTTGGCCCTGACTCATAGTGACCCCTCCTTGGGCTTCCAAGGTGGTATCACTACGGAAGTAGATTGCCCAACCTTCCTTCTGAGGAGTGGCTGGTAGGTTTGAACCTCCAGCCTTCTGGTTAGCAGTCAAATGCCTTAGGCACTACACTACCAGAGCTCCCTGCTACCTAGAACTATTTTATTCAGTTTTTTTCCTCTTTTATTACTTAAAATATTTAACTAAGAAAATATCATTCCTTTCCTAATTACTTAGTTATAATTGATATATTTTCCTGCTTTTTTCTTATTTCTAAGATCATATTTGTTAAAATATGCTACCTTCAATAAGGACATATTGTCAGTTATATGTGTCAATTTTATGATATAGTAATGGTCATGAATTTTACTGTATAAAGGAATAATTATCTGAAATAAATCTCTTTATTATTCACTATTTTTAAATTTCATAGTGTTATTTCTAACAACCATGTTACTGGTGAGAGTAGAAATAATAGGTAAATTATTTTCTTGCATGAAACTTTTTTTATAGTGTGTTACCTATTACTATAGTGCCCATCTTAAAATTTTATCTGTAACATATTAGAATAGAAGACTATTGTAGCATCCCATTCTTTATTTTTACTACATTTTATAAATGAATGATAATTTAAAGGGAGAAAAATTAAGCTCCTGACTAATAACTGAAGTCCAAATTTATATGAGTTCTGAGGCCAGGAAGTGCTTGCTCAATATTAAGTGATAATTATCTGGGTTGATGCACCATTTTGTTTTTAATAAAGTACAAATGCTTTACAATTTATTTAATGACAAAGATCCAATTAGGAGGTTTGCAGATGTAGTCATTCCATTACTCATTACTGAATACATTAACTTTGTAATATTAAAATTATCTCCCTAGTGTTAAAATTTTTAATACAATTCAGTCATAATTTCCTTATGCTTACAAACTGATGTGCATACTGGATACAGAAGCAATCAGTGGGCTCTCTTTTTAATTCAGTAAGTCTTACACATGAGTTGAATATAAAAGAACATCATTTTCACTGTGCTGCATGTAAACTTGCTGAAACTTGCCTATGAAGAGTTTCTCCAATAAACTGTAATTTTTCATTTCCTACTTCAAGCTTATTCGTATACTGAAATTTTTGGATAAGATGATTTATTGTCTAATTTGTGGTAGAAAAAAATTGAGTCAAAAATTGAAGTCTATTGCATTTTTCTGATCACTGTATAAGTGAATAACACAGAGAAAAATGCAAGTAAGTAGTTTTCATTGATGACTCAACCTTAGGAATGTTGGGTGGACTTGAACCTCCAACCTTTGGATTAGCAGCTGAGTGTGCTAACCACTTGTACTACCCAGTACTCTGTACCAGTTACAGATAGTGATAAAAAGCGCTACTTGGCAACTTAAAAATCTTTAGCTATCAATGTCAGTTCTTCTCTGTAATTCTCTGTATACTAATGCTTAAGACTTAGAAATGTTATCAAAGCTATTATAGCAAAATTGAAAATAATAGTTTAAATATATGTACACAAAACTACTACTTATGATTTAACATGGAAATTTTTATGTTCTTGTTTCTCTTCCTCCAAATGTTTTGGTAGCCTTTTTTATTCATGGACCATTCACATCTGTGTAGTTGCTCTCCAGAGTTGCATATCTCAAACTTAGTTGATCCCAAAGCAATTTAAAAGTTATAATGTATTGACATAGCTGCAGTAGGAACTCATTGATTTATAAATGAGTTTCATATGCCTTAAACATTAAAAATATCACCTCTGTGTGCTAAAGGTGTAAAACCAGAAGATACAACATGACCAGATGGTCAAGGTCATTATACCTACATCCAGGTATTGGTGAAAGCTGCCTCTGCTTTAACATATGGATTAAATGGCATGTGTTTATGTTTCAGGTGCTGTTTTTTTATTTCTTAGTATTCTGG
>NW_006921720.1:5864344-5865524 GCF_000298275.1 Orycteropus afer afer
TTTATAAAGAATATCTGTTAACATCTTAAGGGGCTCTGGGGACATAGTGGATAAGGCATTTGGCTGCTAACTAGATCAGCAGTTGAAACACACCAATCACTCCACAGAGAAGAAGGGTCAATCTACTTCTGTAAAGATTTACAGGCTCAGAAACATAATAGGGGTCACTATGAGTCATAATCCACTCGATGACAGTGAGTTTGGTTGGTTTTGTATTAACATCTTGAGAAACACTAAACTTCTAGAGAACTGCTGGATGATTAAGCACCTTCAGAATTAAGGAGGAATATTCTATTGTAAATCCATAAGTGAACAGTGTCTTGTCTTATGCTGGCAAACATTGATAAGAAAGTTAGCAGTGAAGTCGCTAAACCATAGAATCATGTCTTCTTTTCTCTTAAGGAACACTGCTGGAAACATTGCACACTATATCCCTTCAAAAGCTGGTAGTCTCCTGATAGACATATTCATGCTGAGCATGGTAAGGCAGGTAAAAGTTATTAAAACCTGTAATTGAAGATGGAGAAATTTCATGAAATTGTTGTTGTTCTTAGGTGCCTCGAGTCATCTTCAACTTACAGCCACCCTATGCACAGGAGAACGAAAAACTGCCCAGTCCTGCACCAGCTCCACGATCCCTGCTATACTTGAGCCCATTGTGGCAGTAATTGTGTCAATTCATTTCGTTGAAGGCATTCCCTTCTTTTGTCAACCCTCCACCTTACCAAGCCTGACATGCTTCACCAGGAAATGGTCCCTTCTGATAACATGACCAAAGCAGCTGAGATGAAATCTGGGCATTCTCACTTCCAAGGAGCATTCTGGCTGCACTTCCTCCAGGATGGATTTGTTAGTTCTTTTAGCAGTCCATGGTACTTTCAGCATTCTTCACCAGTACCACAACTCAAAATCATCAATTCTTCTTTGGTCTTCCTTACTTGTTGTCCAGGCCTAACATGTATATGAGATGACTGAAAATACCATGGCTTGTGTAGGCACACCTTAGTCCTCAAGGAGACATCTTTGCACTTGAAAGTTGTCTTTTGCAGCCAACTTGCCCAGTGCTATACGTCATCTAATGTCCTGACTGCTGCTTCCATTGGCATTGATTATAGAAGCAAGCAATGTGAAGTCTTTGACAACTTCAATCTTTTCTCCATTTATCATGATGCTGCTAATC
>NW_006921720.1:5878218-5888169 GCF_000298275.1 Orycteropus afer afer
CAAGATTATCTTCTGTGTCTGTGTTAATTGGTTTCCCTTTTCTTTGTTGAAGAGGGTCTGTGCAATCCTTCTGCCTAGTCCGCCATCTTGCCCCGCCTCCTTTCTGTCTTCTTTTGATACTTCCTGCATCATTCAATATTTTGCCCATAGAATCTTTCAATATTGCAGCTTCATGAAATGATGACTATTAAATTCACAAGCCAGTATTCCATTTGTGCTATAATTTGATATGTGGGGCTACCAACACCTCTAACCTGATGGACCTATGACTTCCATCATCTTTCTATACACAATCATCCTAGAGGAAATATTTTCTACATAAAGAAAATGAGACAATACCTACTACACACCTCTACCATGCAATAGTTGTCACTTATTTTTGTTTGTGTTATATTTTTAAATTAATTTGATTTAAAATATTCAATTAATGACCAAAAAATTTCATAATTGTTCATTTTTAAAACACATGCATGACTAGTAGCAGGAGGCCAAATGGTACACCAAAAGAGTAATGTGAGTAGAGCATTCATGGAGAAAGGATGTCATTGAATAATGCAGGCTCTCCAAACTCTTCCATGGTTTGTATATTCATATCTTCTGATGAACTGATTTTTTAAAAATAAAGTTTCAATTACTTAAACAGAAGGACTTTATAAGCTATTTTCCAGTTGTATTACATATTGTAGGAGCTCTGGTAGCATAGTACCTAACACACTTGACTGCTAACCAGAAGGCTGGTGGTTCAAACCCACCAACCACTCCTCAGAAGGAAGGTTGAGCAATCTACTTCTGTAGTGATACTACCTCAGAAACCCAAGGAGGGGTCACTATGAGTCAGGTCCGACTTGTCGGCACATAACAACAACAACAACAATTACATATTGTAGTCCCTGGAAAAGGATATCATGCTTGGTAAAGTGGAGGGTCAACAAAAAAAGGGGAAGGCCTTCTGTGAGATGGATTGACACAGTGGCTGGAATGATGGGTTCAGGTAAAGTAAGAATCATGTGGCTGGCACAGGGCCAGGCAGTATTTCACTCTGTTGTATGTGGGGTCACTATGAGTCCAAGATGACTTGATGGCACTTAACAATGACAACAACATTACATACGCTGAGCAAATCTTCCAAGAAGCTGGATGACACAACCTTGCTTGCTGAAAGTGAAGATGACTTGAAGCACTTACTGATGAAGATCAAAGACTACAGTCTTCACTATGGATTACACCTCAACATAAAGAAAACAAAACTCCTCACAATTGGACCAATGAGCAACATCATGATAGAGCAAAGATTGAAACTGTGAAAGATTTTGTTTTAATTGTATACACAATTAACACCCATGGAAGCAGTGATCAAGAAATCGGACTTCATAACACACTGGGCAAATCTGCTGCAAAAGATCTCTTTCAAGTGTTGAAGAGCAAAGACTTTGAAGACTAAGATTCACCTAACCCAAGCCATGGTAGCTTCAATTACCTCATATGCATATGAAAGGCAGACAATGAATAAGGAAGACCAAAGAAGAATTGATTCCTTTCAATTGTAGTGTAGGTGAAGAATACTGAAAATACCATGGACCACCAGAAGAACTAACAAATCTGTCCTGGAAGAAGTGTAGCTGGCATGCTTCTTAGAAGTGAAAATGACTAGACCTTGTCTCACATATTTTGGTCTTGTCAGAAGGAATCAGCCCCTGGAGAAGGATTTCATACTTGGTAAAGTGGAGGATCAGGGAAAATGGGAAAGGCCCTCAACAAGATGGATTGACACAGTGGTTGAAACAATGGACTCAAGCATAGCAACGATTGTGAGGCTGGTGCAGGACCAGGCAGCAGTATTTCGTTCTGTTGTACATAGGGTCACAGAGAGTAAGAATCAACTCCACGGCATCTAACAACAACATTACATGTGCTTTTTGATACTTATTAGACCTATGGTTTTGATATAAATGTGTGCTATTGATTATATATATATATATATATATATATATATATATATGTAACCCATGTGCACAAAACCGTGATGCTAATGTGCAGTGGTTTATATAAAAAAATAATCTATAAGACATTATTTTTATTTATATATCTTGCCTTCCCCTTCACCCATGTTAATATGTGTCTCCTTCTAGTTAGTGGTTTATCCTCCTTTCCCCACCCACTCCTGCTAACCATCAAAGAATATTTCTTTTTTTGTGAAACCCCTTTCTTGACTTTACAATAGTGGTCTCATACAATGTTTGCTGTTTTGTGATTGACTAATTTAACTCAGCATAATGACCTCTAAGTACATCCATGCTATGAGATGGTTCACAGATTCATTATTGTTCATTAATGTTGTGTAGTATTCCATTGTGTATATGTACCATAGTTTGTTGATCCATTCTTCCACTGATAGACATTTAAGTTGTTTCCATCTTTTTGCTATTGTGAATAGTGCTGTGATGAACATGAATGTGCATATATCTGTTCATGTCATGGTTCTTATTTCTCTAGGATATATACCCTGTAGTGGGATTGCTGGATCATATGATATTTCTATGTCCAGCTTTTTAAAGAAGGAGAATACTATTTTCTACAGTGGTTGTACCATTTTATAGTCCCACCAGCTATGTATGAGGATTCCAGTCACTCCATACCCTCACCAGCATTCATTCTTTTCTTTTTTTTTTTTTTTTTAAACATTGCTGTTAGTGTTAGTGTTAGGGTGAGATGATATCTCATTGTTTTGATTTGCATCTAATGCCTGGTGATTGCAACCATCTCTTCATGTGTTTGTCATCTTTAGTGAAGTGACTGTTCATGTCCTCTGCCCATTTTTTAATTGCATTACTTGTCTTTTTGCTGTCAAGTTGTTGCAGTTGTCTATAAATATTAGAGATTAGCCCCTTATCCCATAAGTCATTGCCAAAAAATTTTTCCCAGTCGGTTCTCTTTTTACTATTTTGATGAAATTTTTTGATGTGTGTAAATGTCTAATTTTTAGGAGAGCCCTGTCATAGAGATTATTTTTAAAAGCAGAACAGTGGTTCAGAAGCTTGCTTGATTTTTATTTTCTATTGCAGATATTAATCTAGTTCCATCTTTTTTCTGTAGTTTAAATATATATTACTGGATATCTAAAAATATAATTTAACAATCCCATCCTGCAACAAGTATCAGTTTGCTAAAGGAAAATATGAGATGAAAATTATAACTATGCCAAAACTTTCTACAGCATTGCTTCTGTGGAAATGCAGAGAAGTAACAAAGTGAAAGTATAGACACTGTGAAACAATGGGAATTTGCTTTGCCATTATTTGTATGACTCACTCTTCTTTCTTGGAATATAAAGATTACATATACTATAATGCTTCCAAAGTTTAAGCAATTGAATGCTTTTAATTTAAGACTAAAAAAGCAATAGCTGTGATAGCTTGCATTAAGTTCTTCTGAATGGAAAGTAGTATGTAGAACTTGCCTTATCCATAGTGTAATTTACCATGGAAAGGCTGTGTTTAGTTATTCAGTGTATCTCATTTTTCAGAAAATTTTCTGACCTTGTGGAGCAATTAAGGAAGACCTCTTCTTGGCTGCTTTGCTAAATGTTCTTAGTGCCATCTGCTGCATGCTTCCGGCTACTGTACAGAGGGCTACTGTACTTAATTGCAGAAAGAGCTGACTCCATATTTATCAATTTGCAATCCAATTGTGGAAAAAGAACACTATATAATACCATCCCTACAGAAACTCTGAGAATTAGTTAACAATAAAGACCTCATTGTATGCTTCTTACACTAAAAATTTATCTTTAATATATTCAATTTCTTCTGTTTAAAAAAAATCTATGTGTAATAATGTCATCTAATAAATGATTTATTATCAGCTTCAGCCCTTCTAAAAATGAAGCTATTTATTATCTTTCATTAGTTTAAAAAACTAATGATTATATTTAGAGGCAGTAAAAATGATTTAATAGTATTAATAATAAAGCATATAGAATGCTATTCATATCTATATTTTTTTAATTAAAGGGCTTATCTTTTAGTTAAAAAAAAACCTAAGAAATTAATGGCATGCACATAGAAAGACATACAAAAATAGATGACCTCATTATTCTAAAGAGTAATTCCAAAATGCATATTGATAACAAACTATGATCTAAGTGGAAATAAAAGTTAGCTTGTGAGTAAACTGTTTGGAGAAACAAGAAAAACTTGCATTCAAGTATGCAACCTGATACTCTTTAGTCCATGATACCATTTGGAGACATGGTCCAAAACTCTTCTGAACACTGGTACATACCATAAAATTATATCTTTTTGATTACGTCTTTACTTCTCACTGCCATTGAGTCAAATCTGACTCACAGAGGCCCCCATTGGGTTTCCAAGGCTATAATCTTTATGGAAGCACATTAATTTGTCTTTCTTCCATGAAACGGCTGGTGGGTTTGAACCACTGACCTTTTGGTTAGCATCCAATGTTTTAACCACTACACCACCAGAGCTCCTTCTAGTTCTTTACTTTGTTGTTGTTGTTGTTGTTGTTGTGTGCCATCAAGTCAGAGCCGACTCAGCAACCCCTCCTTGGGTTTCTGAGGCAGTATCACTATGGAAGTAGATTGCCCCATCTTCCTTCCAAGGAGTGGCTGGTGGGTTTGAACCCCCAGCCTTCTGGTTACCAGTCAAGTACCTTTAGGTACTACGCTACTTTAAAACTCATTACTGTAAGATCTGATGTGTGTTAGAGTGGCTGCCAGCTATACCAAGCTCTATGTCTATTCTGGTTCTAATTTATTCCCTTGTTCTATTCTGGTGGCCCTGAATCTTCCTTGGATTCAAGGAGGAGTGTTGCCCAGAGTGCTTGCATTGTTCGATGAATACTTTTCCCGTTCTTGCTATATCTAGGGTGTTATTCTTTGGAGCACTTGCAAAGGGCTTATTGTTGTTATGTGCCGGCAAGTCGGACCGACTCATAGCCACCCCTCCTTGGGTTTCCAAGGTGGTATCACTAGGGCATAGATTGCCCAACCTGCCTTCCAAGGAGTGACTGGTGGGTTTGAACCACTAGCCTTCTAGTTAGAAGTCAATTGCCTTAGGCACTACCCTACCAGTGCTCCTAAGTACTAAGTTTCAACTACATTTTTTATTTGCTGTTAAAAAAGCATGCTGATGCATGCTTTGTTGAGACAAGATAGAGTTTACTCCTTAACAGTCAGATTCATTACCTAAAATATGTTGGTATAATACTCCCAAAGACAATTAGTAGTCTTTATCTCCAAAATGGGAGCTCCGGTGGCATCATGCCTAAGGCATTTGGCTGTTAACCAGAAGGCTAGTGGTTCAAACCCACTACCCACTCCTCAGAAGGAAGATTGGGCACCTTCCATAGAGATACCACCTTGGAAACCCAAAGAGGCTTCGCTATGAGTCAAATGGACTCCAACAACTATTAGCAACACTCATTTTGTAACAATTCCTTGAGCTAGTTTTCTTTTGGTTCCAGAGAACTATACTTTTCTTTTACCCTGTCTACAGACCATCCTCATCTAACAGATAATCAAAACACCCAAGAATCCTACTCCCTTTAGTGTTTTAAAATCATAACTTCCTAAAATGTACAAGAGCCATTTCCTTAATATTGGAAAAGAAGTAGACTATGTGGTAATGCAAACAGTGTTCAATCATGTATAAAACAAAGTATAGTGCCAAATGATAAAGAAATTTGAAACATTAAGATAAAAGGCTACAAGGACAAATACGCTCAAAAGTTCTTCAAGCTGATAACAGATACATCACAAAAAAGTACTTAGATTGCCAGGAATCTTGAAAGAAAATATCATTCATTATTTCCAAAAGTCGATTGATTAGAGTTGACCAAAGTCTTTCCTAGTTGTTGTTGTTAGGTGCCGTCAAGTTGTTTTCGACTCATAGCGACGCCATGCACAGCAGAACGAAACACTGCCTGTTCCTGCACTAGCTCCATGATCCCTGCTATACTTGAGCCCATCATCACAGCCACCATGTCAATCCATCTCGTTGAAGGCCTTCCCCTATTTCGTCGACCCTCCACCTTACCAAGCATGACATCCTTCTGCAGGGAATGGTCCCTTCTGACAAACATGACCAAAGTAGGTGAGACGAAGTCTGGCCATTCTCACTTCCAAGGAGCATTTTGGGTGCATTTCCTCCAGGACAGATCTGTTAGTTCTTTTAGCAGTCCATGGTATTTTCAGCATTCTTCACCAGCACCACAACTCAAAAGCATCAACTCTTCTAAGTCTTTCCTAAGTGTTATGTAAATAAAATAGTATTCAGATTTTCTTTCTTTATCACTAAGAATAAATGTTGTTTTGTATACAATAGAGATAGAAGTTTAGAATGTCTAAGGCAAATGTCAACACATTCCTTCCTAGAGTTTCTTGTCATGTACACTACAAAATTATTTGGAAAAAAGCATGTATTTTCCTAAAATGCCTGGAATATCCGCTCTCTTTCAATCCAAGACATCTCTATTTAGGGTTAGTCAATAAAATTATGAGATAGCTACTGCGTTCTATCATTTCAATCTTCCATCAAGTGCCCAGGATTTTATACTCTCCTGGCCATTCTCATCCTTGATTTAAGTACTCTGATAAACTCACTCTCTCTAAAGTAAATTCCATGTGTTTCCTTTCATGAGAGACAGTACCTTATAAAAAGTCACCATGTAACCACATGGAAAAGGTAATGGCTTCAAAACACCTGCATGTACAGAGTAGACCTGACCACAGCAGTATGATAGATAGTTTGCATATATCCTTCCATGTTATGTTTGGAGAGTGCATGCTGCACACACTATCCAGGTGTTTTGATTTGACATCATTTAACCCATAATAGCTTAAGAGAAAGTAGTAGTGAAACTGGTATTGGAACCCATGTCTGTCTAGCTCCAAAATACATTTCTTTTTCAGAAAACTATACCTATCCAGAGAGCTACAAAAAATGTAATGCTGAATGAAATAAATAAGTCACAAAATGATAAATATTATATATGCCCACTTATATGAAATACCTAAAATAGGAAAACATACAAAGACTAAACTTTATTAATGGTTTATTAGGGGCAGGGGAAAGGGAGCCATTGTTTTGAGAACACTGAGCTTCTGTTAAGGATGATGAAAAAATTTGGAAACAGATGGTGGTAATGTTTGCATGATATAATGAATGTACTTACTGTCATTGAATTGTATATGTAAAAAGTGTTAAAATGGCAAATGTTTTATATTGTATGTGTGTGTGTGTGTGTGTGTGTATGACATAGTGTCTAAGGCATTTGACTGCTAACCAGAGGTCTGGTGGTTCAAACCCACCAACCACTCCTCGGAAAGAAGATTGGACAATCTAGTTCCATAGAGATATCGCCTCAGAAACACATGCTGTTATTAGGTGCCATCCAATCATCTCTGACTCATAGTGAGCCCATGCACAGCAGAACAAAACACTGCCCAGTCCTGTGCCAGCCCTGCAATCCTTGTTATGATTGAGCCCATCGCTGCAGCCACTGTGTCTATCCATCTCATTGAGTGCCTTCCCCTTCATTGACCCTCCGCTTTACCAAGCATGATATCCTTCTCCAGAGAATGGTTCCTTCTGACAACATGACCAAAATAGGTGAGATGAAGTCTGACCATTCTTGCTTCCAAGTAGCATTCTGGCTGCACTTCCTCCAGGACAGATTTGTTAATTCTTTTAGCAGACCATGGTACTCTTAGCATTCTTCTCCAACCCTGCAACTCAAAAGCATCGACTCTTCTTCAGTCTCCCTTATTCATTGTCCAGGTCTCACAACATAAGAGACGATTGAAAATACTATGACTTGGGTTAGGTGCACCTTAATTTTCAAAGAGACATCTTTGCTCCTCAGCACTTGCAGCAGATTTGCCCAATGTAATATGTCATCTGATATCTGGACTGCTGCTTCCATTGGTTTTGATTGTAGTGCCAAGTAATATGGAATCCTTGACAACTTCATCTTTTCTCCATCCACCGTGAAGCTGTTTATTGGACCACTTGTGAGGATTTTTGTTTTCTTTATATTGAGGTGTAATCCATAGTGCAGACTGTGTTCTTCAATCTTCATCAGTAAGTGCTTCAAGTCATCCTCACTTTCAGCAAGCAAAGTTGTGTTGTCAGCATATCACAGGTTGATATATGTGTGTGTGTGTGTGTGTGTATCACAACAAAAGAGACAGAGCTACATAAAAATCAGGATCAGTCTCAAGCTGTTTCACAGGTTTCTGCCAGTGACCTACCCTATTCTGTTCAGAGACTTGGTCAAGAATAGAAAAACAGCATTTAGAATTATTTTTCTATTCATGTTTTGATTTGTTTATGGAAAGCTAATTTTTGATTCATTTGCCACCTACCTTCTTATCATGACATATTTAATGTCTAGTGTTGATCACAGTACATATTATCCAAAAAAATATCTTGTTATCCTTTTTCTAGGCCCCATCTAGCACTTAGTTCATTCTGTCTTTCCTGCTCCTCTTCCAAATGCCTTCCCTTTTGAGCTAACTGCGTCCTCTACCACATCAACTCCTCACTCTTATTTCTTTTCTGCCTTTCACAGGAGGATCTTCTTAAAATACTCTCAAGAAGAAAAGTCCTAGAAATAAATCTTTCAAAAATTGAGATGAATACAAAATAAATTTGCAGGAACCACTTGGGATAATAAAACAGAAAAGAAATTCAGAATTTACTGTGATGGGAGAATTGAGTTGGGCATTTCTAGGTAATGGTGTCTCAACAAAAGAGAAAACCCTCTTGACAACAGACATTTCAACCAACACCAGGTACATAGGAACAAACTGTTTCTGAGAGAGTCTTAGTGTTTTATCAAGCATGAAACATTTTATATCCATCAACATAAATGTGAGAAGTCATTCTGAAGGCCCTCTTGGATTCATGCTTTGTTGAATGGCTAAAAATTAAACTTTAGTTCTGCCCCACAACAAGAGAATATACTCAGCTATACCCTGGAATGAGACATTGGACCTCAGGAGAGAGCTGGGTAATCTTCTCAAACTCCTTCATGAAGTTTATTGAAGAAAATGCAATGTATTGTAATGTATTGAAATGCCCTTGTGCCTTAGGTGAGATCATTTGCTTATTTTGGTTATTATCAATTTTTATCCTGAATATTACTTTAGGATGGCATAGTTGCCATGATTTCCTTTACGAAAATCATGCCCACTTCCCTCCTGCCTTCCCCCATCCCTAATCCATGGTAAATACTAATCTGTTCTCCATTTCTAAACTTTTATCATTTCTAAAATGTTATATAGGTGAAATCATAGAGTATATAATCTTTTCAGATGGACTTTTTTTTACTTAGCATAATTCCCTGGGGATTCATTAACATTATTGCATGTATCAATCATTGAGTGTTTTGTTTTATTCCTGAATATATACCATGGTATGATATAGCACACTTATTTTGAACATTTTTAGGACATTTTCATTGTTTCCACCTTTTGGCTATTACAAATAAATCTACAGTGAACTTTTGTGTATAGGTTTTTATGTGAACGTAAGTGTTCATTTCTCTAGTATAAATTCTCCAAGAGTGCAGATTGTTGGGTTATATGTAACTATACATATAGTTTTATAATAATCTGCCAAACTATTTTACAGAGTGGCTATACAATATTACATTCCCACAAGCAATGGATGAATACTCCAGTTTCTCCATATTATCACCAGCAATTGGTGTTATTTTATTTTAGCCCTTTGATAGCTGTGTAGTGATATTACAGTTTTAACTTGCATTTCCCTGATAGTTAATGGTATTAAACATATTTTCATGTTTATTTTCCACCTGTATATCTTCTTTCAAGAGCTCTGGTAGCATAGTGGCTAAGGCACTTGACTGCTAACCAGAAGGCTGGTGGTTCAAACCTACCAGCCACTCCTCAGAAGGAAGGTTGGG
>NW_006921720.1:5889039-5894771 GCF_000298275.1 Orycteropus afer afer
TTCTCTGGAAGTTCTCTGCTTTTGAATTATCTTCAGTAAGATTTTACTTGCATGTGATACTAATGATACTGTTCAATAATTTCCACATTCTGTGGGATTACCTTTCTTTGGAATGGGTACAAATATGGATCTCTTCCAGTCAGTTGGCCAGGTAGCTGTCTTCCAAATTTCTTGGCATAACCGAGTGAGGGCCTCCAGTGGGTCATCCATTTGTTGAAACATCTCAATGGGTATTCTGTCAATTCCTGGGGCTTTGTTCTTCACCAATTCCTTCAACACAGCTTTGACTTCTTCTTTCAGTACCATTAGTTCTTGGTTATATGCCACCTTCTGAAATGGATGTACATTGACCTGTTCTTTTTGGTACAGTGACTCTATGTATTCCTTCCATCTTCTTTTGATTCTTCCTGCATCATTCAATATTTTGCCCATAGAATCTTTCAATATTGCAACTCGAGGCTTAAATTTTTTTCTTCAATTTTTTTCAGCTTAAGAAATGCCAAATGTGTTCTTCCCTTTTGGTTTTCTAACTCTAGGTCTTTACACATTTCATTATAGTAATTGACTTTGCTTTCTCAAGTTGTTCTTTGAAATGAATCTTCATTTCTTTTATCTTGTCATTTCTTCCATTTGCTTTAGCTACTCTCTTCTCAAAGGTAAGTTTCAGGTCTCTTCTGACATCCATTTTGGTCTTTTCTTCCTTTCTTGGCTTTTTAATGACCTCTTGCTTTCTTCATGGATGATGTTCTTGATGTCATCCCACAATTCATCTGGTTTTCTGTCATTGGTGTTCAATGCATCAAATCTATTCTTTACATGGTCTCTAAATTCAGATGGGATGTTATCAAGGTCATAATTTGGCTCTCGTGGACTTGTTTTAATTGTCTTCAACTTCAGCTTGAACAAGCATATGAGCAGTTGATGGTCTATTCCACAATCAAATCCTGGCCTTGTTTTGGCCCCACATACTGAACTTGTCCATCACCTCTTGCCACAGATGTAGTCAATCTGATTCTTGTGTGTTCCATCTGGTGAAGTCCACGTGTATAGTCATTGCTTATGTCATTGAAAAAAAGTATTTGCAATGAATAAATCATTGGTGTTGCAAAATTTTATCATGTGATCTCTAGCATTATTTCTATCACCAAGGCCATATTCTCCAACTACCAGTAACTCTTCTTTGTTTCTAACTTTTGCATTCTAGTCACCAGTGATAAACAACACACCTTGATTGCATGTTCAGTCAATTTCAGACCACAGAAGTTGGTAGAAATCTTCAATATCCTCATCTTTGGCTTTGGTGGTTGGTGTATAAATTTGGATAATAGTATTAACTGGTCTTCCTTGTAGGCATATGGATATTATCCTATCACTGACAGCGGTGTAATTGAGGATAGATCTTGAAACATGTGACAATGAGTTCCACACCATTCCTCTTCAATTTGTCATTTCCAGCATAGTAGATCATATGATTGTCTGATTCAAAATGGCCAAAACCAGTCCATTTCAGCTCAGTAATGCCTAGGATATCAATCTTTATGTGTTCCATTTCATTTTTGACAACTTCCAATATTCCTGGATTCATACTTCATACATTTCATGTTCCAGTTATTAATGGATGCTTGAATCTGTTTCTGCTCATTTTGAGTAATGATGCCACATCAGCCAAGGAAGGTCCCAAAAGCTTTACTCTATCCATATCACTAACGTCGTCCCTACTCTGAGGAATTATCTCTTCCCCAGTCAAATTTTGAGTGCCTCTCCAACCTAATGGGCTCATCTTCTGGTACTTTGTCAGACAATGTTTCATAAAGTTTTCCAGTAATATATCAGACAGTGTTTCACTGCTATTCATCAGGTTTTCACTGTCCAATTCTTTGAGAAGTGGATGGTCTCTTCCTTCTTCCAAGTCTGCATAAGCCCAGAAGCTCTGCTGAAAACTCTCCACCATGGGTAACCCTGCAGGCATTTTGCAACATGGTGGCATAGCCTCCAGCCTTACAGCAACATGTAAGCTGCCACAGGACAACAAACTGACAGACAAGTTCATCTCCCTTAGTTGTTCCTAAGCCCTCTGCACCTGCCTACCTCAGGCCCTGGCCTTAATATAGAGCCACACCAAGCAAAAAGCAGCCTCCAAACCCCAGGCCTACTCCTTGATCCTTAAGATTTTCTCTTATGTCTTTCCCTAAAATATTTGTAGTTTTAAATTTTATATTTAAGTCTGTTATCTATTTTAAGTTAATTTTTTATAAAGTATGAGGTTTAAGTTGAAGTTCTTTCTTTTGCCTATGATGTCTCATTGCTCTAGCTCTATTTGTTTAAAAGGTTATCTTTCTTCCATTTGCACCTTTGTCAAAAATACGTTGAGCATATTTATGTGGTTCTATTTCTTACTTCTTTATCCCATTCTATTAATCTATGTTTCTATCACTTCATCAATACCATACCATCTGGACTACAGTGCTATATAGGAGGACAATAACAAGTAGAGCAATCCCTCCCACTTCATTCTTTGTTGTAAAGATTGTGTTACCTATTCTAGGGCCTATACCCTTTCATATAAGTTTTTAAAATAAGTTTGTCTATGTCTACAAAAGGATCTCTGGTGGCGTAGTGCCTAAGGCATGTGACTGCTAACCAGAAGGCTGGCGGCTCAAACCCACCAGCATGTCTACAAAAAAAAAAAAAAATCTTACTGGTGTTTTCCTTTTTATCTAACCTTCCTAGCACAGGTTAGGCTTCTGGAAATCTGTGCAATGGTATCCTTCATCATTTCTTGGGATCTGTCTGCCATTATCTCTTCAAATATCATGTCTAGATCATTCACTCTCTCTTTCCTCTCCCTTTCGGGTACTCAGATTAGATTTGGGATTCATAGGGTTCAGTCTAGAACTGAAAGCTACTGCAAAGAGTAGCTGTGGAACTGGGCTGCAGTTTTGGCAGCCTCAAAGAAAGGAGACAGATACCATGTTATTTTAGATCTTCTCAGTCTATATTCTGTCTTTTTAGGGTCGTTTTGCATTTTTCATCTTTTTGTACTTAATATTGCATTCTGGAAAACATATTCTATCTTATTATCCAGCTCACTAATTTTCTCTTTGGGAGCTCTGGTAGCGCCTAAGGCATTTGACTGCTAACCAGAAGGCTGGCAGTTCAAACCCACTAGCCACTCCTCAGAAGGAAGATAGGGTGATCTACTTCCATAGTGATGCCACCTCGGAAACCCAAGAAGGAGTCGCTATGAGTCGAATCTGACTCGACAGCTGTGAGTTTCGTTTTAAGTAATTTTCTTTTCAGCTGTTTCTAGTCAGATGTTAAATCCTTTCACCGAGTTCTTAATTTTAATTTAGAATGAGAAAGATTTATTTGATTTTGTTTTAAATCAGTGTTGCTTTTTTAAAAAAATAATTTTTTATTTCTGAAGTTGGTCTTTTTATATTTTAAACTTGTAAGCATTAGTTGTTTCAATATTTAAATTCTTTATACATCATTTTTATTGTCTTTATTTCTGTTGGTTAAACCTTTCTTCAAAAGTATCTTCTTTTCTTGTGTATCCAGGCATTTTATTTTCTGAGAAAGATTGATTGCAGGGGTAATTTGAGGTCACCAAAGAGAATTTTTATTAACTTCTGCCAGGGGCTTGAGAGCACAAACAAGGTGTCTTCTACTGAGGCTGCAAGTTTGGTATAATTTTCTTCTGGCTCACCCTAACTCTGAGAAGGTAGCTCTTTACTGACTCTGCCCAACCCACTGCCGTCGAGTGGGATCCGACTCATAGTGACCCCCCTTGGGTTTCTGAGGTGGTATCACTATGGAAGTAAATTGCTCAACCTTCCTTTCGAGGAGCGTCTGGTGGGTTTGAACCGGCAGCCTTCTGGTTAGCAGTCAAATGCCTTAGGTACTATGTTACCAGCAAGGTAGAAACTGATCTTTATAGTCTATTCCTCTTGCCCCAAGAGGCTGCCCAAACAACTCAGTTCCACAGCTATTTCTTTCAATAGACAAATACAATCTAGGCAAAAGCAACTTTAAGTTCTGGGCTTAACCCTCTGAATTTTCACTTTATCCTAGATTTTGGTTGAATAATTCCTCTCACTATCTTGTTAACTTACCCTAGGCTTTTAAGAAAAAAAAAAATAATAATATTGTATCCAGCTCTTTTTAGTTGTCGTTTCAGGATACTAAAGGCCCCTTAAACACAGTTTTACATTTTTTTATAGTCTCAATTTAGAAATTACACACCACATGCACATACACACACACACACAGTATGGAAGGATTCCAAAGATGCTCTTGTGGGAGGAGAAAAATTGAGTAGAACTTTATCACATCTATTCATGCCATAGTACTCTGGAAAATCAGCCACACAACCATGTAGTCTGTGTTTTGTTATTTACTTTTGAGTTTTAAAAAACAACGATGTACAGATTGCCAAAACTTCTTGGCATAAATACAACTAAAACACAGAATGAAGTGTGGGTATGAGGAGAAAAGACTTATTTTCCATATTAATCACATTAGTAAGTGTACTAATGAAAGTTTCTGAGGCAGTCGAATTTAAAGTAATTTGTTATTTTTTCTTTAGTTTTAAAAATATGCTTCAAATTAATCATAAAGTAAGATGATAACTGGTACCATTACATTAGTGTCTTCAGTAGCCTGCTGATTTCTGGAAAAGTCACTAAAAGCACTCTATGAAGAGGAGAGTTAGAGGAGTGTCCTACACAAGAAAGCTTATGTTTTGTTCTACAACAAATGAAGGCACGTCTCTATACAGCAGCATCAACATCAAAAAGCAATAGCTTAGTGGCTCTTAAACAAAGTTTCTTCATCAGCAATTATACTTTAAGCGAAGAATTATAGATTTTAAACTTCTTGAAGAGGGAAACAAAAATGACACTAATAAGGACAGCTATAAGAACCCATATTAAGCTGAGAGAGTAAAAGAATATATAACTAAAAAGTTCCTACTTAATATCCTGTAACAAAAAAAAGCCATCCTAAATATTTTATAGTGTAGACTATAAAAAATAAGATATTTTCACATATAAATAACTATAATTTAAATTAAGACAAAAGACAATACTGTGGAATGTCTGTAAGTGAATCACATTTTATGTTGTCTGTAAGTATAAATGCCATTCAACTTCAACTTTAGCTAAAATATCCTAGACAATAAGTTCATTCTGTTGATAATGCTATGCTTTACGTTGAAGATATTTTAACCCTCCACTTATAGCAATCTTAAGAAAAGATTTACTATTCAAAACCAGTAAATATTTACTACCTAAAATGGTTTAGTAAGGTCAGAGGGTCTCTACATTGAAAACAGATACATAAACAGCACCAAGGTCAAATTATTCAAAATCAGATCTGCTCTCTGATAGCCCCTGATATTCTAAGGTAACAATTATTTTTATGTCGTTATTGTTGTTAAGTGCCATCGAGTCATTTCCGACTCATAGTGACCCCATGCACAGCAGAACGAAACACCGCCCAATCCGCGCCAGCCCCACAATCCCTGCTATACTTGAGCCCATCATGGCAGCCACCGTGTCAATCCATCTCGTTGAAGGCCTCCCCCTCTTTCATCAACCCTCCACCCTACCTAACATGACATCGTTCTCCAGGGAATGGTCCCTTCTTACAACATGACCAAAATAGATGAGACGAAGTCTGGCCATTCTTGCTTCCAAGGAGCATTCTGGCTGCACTTCCTCCAGGACAGA
>NW_006921720.1:5897714-5898667 GCF_000298275.1 Orycteropus afer afer
TACTTTGGGCGTCCCTGAGTTGTCTCTCCTCACCTGTAACCCTGGGGCTGACTGCTCTTCTGTCTGGGTTCCTGGCTTTTATCCCCTTTCTCCTGTTCTTTTGACCTGCTGCTCTGGGTGGGCCTGAGTTTCCTCTCCAGTTATTTTTATAGGAAAGGAATTATTAAAGGAACTTATTTCCAGTTTGTACATTGTGAATGTAAGTTTGCCCTACATTTATTTAAGATACTATTGAAGATACTATCTCAATTTTTCATTAAATTTTGAGTAGATAAAAAAGAAACATATGAAGTATGTGTAAAGTACAAAAAATACCAATGTGACACTTCAATAACTACATGCTTACTCACAACACAGTTTAAGTATCATAGCATGACTGTCATTATATACATCCCTTAAATGCTCTTCTCCAATCTTGTCCCATTTTCAGGCTGTCCTGACCACCCCAGTTAACCATAATCATATTTCCTGTATCATTCTATTCATGCTTTTTAAAAGTTAGTGTTTATATTATTTTTTTATTTGCTTTAAATTTTTAGGAGTTCTGGAAAATTTTTATTGTGATTTGCATGAAAGTTTACAGAGCAAATTCATTTTCCATGCAGCAGTTTATACATGTTTTGATTCATGACACTGACTGCAATTCCACACAATGTAACAGCTCTCTTTCCACTTCTCCCCATAGTTACCTCTTCCCTGTGCCCTTTCCTCCCATGTATTCCCAATCCTAAGCTATCTCCTTATGCAAACACTGCCCTTCTATTCTCCCATGATTGATCATTCTAAGGAGTATATCTACCTGATTAACTGTTCACCTCATATGCCTGTCTATTGTTGGCTGGAAGCTTCAGGAGTGAGTTCAGTTGCAGACCTGAAGATAACTAGGGGCCATAATCTCAGGGGTCTCACCAGCCTCTATCATGCCAAAAAACCTGCTTTTTTTTTTTTTTTTT
>NW_006921720.1:5898767-5909592 GCF_000298275.1 Orycteropus afer afer
TTTTGTTCCACATTGTTCTCCCACTCTCTCCAGGATCTCCTGCACCAATCTCTTTCCAAGTGGTTGGCAGTGCTGGCTGGGCACTGTCTTGTTCTTTTGGTCTCATGGTCATATAGGCTTAGGACCCCATGGTCTACTGGACCCTTGGACTAATTGTTTCCATGAGTCTTTGGTTTTCTTTATTCTTTGTTCTGGATGAGGAAAGACCCGTTGTTGCATCTAGATGGCCGCTTGCAAGCTTTTAAGATCCCAGTTGCTATTCACCAAAGTAGCATGTAGAACAATGTTTTTCTGTGGTATGTTATACCAATGGAGCTTTATGCCTTCTTCAAAAATGTTCCCAAGCCCACAGTTCCAACTACTCGCTTGCTCAGGGTAGCTAGCTGTGGCCAAGAAGCCACCACAAATTTGCCCCTTGACAACTCTATTATAAACCCAGACATTCTTACAGCATCTATAAATATGCACGTAGAAACATCATCTGCCAACCAAATACAGGGTCATGGACACACTCTTTCCTGCTTAGACATACCTGATCACTCAGCCTGTCCACCCATCTATCCATCCATAGATCAATGCTTGCCATCACTGACAACGCAGGACTATAGATACAAAATGGTTCCTCTTTGTTGTCTGTACCTCCTATGTACCTCTCTTTGTCTTCCTCTTCCTTAGTGCCACTGTGTTGATCACTCATTTTTTTTTTTTTTTTTTCTTCTTCTTCTTAGTGCCCTATCCCCAGATATTGCAGGTTTGCTTGTTTCTTCTTCTTTTTATTTTGCACATTGGCCTTCCATTAACCCAAATAAATATCTGTCTCTACCTACCTAACGGAAAAAGACCAGGAGGGCCAGGACAGAGCGAGGAGGCAGCCACAGGGATCCAGGTGCGGGGAAGGAACCCAGGCCATGCCCCATAAGCAGCAAGGGAAAGTGGGGGAAAGGAGAGGAAAAGGCCAGAGGGACCAGGACAGAGTGAGGAGTCAGCAGCAGAGATCTAGGTTAGGGTAGGCTGGAGAGATTTCAAAGAGCTAAGGGAAACAAACTTATCTGTCAACTGACAGATAAGTCACCTACTGTGGTAACATGTTGCTGTGAGTCTCGAGGCTGTGCCACTGGTATTTCAAACCCAGCAGGATGCACATGGTGCACAAGTTTCAGTGCGAATTGCAGACTAAGACAGACTAGAAAGAAGGAAGAGGCCATTCACTTCTCAAAGAATTGGCCAGGGAAAACCTAATGCATAGCAGAGAAACACTGTCTGATACATTATTGTGCAACTTTATGAATAGTCTGGAAACATTGTCCAATACAGAGGAGGAGGATGAGTCACTTAGGTTAGAAGGCTCTCAAAATAGGACTGGGAGAGAGCTGCATCATCAGAGTAGAACCAACCTTACTGATATAGATAATGTAAAACTTTCGAGACCTCATTTGCTGACATGGCATGACTCAAATTGAGGAGAAACAGCTGCAAACATCCATTAATAATTAGAACATGGAATGTACAAAGTATGAATCTAGGGAAATTCAAAGTTGTCAAAAATGAAATGGAATGCATAAAGATTGATATCCTAGGCATTAGTGTGCTGAAATGGACTGATTTTGGCCATTTTGAATCAGACAACATACAGTCTACTATGCCGGGAATGACAATTTGAAGAGGAATGGCGTGGCATTCATAATCACAAAGAATGTTTCAAGATCTATCCTGAAGTACAATGCTGTCAGTGATAAGATAATATCCATACACCTACAAAGAAGACGAGTTAATATGACTATTATTCAAATTTATGCACCAACCACCAAAGCCAAAGAAATCAAAGATTTTTATTACCTTCTGCAGTCTGAAATTGACCAAACATGCAATCAGGATATGTTAATTATCACTAATGAGTGGAATGCAAAAGTTGGAAACAAAGAAGAATTACTGGTAGTTGGAAAATTTGGCCTTGGTGACAGAAATAATGCTGGAAATTCGCATGGTAGAATTTTGCAAAACCAACAACTTATTTATTGCAAATACCTTTTTTCAACAACACAAATGATGGCTGTACATGTGGGACTTCACCAGATGGAACATACAGGAATCAAATTCATTACATCTGTGGCAAGAGGCGATGGAAAAGCCCAATATCTTTAGCCAAAATCAGGCCAGGAGCTGATTTTGGAACAGACTATCAATTGTCCATATGCAAGTTCAACTTGAAGTTAAAGACAATTAAAACAAGTCCACAAGAGCCAAAATATGACCTTGATTTTATTCCTCCTGAATTTAGAGACCATGTAAAGAATAGATGTGATGTATTTAACACCAATGACCATAAACTAGAAAAATTGTGGAATGATACCAAGAATATCATCCATGAAGAAAGCAAAATCATTAAAAAGACAGGAAAGGAAGAAGAGATCAAAGTGGATGTCAGAGGAGACTCAGAAACTTGCCCTTGAATGGAGAGTAGCTAAAGCAAATGGGATAATTGACAGGGTAAAATAGCTGAACAAAAGATTTCAAAGAGCAGCTCGAGAAGACTAAGTCAATTATTATAATGAAATGTGCCAAGAGTTGGAGTTAGAAAACCAAAAGAGAGAACATGCTCAGCATTTCTCAAGCTGAAAGAACTGAGGAAAAAAAATTAAGCCTCAGATTGCAATATTGAAGATTCCATGGGCAATATGTTGAATGATGTAGGAAATATCAAAAGAAGATGGAAGAAATACACAGAGTCTCTATACCCAAATGAATTTGTAGATGATCCTCCATTTCAGAAGGTGGTATATAATCAAGAACTAACGGTACTGAAGGAAGAAGTCAAAGCTGCACTGAAGGAATTGGCAAAGAACAAGGCTCCAAGTATTGATGGAATACCAATTGAGATGTTTCAACAAATGGATTCCCCACTGGGGGCACTCACTCGGTTATGCCAAGAGATTTGGAAGAAAACTAGCTGGCCAACTGACTGGAAAAGATCCATATTTGTACCCAGTCCAAAGAAAGGTGATCCCACAGAATGTGGAAATTATCAAACAATATCATTGATATCACAGGCTAGTAAAATCTTTCTGAAGATAATTCAAAAATGGTTGCAGCAGTATACTGACAGAGAGGTTCCAGAAATGCAAGCTATATTCAGAAGGGGACTTGGAGAGAGAGATATTATAGCTGATGTCAGATGGATCTTAACTCAAAGCAAAGCATACTGGAAAGATATTTACTTGTGTTTTATTGACTATGCAAAGGCCCTCGATCATGTGGATCATAAAAAATTATGGATAACTTTGAGAAGAATGAGAATTCTAGAAAACTTAATTTACTCATGAGGAACCTGCACACAGATCAGGAGGCTGTTGTTTAAACACAACAAGGGGACACTGCATGGTTTAAAATCAGGAAGGTAGTGTGTCAGGGTTGTATCTTTTCACCATACTTGTTCAACTTGTATGCTGAGCATATAATCTGAGAAATTGGACTATAGGAAGAAGAACATGGAATCAGGTTTGGAGGAAGGCTTATTAACAACCTGCTATATACACAGATGACACCACTTTGCTTGCTGAAAGTAAGGATGATTTAGAGCATTTACTGGTGATAATTAAAGACTACAGTCTACAGTATAGATTACACCTCAACATAAAGAAAACAAAAATCCCCACAACTGGACCAATAAGCAGCATCACAATAGACAGAGAAAAGATTGAAGTAGTCAAAGACTTCATATTACTTGGTTGCACAATCAATGAAGCAGTAGTCAAGCCATCAGATGATGTGTTACATTGGGCAAATCTATTACAAAAGACCTCTTTCAAGCGCTGAAGAACAAAGATATCTCCTTGAGGACTAGGATGCACCTAACCTAAGCCATGGTATTTTGAATCACCTTATATGTGTGTGAAACCTGAACAATGAATAAGGAAGATTGACAATGAGTTGATGCTTTTCAGTTTGGTGTTGGCAAAGAATGCTGAAAGTACCATGGACTGCTAAAAGGACTTACAAATCTGTCCTGGAAGAAATGCAACTGGAATGCTCCTTTGAAATGAGAATGGACAGACTTTGTCTCACCTACTTTGGTCATGTTGTCAGAAGGGACCATTCTCTGGAGAAGGATGTCATGCTTGGTAAAGTGGAGGGTCAACAAAAGAGGGAAGGCCCTCAATGAGATGGATAGACATGGTGGCTGCAGCAATGGACTCAGATATAGTAGGGATAGTGAGGCTGGCACAGGACCGGACAGTGTTTCATTCATTGTACATGGTGTCGCTATAAGTCAGAGACAACTCGATGGCACATAACAACAACAACAATCTTCCTACCCATGAGTGTGGTATGTTCCTCTATTTATGTAAGTCACTTACAGTTCCTTGAAGTAGTGTTTTGTTGTTTTCGTTATACAGGTTTGTTGTGTCCCTGGTAAGATTTATTCCCAAGTATTTGGGAGCTCTGGTAGTGTAGTGCCTAAGGCATTTGACTACTAACCAGAAGCCTGGTGGTTCAAACCCACAAGCCACTCCTCAGAGGAAAGATTGGGCAATCTACTTCCGTAGTGATACCACCTCGGAAACCCAAGGAGGGGTCACTATGAGTTGGGTCCAACTAGACGGCACATAACAACAACAACATTGTAGATGGTATTGATTTCCTTATTTCCTTTTCAGCAATCTCTGCTGGTATAGAGGAATCCAACTGATTTTTGGATGCTGATCTTGTATCCTGCCACTATACTAAGTCTCTCAATTAGTTCCACTAGTTTTCTTACTGAGTTCCTTGGGTTTTCTATGTATAGGATAATATCCTCAGCAAATAGGGATAGTTTTGGTAGTCTTCCTCATCAATTTGGATGCCTTTGATTTCCCCTTCTTGCCTTGTTGCCCTGGCTGGAGTTTTAACACAATGTTGAATAGAAGTGGTGATAGTGGGCATCCTTGTCTGGCTCCCATTTGCAAGGGTAATGGTTTCAGTCTCTATATTGAGAATAATATTGGCTATTAGTTTTGCATATATGCCTTTTATTATGTTGAGGAATTTCCCATGTATTCCTATTTTTCTGAAAGTTTTTATCAGGAATCGTTGTTGGATTTTATAAAATGCCCTTTCTGCATAGATTGATATGGTCATGTGGTTCTTTTCCTTTATTTTACTTATGTGATGGGTTGTGTTGATTGTTTTTCTAATGTTGAACCAGCTTTGCATACCTGGTATGAACCCCACTTGGTCATAATGGTTTTTTTTTTTTTTTTTTTGATATGTTGTTGGAGTCTATTGGCTAGGATTTTGTTGAAGGGATTCATGAGGGATATTGGTCTCTAGTTTTCTTTTTGAGTGATGTCTTTGCCTGGTTTTGGTATCAAAGTTATGCTTGCTTCATAAAATGAATTAGAGAGGATTCCATCCTTTCCTATATTCTGGAATAGTTTGAGTAGGATTTGTGTAAGTTCTTCTCTGAATGTTTGGTAGAATTCTCCAATGAAACCATCTGGGCCAGGACTTCTTGTTATTGGTAATTATATATATATATATATATGATCTGTTCAATGCCTTCTTCTGTTATAGCTCTGTTCAAATTTTTCACTCAGTCTGTATTAATTTAGGTAAGTAGTATGTTTGTATAAGTCTGTCCATTTCTTCTAGATTTTCCAATTTGTTGGAGTACAGTTCTTTATATTATCCTGATATTATCCTTTTTATTTCAGTTGGTTCTTTTGTGATGTCATCCAACTCATTTCTTATTTATGTTATTTATATTCTCTCCCTTTTTTCCTTTGTTAAATTTGCCAGCAGTTTATCTATTTTATTTATCTTTTCAAAATGGCAACTTCTAGTCTTGTTCATTTTTCCTATTGTCTTTCTATTTCTGTTTCATTTATTTCTGCTCAAATCTTTATTATTTCTTTTCTTCTGGTGATTGTAGGCTTTTTTTTTTTTTTTTTTTATTTTTGCTGCCCTTTTCCCATTGGTTGGAGATGTTGGGTTAAGGGTTGATTTTTGTTGGCTCTTTCTTCTGTTTTGATGTGTGCATTTATGGCTATAAATTGGCCTCTGATCACTGCTTTTGCTGTGTCCCAAAGATTTTGGTATGTTGTGTTTTTGTTCTCATTTGATTCAAGGAAATTTTAAATTTCATTTCCATTTCTTCTATTACCCATTTGTATTTAAGGAGAATGTTATTCTGTTTCCATGTGTTTGTTGTTTTTCCATTGATCTTCTTCTTATTGATTTCTAATTCATAGCATTGTGACTTGAGAAGATTCTTTGAAGTACTTCAGTGTTTTCCAATCTATTGAGGCTTGCTTTGTGACCTAATATATGGTCTATCCTGGAGAATGTTCCATGTGTACTGGAAAAGACTGTATACTGTGCTGGTGTTGGGTAAAGTGCTCTGTAGATGTCTATAAGATCAAGTTGGTAGATTGTATTGTTTCCTTCTTCTTTCCAGTTGCTCTATCTTTCATTGAATGTGGCATATTAAAGTCTCCTACTATTACTGTGGAGTCATCTATTTGTCTTTTCAATTCTGTTAAAGTCTGATTTATGTATTTTGGGCTCTTTGGGTGTGTAGGTATTTATTATGGCTATGTCCTCTTGTTCAATCAATCATTTAATCTTTGTATAATGTCCTTCCTTGTCTTTCATGGAGCTCTGGAAGCACAGTGCATAAGACATTTGACTGCTAGCCAGGAGGTAGGTGGTTCAAACCCACCAGCTGCTCCAGAGAAGGGAAATTCTCTTCCAACAAATCTTCTATGATTTTCTCTGTGGTTTCATTTGTCTCTTCCTTTTCTGGAATTCCCATTACATGTAGGGTATTCCTGTTGATGGTATCCCACAGAAACATTCAGCTTTCTTCATTTTTTTTTTTTTTTTTTTTTTTTTTTTTTCTGTTAGATCTCTTAGCAAGGTAGTATTGAGGCATTTGTCTTCAATCTCACTAATTCTGTCTTCCATTGATTCCATTCTACTTCTTTGCTCATTCAATGTGTTATCTATTTCTAAAATTTTAGTATCAACATCTGGATTTCTATTTGTAGATTTTGTATCATTTCTAATTTTTTATTTATTTTGTCATTTTGTTTTTGTATTGTCTTCCCAAATTGTTTAGAATTTTGTCAGTGTTTTCCTTGATCTGTCTCTCAATCTGTTGAAGATACCCAAATATAATTCTTTTGAATTCTTTATAAGGGAGTTCCAATGTTATGTCTTCCTCAGGAATGCTTTCTGGGTTTGTATCCTGGTCCCTTTTTTCTACTACTTTATCTTGCTTCTTTAAGTGGACTGTGATGGTCTGTTGTCTCTGAGACATTATGACATTATTGTATTTATATTTAATTGGTGATTATCAGTGTGATTCACCCAAGATTTTTTTTGTTTGTTTGTTTGTTTTTGATGTATCTGAGTAAGTAGGGGACTGCACTCTTCTATTTGCTACTTGGCAGCACTTATGCACTCACCACCACCTGTCTCATGGTGGGTGTGATAGAGAACAAGAGTGGGTGCACAGATCTCTGTTAGCTGTTTGTGAAGATCAGCTAAGGATGAGTTGGGCTCATATTGACTGTCATCTTTCATTGGCCAGTTGGTGCAGAAGCAAGTGGTGACCCTCATTCAGTAGGTAGGGCTGCCACAGATATGAGTATGGTTGGATCATATGGACTTAGTTGCTGTCTCCAACTCTCTTAGACAAAAGCAGCAATCTAAAAACCACTAAAAAAGTAAAACAAGAAGACAGAAAATACATACCACATAAACACACCAGAAAAATCACCAAGAAGTAAAAAGCAAAAAAAAAAAAAAGGAAAGGCAACAAATGAAAAGAAATATTTAAAGAAATACTTTTAAAAGACAAAGGAAATGTAAATAGAAAAAGAGGGTGGGGGGAAGCTCCCCACAATCTCTGGAGATGGAGAAAGAAGAGAAAAGAGCTAGAGTAAGAGAATAATAAAGAAAAAATGAAGAAATGGAAAAAGAAAAACAAAGGATGGGAAGAACCAAAAGAAAGAAAAAAGATGAGAGCCAGGAAAAGGGAAGAGCAAAAAGAAAAAGAAAAAAACTAGAACCTGTGAAAGGAAAAAGTAGTAATAAAAAAGAGTATTTTAAAACAAACAAACAAAACACAAATCTGAGCCAGGTGTCAGAACACACAGACTGGGATGGAATTCCTGCTGGTCCAGAATGTGAGTGAAGATGGGGAAAGGCCACACCTCTGTTCACCAAGAGAGTGTGAGGTATGAGTAACAAGGGGAATATTGTACCTTTCCAGTCTTCAGACTCCAGTGTGGTTGCTCTTGTTGTCTTTGGCAAGCAGAGCCTGCTCGTAGGTCAGTGGGATCTGAACACTGCCACTTAAATATCCAAAATGGTCACACCACTTATAAATAATCAAAATGGCTGCACCCTCTGAACATCTAGAAGTTCACAACTCAGTTTGTCTCCTTCTTTGTTGTTTCCCTTTTTAGTCATCAGCCACCAATGCAGTTGTCCATGCAGCCCCTGGCAAGCGGAGCCAATTTTGTTACTGCTCAGGTCTTAGTACCACTTGTAAATATTCAAACTGGCCATGCCATCACGGTAGCTGACAGTCTGCAGTTCCATTTGTCTCCTTATTCACTGTTTTCATTCAGGTTCTTCTACTAGTTGGTACTTAATCCACTTTCATATCCTTTTCAAAGTTCAGGGCTCCAGGATTATCTTCTACATCTGCATTGATTGGTTCCTCTTTTCTTTCTTGAAGATCTATGTAGCTTGTCTGTCTATTCTGCCCTCTTACCAGAAGTTCCAGTTATTGTTTATTTTTGTATGTTTTAGTACTTTATATAAATGGATTTATTAGATATACCTATATCTTCTTGATCTTGGCATTTTTTTGCTCCAGATTCTTTAGCCTTGTATAAGGTTGGAATTCATTCATTTTACTGCTTTATTTATATATTTATTTATTCCACTGTATGGATATTCCAAAATTTATTTATTCACTCTATTATTAAGTTGTGTTTTACTATTAACAAACAGCGCTACTAAAAAAAGCATTTTTATCTGTCTCCTGGTACTCATATGCATGTGGTTTATGGAAATAAAAAGGAGTGGAATAGCTAAGTCATAGTTTTGAGGCATATTCAATTTAATTGGAAAATATCAAATATTTTTGAAGTAATTTACACTTTACCAAGAACTCATAGTGGTTTGTTAGCTCAATACACTAGCCAAAATATGATATTTTTAGAGTTAAACATTTTTTGCCAATTTAAAAAAAACTGCAAACTCACTGCCCTTGAGTCAATTCTGACTCATAGAGACCCCTTTGGGTTTCTCTAGTGGTGCAGTGCCTAAGGCATTTGACTGATAACCAGCAGGCTGGCAGTTCAAACCCACCAGCCACTCCTCAGAAGGAAGATTGGACAATCACTTCTGTAGAGTTACCACCTCAGAAACCCAAGGAGGGGTTGCTATAAGTAAGATTCAACTCAATGGCAGTGACTTTTAGTTGAGTTGGGTTTCTGAGCTGGTAAATCTTTACAGAAGTATATTGCCCAGTCTTCCTTCCAGAGTGACTGGTGGGTTTGAACCACCAACCTTCTGGTTAGCAGTCAAATGTCTTAAGTACTATGCCACCAGAGCTCCTTTTACTAGGTATGAATTAGCCTCTCACTATGGTCTTAAATTCTTCTTCTCAGATTCTTAATGAAATTGAATATCTTACATATTTTCTGGCTTCCTGTTTTCTTTCACATGAAATGACTCGTCAAGCTTTTCTCTTTTTTTCTCCTTCGTAGCCCATTCTGTTGGGTTATTTGTCTTTTTATTGTTGGTTTTTATGACATCCTTTTATATTCTGAAACCTAATCTTTGTCTGGACTCAAGCAAACCAAAGATCAGGAAGATGGCACAGCATCAGGCAACCTTTTGTTCTGTTAAATATAAGGTTACCATGAACTGGAGCTAATTCAGTGACAACTAAACAACTACATATCCTTTGTCAGTAATATGTATTGCAAATATATTATCCTAAATTTGATTTGTCTTTTAATTTACTTTATGAATACTCTGACCAGAAGTTCTTTATTTGAGCATGTTTATTAATGGATTTTTAGAAACCTTGTTTTTAGAAATATTTCTCTATGCTATGAGCGTGAAGAAATTCACATCCACTAGAAATTAAGTGTCTGTGTGTGTGTCTTTAGCCTCAATTCCTGTAATTGTCCTAATACCTTTACTTTAAAAGTCCCTGTATCACAATGATCACAACTCAGTCATCATTAACATTTATTTATGTTTCATTCTGTTTGTGTTATTTTGTTCTGTTTTGTTGATAAGCTTAATTATTATAGTTTTATAATAATTCTTTACAGTTTATCTCAGCAAGGCAAGTTTATATTTTTAATATAAATATTAAATAATTTATATTAAATATAAATATTTAATATTTATATATAAATATTAAATATTTATATTAATATTGTCTATTTTGGACTCTTTGCTCTTCAATGCAAATTTTTGAATTAGTCTACCCAGTTCCATAACAAGAAAACACAAACAAAACCCATCATTTGTTGGAATTTTTGTTAGTATTGTCAGGAATTTATGAATTAATCAAAAGGAGAGTTGATATCTTCAAATTTTTCTGGGTTTTTCTTTGTTGTTGTTATTGTTACTTTTATTTTGGTGTCATGTGTCAGAATCCTTCATTTAATCTGAGGTCATATTTTCTTCTAGGAATTTCATAGTTGTAATTCTTACGTTTAGGTTTTTTTTTTTTCATTACAAGTTAATTTCTGTATATTGCATCAGGTAAGGGTTCAACTTCTTCTTTTTGGTTTTTGTTTTTTTTTTTTTT
>NW_006921720.1:5909692-5927134 GCF_000298275.1 Orycteropus afer afer
TCAGGTAAGGGTTCAACTTCTTCTTTTTGGTTTTGGTTTTTTTTTTTTTTTTTTTTTTTGAATGTGGCTGTTCATTTGTCTGAGAGCTGTTTATTATTAAAAATACAATTCTTTTCCCCATTATAGTATTGGAAATTTATCAAAAAAAAAAAAAGATTGCCATCAAGTCAATTTCAACTCATAGGAACTCCCATTGGGTTTCTGAGGCTGTGAATCTTTACAGAAGTAGATTGCTCAGTCTTGCTTCCACAGAGTGGCTAGTGGGTTTGAACCACCAACTTCTGGTTCGCAGTCAGATGCCTTAAGCACTGTGCTATCACAGCTCCTTGTCAAAATAAGTAGATGATAATTAACCCTTAATTAGTTAATATTTTAGTGCAATCTACAAGTTACATTTGTTTGATTCCATTTTTCTATCTCTTTGTTCAAGAATACAAAAGTAATTGATTTTTTTCATTAATTCATGTATCTAAAAGCTTTGCTAAATTTACTCAATAATACTTTAGAATTTTAAAGAAAATTATATCATCTGTGTAAAATAAAATTTTCTTTTTCTTTTCTGAACTTTATAGTTCTGTTTTTCTTCCCTTACTGTTTGATAAAAGTGATAATGAAAAGCTTTGCCCTCTGCATTATCTTCAAAGAAATGCTTTGAGAATTTTATCAGTAGATGTGCTTTGGGGGTGTTTAAGGATATTATTGACTTGGGAACTTTTCTACTTTCACTTCTTGTTTTCATTAATGCTTTAACACAAATGGAAGCTCAATTTTATCGATTTTTTTTATCTTCAGATATTTAGATTATTGCATATTTATTCTTAATTGTGAAATTTATTTTCTGTTAAACCATCCTACATTACCAAGTGATCAACATCTGTCAGAATTATTCATCTCTTTTAAACAATGCTAATAATTTAAGATTTTAACATCTATGACCACGACTGAGTTTGGACAATGATTTTCTTTTCTTATACTCTCTGGTTTTGGAATCACTGCAATGAAAGCCGCATAAAAAAGGAAAGAGAATGTTTCCTCTACTTCTAAACTCTAGAATAATTTGTGTTTAATTGGAATGAATTCAATTCTTAAATTTTTGGTAAAATTCACAGAATAAGTTTTGGGGTCTTTTTAGGGAAGTGGGTGAGAGGAGAGGCTTCTAAGTACAATTCAGTTTCCTTAGTAGTGAAAAACTTTTTCACTGTTTTTCTATTTCTCCTTGAATACTTTTATTTTATATTTTCTTTGAATTTTTCTATTTTATCTAATGTTTTTAATGTGTTGCCATAAAGTTTTAACAGTAACTTATTATCTTTTTATACTACCTAGAATGCCTATTTACATTCCTCTCCTCTTTTCACTGCTAATATTTATTTTTTCACTTTTTTTCCTTGTTCCAGTCTTACTAGGAAAAAAAAAAAAAAAAGAGGTTTGTCTATTTTGCTATTTATTTCAAAGTATTAACTTTTGGCCTTGTTGAGCCTGTCTTATGGTATGCCTGTCCTCTTTTTATTGATTCTTTCTTACTTTATTATTTCCTTACTCTATTTAGGAAGGAAAACTCTTTTTTTTTTTTTTCTAATTTCTTAAGCTCATTCATTTTGAATGTAAGAATTTAAAGCTCTGTATTTCCTTCTAGGAGCTCTGGTAGCATAGTGTCTAAGGCACTTGACTGCTAACCAGAGGGCTGGTGGTTCAAACCCCCAGCCACTCCTCGGAAGGAAGGTTGAGCAATCTACTTCCATAGTGATACTGCCTTGGAAACCCAAGGAGGGGTCGTTATGAGTCAGGTCCAACTCCAAGGCACATAACAGCAACAACAGCATATTTCCTTCTAAAGAACCATGTTAGCTGCATCACATAAATTTGATTATCATTATCATTCAGTTCTCAGGACTTTCCAGTTGTCATTGATTTCTTCTTTGATTGATGTGGTTTTTTAAAAGTGTTAATTTCTAAAGGTATGGGTTTTGTTTTGTAATCTTTTTGTTAATTATTTCTAACTTAATTCCACTGTGCTCAGAGAATATGTTCTAAATGACACCAGTCATGTAAAGTTTGATTTTTGATCAAAGTTTTCTTTTGATTTTCATTTTCCCAGTGTACTTTGTTTCAACCTGTCTCGAAGTTATAGAGGGGTTTTCTGTTTTTTAATCAAAGCTGAAAATCTTTGTCTTTCAAGTGGATTTTGAATTATATTTTATATTTTTCCACTACTAGAAATAAAACTAGAAAGTATAACAATAATAATAATAAAAAAAACGGAGTCAATTTCCCCAAACATCATTCATAAACTCTAAAAGTCATATAATAACTCTCCAAAGATTTCTGTATTATATAACGTTTAGGACACACTTGTTGAATTATTTAACAAATAATGAATGATTTATTGAGTATATATTGTCTAGTACGTGCTGTCCTGTGCAGTAATGGATGCAGATTATGCTGAAATTCTACATTTTATACTAAATATAAATATAAATTCTACATTTGATACTATTATATAATGCTATATAATATGCACATTATATAAGTCTCTCTGGTGGTACTGTGGTTAAAACATTGGGCTGCTAAAAAGCTCATTGTTCAAACCCACCAGCTGCTTTGTGGGAAAAAGATGAGGCATTCTGCTTCTGTAAAGAATTACAGCCTTGGAAACCATATGGGACCATTTCTCTTCTGTCCTTAAGGGCCACTATGAATCAGAATTGACTGTATGGCAGTGAGTTTGGGTTTGAGTATTACACAACTAAAAAAGAAATACCTTAAATATGATAAAGATACTATTTAAATTGAGTCTAGCTGTTACTGCCCCAAGGTAACTGGCAGAAACAAACACAGAACCTAAATCCTTAGGAAAATAACATAAGCAGGAGATAAGACACTATCAGAAAAACAACTGAGATCCTTCTGCAAGAATTGTAAAACCTCCTTCCTGAGTAGAAACACAGCTTAACATTTTTACTGGTACATATGTGAATATATCTTCATTGTTTTTCATTCCAGATAGTATATTGTTGGTAAAACATTTACAAGTCATTATTCCAAATATTTAAATATTAAGGATTCAGATGTGAGGGATAGCACCTCTTGTATTTTTGTGGGGGAGAAAAGGAAGTTTATGTCTAATTAGCACTTCAATTAAGGATGTAGCCCTTTGGGACTCTATGCAGGTTTTCTCTCCTGTCACTACGTGCCCCCGCCCCATGACACTCTAAGAAAACTGAATCACAAATTCATCTGAGTTTGGCACATATTTTCAGGGTGGTAGTTACCTGTGAGAATTCACATTTTTCACTAGTTTTGGGCCTGTGTGAGAGAACCTGGATTCAGAGTGTAACTTCTTTCACAATGCCAGGAACAGAATACCAATTGTATGTTACTTTATTATTTCAGTTAGTTTTTTGAAAATATACCAACTGGTCACTTACCTTCTATCTCGTTATCCAATATTTTGCAATTATAGCAAAAGTGAAAAATCTACTATCCAACTATTGTGTACTTTAACAACATACATCTGGTAGTAACAAATGCTGAGGTGCAAGCTGAGAGTAATCCTGGCTGTGATGGTTAAGGTAATGTGTCAATTTAGCTGGGTGTGGTACAGTGAATTACTTAATATGGCCCTTCTAGCTATCATGTTTGTGACTCCCACAAGATGAGTGGGTGGGACTGTGCAAATATGAGGTGCTTGCGGCCCACCAAGGACATTGGATACTTTGTTAATAATGTAAATAAGATACTTGGCATATTTTTAGGGGTGGGACCATGCAAATAAGGTATATGTGACCCTAATGTAAGGATTGATAACTTTTGCCATCTGCTAGGCTTAAAATGGGAGCTCTGGTGGCGTAGTGCCTAAGACATTTGACTGCTAACCAGGGGCTGGTTAGTCAAACCCACCAGCCACTCCTCTGAAGGAGGACTGGGCAATCTACTTCCGTAGAGATACCACCTCAGAAACCCAAGGAAGGGTTACTATGAATCAGAATAGACTTGACAGCAGTCAGTTAGGTTTTTGGTTTTTTGGTAGGCTTAAAATGAGCCATCCCAGAGACAGAAAAAGGGATCTTACTACCATTAAGACAGAAGAACCAGGAGTGAAGTGCATCCTTTGCACCCTAGATTCCTGTACTGAATTTCCTCAATCCAGGAAAAAGAATGCTGTAACACTTTGTTGAGTTCATGAGAGATAGTGAGAGATGATAAGAGACAGTGAGAGATGGAGGCAGAGAAACTGCAGCATCAGAGACAAAACAACCGAGAGACTGGCACAAGACAGGGCAGTGGACTTCCCAGCACAGAAAGAAAAAATGAGTGTCTTAGGGCAGGAAGTTTGCTGGCAGAGTAGGGTACCTCTCTGGGCACCTATTTGCAGAGCTAAAAGAGCTTTGCAACATTTGTCCAAGTAGAGCAGAGCCCAGCTCAAGGGCCTAAGGCCAAAGAGAGGTATGCCTATGCCACGGCCGAGGGGTGGCTATTCTTCTCCAAGAACTGTATCCTAAGTGTTCCTGAACCTGAATAACCTGTTACCTTCCTGGTAAATCCCATAATAATGAGTATTGTCTGGGAGTTGTATGCAGCCATTGCATTGAATTATTGAACCCAAGAGAGAAGTAGAGAATGCCTTTGGAGGGATGGTTGTTGTCAGAATTGGTAAGAAGGTTGTTGTTGTTATGTGTCGTCGAGTCAGACCCGACTCATAGCGACCCCTCCTTGGGTTTCCAAGGCAGTATTACTACGGAAGTAGATTGCACCATCTTCCTTCCAAGGAGTGGCTGGTGGGTTTGAACCACCAGCCTTCTGGTCAGCAGTCAAGTGCTTTAGGCACTACACTACCAGAGCTCCTAAGAAGGTTGTAGGGTGATGAAAAATGTGTGACCTCTATCACATAGGAATCAGCTGTGGGCTGTTGATTCTATTCTGGATCCTCCTCTCTTGTGAAGTTAGAGGAAGTCAAATGACACCAACCCCATGCTCTTTACACATTGGGCCATGATTCTCAGTGGTTTTGCAGTTATGTAATGATGTAATTTGGCAGTTATATAATGAGGTGGTCATCCTTCATTTTGTGATGTGATGTGATCATCCTCCATATCAGCGTAATGCCAATTTTCACATGATGACATGGTCTTTGGAACCTAGCCATGTCGATAAGAGTGGGTGCATATAAGACATCTGCTCTCTACTGTGCATTAAAAAGTCAGTGCTTATCCGAATTGCATGTTACACTTATGTCTTAGGATAACATAGAGACACTGATGTTTCTTTAACAGGAACTACCATTTTCATTTTTGTTTTTTTCAGCTTTAGTTGCTTTTGAATGCCATGAGAGCGCTTTGGGAAAATTCTCTACATGGAGTCTATGACCCTTCACAGATCTATGTAATGATTTTTCCTTCTGGAAAGGAGATGAAATGAAACTTAGATTCTTGTGACCCTTCACAAAAGACAGAGAATATGTAATGTCATAAAATTCCTGGTTAAGCCTTTCTTTTCATTTGGTTATTTATCTTTTAAAATTACATTTGCTTGCAATTTATGTTTCTATAAAATAATATAGAAAAACAAGCCTCTCAGTTTCCCACTGAGATATTTATGTTTATATTTCACTATGAGCCCACAATTTCTGCTCTGGGAAAAGTAAGAAAGGGTATCAGAATATCCAACATCTTTGACCAGGGGGTCATTCTGGCCTGTGGAGACAACACTGTAAAGCTGTAAGGCATGCTGCTATTCCTTTGCCTACCCCCGATCTCCAAAAGGTCATTTCACCTCTGGACTCCAGAACACTTGTATTATTTGAAAATTTCACTTCAAACAGAAAGCTGGAAGCAAAGTGTGCAATATTTAGATGTTGATGAACTCTGTATTTGTTAAGAGTTAAAGAGTAGGTGAAATTTTCAACAAGTACTTGCCTCTCAATATCCTGAAATTTTGATCTCGCTGTGATATGTTTAAATAAATGATTAAATAAAAAAACTAAACTGTGGTTCAGTCCAAAGAAGGGAGGAAGCCCCACGTTTGGCCAACTCCAGAAGAGTCAGACATCTAGATGAAGTTGTTCAAAGGGGGTTGAACATTTACATATGAATTTAAATAAAGAAATTCCTTCTAGAGAAAGATACTTAGGAATAATTACCATATAGGTGGGCATTAAAGCCATGGAAATGAATGATGTCTAGGGAAGCTTGAAACACATATATATGCCTGGGGCGTGGTCCCATAGATTCTGATTCAGCACAATTTAAAATGTATTTGACTGCAAATATCTAAAAACCCAAGAATAATACTTTAACCCTTTGCAGACCAAATTATTTTCTGTTTTGGACTTTTTGTTAAAATCATATGCTTTCAGTAATGGAAGGCATTTGGAATGAAATGAAAGATAATTTTATTTATTTATTTTTTTTAATTGTGATTTGGGTGAAAGTTTACAGGGCAAATTCACTTTCCATACAGCAGTTCACATACACTTTGTCTCATGACATTGATTACAATTTACCACAATGCAACAGCACCCCTCCTACTTCCTTCCCATAGTTACCTCTTCCCTGTTTCCTTCCCTCCATGCACTCCTGCCCTCTGAGCTTTCACCCTGTGCATACACACCCTTTCTATTTCCCCATGATTGTTCTCTCCAAGGAGTGTATCCACCTACTGTAAATGTTCAGCTGATATGCCTCTCTTTTGTTTTGCTGGAAGCCACAGGAGTGGGTTCAATTCCAGACCTGAAGGACAGCTAGGGGCCATAGTCTCAGTGGTTCCATCAAGCTCTATCAGACCAGTAAACCTGGTCCTTTTTTTTCTTCTTTCATGATTTTGAGTTTTGTTCCACATTGTTTTCCCACTCTATCCCCAGGATCTCATACACAGATCCCCATCTGAATGGTTGACAGTGGTAGCCAGGCACCATCCAGATCTTCTGGTCTCATAGTTGTATAGGTTGTGGATTGCATGGGGTACCAGTTGCTTGGACTAATTGTTTCCATTAATCTTTGGTTTTCTTCATTCTTCTTGGCTCTGGACAAGGAGAGACCCCTCATTGCTCCTAGATGACTGACTGCAAGCTTTTAAGGTCCCAGTCACTACTCACCAAAGTAGAATGTAGAACAATGTTTTGTGTGGTATGTTATGCTTATTGAGCTTGATGTTCCCTGCAACTATGGTCCTGAGCCCACAGGTCCAACAACTTGCTCCCTCTGGGTAGCGGGCTGGAGCCAAGAAGTGACTACAACCTTTTCCCTTGTCAGCTCCACTACATATCTGGGAATTCTTACAAAACATACCAATACACATGTAGAAACATTGTCTGCCAACCCTATACATGGTCTTGGGCACACTCCCACCTGCATAGACATACCTAATCGTTCAGCCTGTCTACCCATCTATCCACCTGTAGATCAATGTTTGTCATCACTGACAACACAGTATTGTATATTCAAAAGGGTTCATCTTCATTCTCTGTACCTCCCATGCACCTTTCTGTGTCTTCCTCTTCTTCAATGCCACCGTGTTGATCATTCACATTTGGAACATTGCCTTTCTCTTCACCCAAATCAATACTTGTCTCTACCTATCTAACAGTGTTTCCTACTTTCCCTTCCTACCTGTGGTAACTAACAAAGAAAATTTCCTTTCATATATAAACTTTTCCTTGACTTTTATAATAGTGAACTAATACAATATTTGTCCTTCTGTGATTGACTTCTTTCATTCAGCATAATGTCCTCTAAGTTCCTCCACGTTATGCAGTGTTTTGCAGATTCTACATTATTATTTAGGGTTGCATAGTATTCCATTGTGTATGTATCATAATTTGGTTATCCATTCTTCAGTTGATGGACACCTAGGTTGTTTCCATCTTTTGGCTATTGTAAATAGAGCTGCGATGAACATGTTGTTGTTGTTGTTATTTGCCGTCGAGTTGGCCCCGACTCATAGCGACCCCTCCTTGGGTTTCCGGGGCAGTATCATTACGGAAGTAGGATTGCCCAACCTTCCTTCCGAGGAGTGGCTGGTGGGTTTGAACCGTCAGCCTTCTGGTTAGCAGTCAAGTGCCTTAGCCACTATGCTACCACAGCTCCCAAACATAGGTGTGCATATATCTGTTCTTGTCCTGGGTCTCACTTCTTTAGGATATATACCTAGTGATGGAATGGCTGGGTCAAATGGTATTTCTAATTCCAACTTTTTAAGAAATTGCCATACTGCTTTCCACAGTGGTTGTACCATTGTACAGTACCAGCAGTATATGAGAGTCCCAGTCTCTCTGCATCCTTGCCAGCATTTATTATTTTCTGTCTTGAACTTTGTTCCTAGTGCTAGGGCAAGATGATATCTCATTGTTTTGTGAGCATTTCTTCAAATGTTTGTTGGCCACCTGAATATCCTCTTTGGTGAAGTGTCTATTCATGTCTTCTGCTCATTTTTTAATTGGATTATTTGTCTTTTTGTTATTGAAGTGTTGGAGTTTTCTATAAATTCTAGAGATAAGTCCCTTGTCAGATATGTTATTACCAAATATTTTTTCCCAATCTGTAAGTTCTCTTTGACTCTTGGAGAAGTCTTTGGAAGTACATAATAATTTAAATTTTAGAAGGTCCCAATCATCTGGTTTATCTTCTGTTGTTTGTGCATTTGGGGTTATCCTTGATAGTCTATTTGTACCATATATTAGGGCCCCTTAATTAGCCCCTAGTTTTTCCTTAAGGAACTTTATAGTTTTAGATTTCACATTTAAGTATTTGATCAATCTGGCATTAATTTTTGTGTATAGTGTGAGGATGCATTTTGTTTCATTTTTCTGCAAATGGATATCCAATTTTGCCAGCACCATTTATTAAATAAACATTCTCTTCCCCATTTAATGGATTTCAACCCTTTGTCAAAGATCAGCTAACCATAGGTCGCTGGATCTATTTCTGGGTTTTCAATTCTACTCCATTGGTCTATGTGTCTGTCATTATACTCATACCAGACAGTTTTGACTACTGTGGCTGTATAGCAGGTTTTGAGATCTGGCAGTATGAGACTTCCTACTTTGTTCTTCTTCTTCAATAGTGCTTTGCTTATCCAAGGTCTCTTTCCTTTCCATATAAAGTTGGTGATTGGTTTTTCCATATCCTTAGAGAATGTTGATGGGATCTGGATTGGGATTGCATTGAATGTATACATAGCTTTGGGTAAAACTGACATTTTCACATTGTTCAGTCTACCTATCCACAAGCTTGGGATGTTCTTCCATTTATATAGATCTCCTATGCTTTCTTGAAGTAGTATTCTACAGTTTTCTTTGTACTGGTCTTTTGTGTCCCTGGTAAGATTTATTCCCAAGTATTTTATTTTTTTGGTAGCTATTGAAAATGGTATTGATTTCCTTATTTTGTTTTCAGCAATCTCTTTGCTGGTTTAGAGGAATCCAACTGATTTTTGGATGTTGATCTTGTATCCTGCCACGATGCTAAATATATCAATTAGTTGCAGTAGATTTTTGACTGAGTCTGTTGGGTTTTCTAGGTATAGGGTCATATCATCAGCAAATAAGGATAGTTTGACTTATTCTTTATCAATTTGGATGACTTTGATTTCCCTTTCTTGCCTTATGGCCCTGGCTAGGACTTCCAGTACAGTGTTGAAGAGAAGTGGTGATAGAGGGCATCCTTGTCTGGTTTCTGTTCACAAGGGGAATGGTTTCAGTCTCTCTCCATTGAGAATAATATTAGTTGTTGGTTTTGCATAGGTGCCCTTTATTATGTTGAGAAATGTCCCTTCTATTCCTATTTTGCTGAGCATTTTGATCAGGAATGGGTGTTGGATTTTATCAAATGCTTATTCTGCATGGATTAATATGATCATGTGGTTCTTTTCCTTTGTTTTATGTATATGGTGGATGATGATTGATTTTCCAATGTTGAACCATCCTTGCATATCTGAATGAACCTCACTTGGTCACAATGAATTATTTTCTTGATATGTTGTTGGAGTCTGTTGGCTAGGATTTTGTTGAAGATTTTTCCATCTATATACATGAGGGATATTGGTTGTAGTTTTCCTTGTGAGTGATGTCTTTGCCTGGTTTTGGTATCAAGGTTATGCTTGCTTTATAAAATGAATTAGGCAGGATTCCCTCATTTTCTATGTTTTGGAATAGTTTGAATAGAACTGGTGTCAGTCCTTCTCTGAATTTTTGGTAGAATTCTCTGGTGAAACCATCTGGGCCAGGACTTATTTTGTTGGTAATTTTTTTTATGACCTGTTCAATTTCTTCTTTTGTTATGGATCTGTCCAATTTTTCCAACTCAGTCTGTGTTAGTTTAGGTAAGTGATGTGTTTCTAGAAATCTGTCCATTTCTTCCAGATTTTCAAATTTGTTGGAGTACAGTTCTTCATAGTATCCTAATATTATCCTTTTTATTTCACTTGGCTCTGTTGTGATGTTGCCCACTTCATTTCTTATTTGTGTTATTTGTATTCTCTCCCCCTTTTCCTTTGTTAAATTTGCCAGTGATTTGTCAATTTTATAAATCTTTTCAGAAAACTAACTTGTAGTCTTGTTGATTATTTTCTATTGTCTTTCTATTTTCTGTTTCCTTGATCTCTGCTTGAATCTTTACTATTCCTTTCTTCTGTTGACTGTAGGTTTTTCTTGTTATTCTTTTTCTAATTGTTGAGGTTGTTGGTTTAAAGTGTTGATTTTGGCTTTTTCTTCCTTTTGATGTATACATTTATGGCTATAAATTGGCCTTTGGTCTTTGCTTTTGCTGTGTCCCAAAGATTGTGCTATGTTGTGTTTTAATTCTCATTTGATTCAAGGAATTTTTGAATTTCATTTTTTCTTTTTCTCTCACCCAGTCTTTCTTAAGGAGGGTGCTGTTCAGTTTCCATGTGTTTGTTCTTTTTCTGTTGATCTTCTTATTGCTGATTTCTAATTTGATAGCGCTGTGATCTGAGAAGATGCTTTGCAGTATTTCAATGTTTTTAAATTTATTAAGGCTTACTTTATGGCCTAACATATTGTCTATCATGGAGAATGTTCCTAGTGCCGGGAAAAGAATGTATATTGTGCTGTTGTTGGGTGAAGTGCTCTGTAGATATCTATAAGGTCAAGTTGGTGGATTGTATTATTTAGCTCTTCTGCATTTTTGTTCAGTTTCTTTCCAGTTGTTCTATCTTTCATTGAAAGTGGTGTATTAAAATCTCTCACTATGACTGTGGAGTCATCTATTTGCCTTTTCAACTCTTTTAAAGTCTGATTTATGTATTTTGGAACTCTTTCATTGGGTCCATAGATATTTATTATGGTTACATCTTCTTGATCAATTGATCCTTTAATCATTACATAATGTCCTTCCTTGTCTTATATGGTGGTTTTTATCTTAAAGTCAATTTGATCAGAAATTAATACTGCCACTCCTGCTCTCTTCCAGTTGTCATTTGCTTGATATATCTTTTTCCAACCTTTGATTTTTAGTCTATTTTTGTCTTGTTCTGTAAGGTGTGTCTCTGGTAGACAGCATATTGATGGTTTATGTTTTTTTATCCAGTCTACAACTCTCCATCTCTTGATTGGTGCATTTAATCCATTAACATTGAATGTAATTATCGACAAGTATGAATGAGTTGCTGTCATTTTTTTATGTGTTTTTTTATGATGTTCCTGGTTTCTTTGTTCCATATAATTTTCTGTGCTGAGCTCATTCTATTTATGAATCACGTTTTCATTTCCTTTGTTGCTTTTGTTTTAGTATTTGTGAAATATTTGTGCTTGTCCTCTTTTTTATTGTGATGTGAAAGTTTTTCACTTTTCTTTGAGGTTACCCTGTGATGTATAATTTTTTCCTCAAGTTTAGAATAGTCCATTCTATTCTGCAACTTTCTTGACTTCCTCATCATTTAGAAGTTCTGTAAATACACTATTTTTTCCCTTTTTTTGGTTTGTAGTTGTCCTCATTTGTCAGTTGATGTCTCTGGTTCCCGGTTTACAGTCTTGTAAGCTTATTTTACTTTGGAGATGTCCATAGTTGTGATGTTTTCTGGGTTATGTCATCTTGTGTATTAATGGTCTATTGTTTTTTGCTATTATTGGTTCTCTGTTCAGAGGACATCCTTTAGTATCTCTTGTAAGGTTGGTCTGGCTTTAACAAATTCCCTTAATTTCTGCTTATCTGGAATCTCCTAATTTCACCATCATATTTGAGGGACAATTTTTCCAGGTATATAATTTTTGGTTGGAAATTTTTCTCTTTCAGCGTTTTATATATACCATCCCATTGCCTTCTTGTTTCCATGGTTTCTGCTGAGAAATCAGAGCTTATTCTTATTGGTTGTCCTTTGTAAGTAACATTTTGTTTTCCCCATGGTGCTCTCAGGATTGTTTCTTTGCCTTTGGTTTTGATGAGTTTGATGACGATATGTCTTGGTGATTTTCTTTTGGGGTCTATCCTGTTTGGGGTTAGTTGGACTTCCTGAATGGATATATTCTCATCTTTCATCATATCAGGGAAGTTCTCATCCAACAAATCTTGAAAAGTTTTATCAGTGGTTTTCTCTTTCTCTTTCTGTTCTGGAATTCCAATTACACGTAAGTTATTCCTTTTGATGGTATCCCACATGAACCTTAAGCTTTCTTCATTTTTTTTTTTTTTTTCATATTTTTTCTGATTGATCCCTTTACAAACAAGTATTCAGGTATTTGTCTTCAATCTCATTAATTCTGTCTTCCATTGCATCAATTTTACTCCTTTGCCCTTCCAATATATTATCTGTTTCTTAAAATTTAGTATTAATCTTCTGAATTTCTCTCTGTAGATTTTGAATCATTTCTATTTTTTCATTTATTTTGTCATTTTGTTCTTGTATTTTCTTCATTTTGTTCTTGAATTTTTCTAAGGTTTTGTCTTTGTTTCCCTTAATTTTGTTAGTGTTTTCCTTGATCTGTCTCTCAATCCTTTGAAGATACCTAAATATAATTCTTTTGAATTCCTTATCAGGTAGTTCCAATGCTGCTTCTTCCCTTCTTCCTCAGAGATGTGAGCTGGGTCTGTATTCTCTCCCTTGTTTCTACCACTTTATCTTGCTTCTTTGTGTGGACATGTTTTAATGTTGTTTTATTTAGATCTCTGTTAACTGTTCATGAAGAGCTGTAAGAGTGAGTCAGGCTCTTCTTGGTGATCATTTATCATTGGCCAGTTGGTGGAGAAGGAAGTGGTGAATCTCACTCAGTAAGTGGAGCTGCAGGAGGTGTGGATGTGGTTGCATTGTATGGGCACAGTTGCTGTCTCCCACTCAGTTAGATAAAAATAACAATTGAAAAACCATCAAAAATGTAAAAGCAAGTGGACAAACAACACACTGCATAAACACACAGGAACAATCACTAAAAAAAAGGGAAGAAAAGAAAAAAGAAAAAAACCCTGCAATATCTGGGAAGAGGACCATAAGAGAAAAAAAGGTAGAGTAGGAGAATAAAGAAAAAAAATGGGGAAAATGCAAAAGAAAAACAAGGAACGTGGTTAACTATGAGAAAGAAAAAAATGGGAACCAGGAACAGGGAAGAGAGAAAAAGCTGAAAACTAGAACCTGCGAAGGGAAGAATAAAGAATAATAAATAAGGACAATAATAATAATAATAATTTCAAAAGACAAAAACAAACTAAAAAAAAGAAAAAAAAAATCTGGGCAGGGCAGGACAGGACACCCAGGCTCCATCTGAACACACAGACTGGGATGGAATTCCTGCCGGCTCAGAAGGTGGGTGGGAGTGAGGGATGGCCACACCTCCATTCACTAAGAGGATATGGGGTATAAGAGTAACAAGGGGAATATCACACCTTTCCAGCCATTGGTATCCAGGATATCCTTGTGGTTTCTGGCAAGTGGAACCTGTTTTGGTTACCTAGTGCTGCTCTGATAAGAATATACCACAAATGAGATAGCTTGAATAAACAGGAGTTTATTCTCTTACAGTTTGGAGGCTTCAAGTCCAAGTTCAATGTGCCAGGCCCTAGGGGCTGGGTGAAAGTCCCTCAACCTTGAACTTCAGCTCTACCTCCTGCTCCCGGCCCACTGAAGCTAGAGACTTTTCTTCACTCAGACAGCTGCTGGCTGCTGAGACTGACAAGCCCAAGGTTGACAAGTAAAAAGGCACAGTCCTGGTGTTACCAAGCCATACGGCAGGCCATTAATTCAAGTCCATTGCAAGTCCCAAGGTCAGCAGAACATGGCAGGCTGCTGAACAATGGCATGCCTACATTCAGGGTTCAAGTGGGCCATAAGGTAGAGACCGTTTCCAAAGCTGCTTCTTATATATGCGAAGCAAAACACATACCCAAAGCAGCTACTCACCTGCTCCAGTAGATCCCACCATGGAGTTGATTGCCAGTCTCATCATGGGGAATAACTACTACCAGCTGCTCAGCCACTTAACCAGGCCCAGCCAAGTTGACACACAAACTTAACCACCACAGAGCCTATTCTTGAGTCCCTGGGATCAGGGAGAATGCTATTGCTTTAAATATCCAAAATGGTCCAACCACTTGTAAACATTCAAAATAGCTGCTCCCTCCGGACATCCAAAAATCCACAGCTCATCCTACCTTCCTCTTTGCCGCTTCTCCTTTTATTAAACAGCTACCAGTGCAGTCCTCCATGCAGTCCCAGGCTAGCAGGGTTAGGTTAATTCTTACGTCCTAACACCACTCAGCAGTATTCAAGCTGTCTGTGCCATCAGGATTGCTGCCAGACCGCAGCTCCACATGTCTTCTTTTTTGCTATTTTCATGCAAATTCTTCTATATCTTTGGAGTTTAGTTCACTTCTTTATCTTTCCCTTTAAAGTTCAGGGCTCCAGGATTATCTTTTGTATCTGTGTTAATTGGTTCCCCTTTTCTTTGTTGAAGAGGGTCTTTGCAGTCTTTCTGCATATTCTGCTATCTTACTAGAACTGAAAAATAATTTTTGAGGTCATATGGATTTGATAGAATTAATGGGACACATATGTCCCAAGGGATCTTTGGTGCTGGGATTGGTGGGATGAGGCTCCTTTCTTCAGACTCATAGTTATATAGACCTTCACCAGATGGCAGCATGTACTAAGGAAGGGATAACTGCTTCCCAGTAAACCCCAGAGGTGGGTGAACTCAGGAAGTTCAAACTTTCTGCTCCATAATCCTGTAAAAGAAAATAAAAATAGCAAATAATAATAACTGTGTGGGTGATGTGTGTGTATTCCTATGGTGATAATTATTATCACCATGAATAATTCTAGTTAACATGCTAGAGAGTGACTGGGGCCTCTATTTCATTTTTTATAATATATGAAGCACATCCATACCAAGGTGCTTTTACAGATACTATGCCTTCTCCCTTCAATACTTCCTACTTCTGTTCACTGGGGATAAATCTACAAGCCTTTGAAAGCCATCTTTTTAATGAAGTCTTCTCCAAATCTTCCAACTCAGAAAAAAAGATTTTTTTCTGTGTTCTTGAAGCACTTTGTACATTCTATGAACAGAGTTTGTAGTTTACTTATCTCCCCATTAGTTACATGCTCCCAGAAGGCAAGAAGCTATAAATTACTTGCCATTGCATCTATAGGCTCATGATATAGTAGAAGTTTAATAAGTCTGATTAGATTGTATTTTCTTTGAAAGATGCTATCTCAAGGGACTTCCAGTATGATAGCAGAATAGACAGACAAGCTACACAGACTCTCTTCAACAAACAAAAGATAAACCAATTGACACAGATACAGAAAATAATCCTGGAGCCCTGAGCTTTGAAAGGAAGGATACAGAAGTGAATTAAATACCAACTAATAGATGAAAAGGAGCTCTGGTAGCATAGTGCCTAAGGAACTTGGCTGCTAATCAGAAGGCTGGCGGTTCAAATCCACCAGCCACTCCTCGGAAGGAAGGTTGGGCAATCTACTTCCGTAGTGATACTGCCTCGGCAACCCAAGGAGTGGCCGCTATGAGTCGAGGTCGACTCGACAGCACACAACAACAACAATATAAGAATCTGAATGAAAATAGTGAATAATGAGACAAATGTAACTGCAGACTGTCAGCCATTCTGAAGGCACAAACAGTTTGAATTACACGTGGTGTTAGGACCTGAGTGATAACCTAAAAATCAGCCCTGTTTCCCAAGGATTGCATGGACAACTGCACTGGCAGCTGACAACTAAAAAGCGAAACAGCAAAGAAGATAAACTGAGCTATGGACTTTCAGCTGTCCAGAGGGTATAGCCATTTTGAATATTTACAAGCAGAGTGACCATTTAGGTATTCAAAGTGGCAGAGTTCTGATCCCAGTGACCTATGAATAGGCTCCACTTGATGAGGACAGCAGGAGCAACCATATTGGAGGCTGATGACTGAAAAGGTGTGATATTCCGCTTGTTACTCCTACACCCCGCATAATCTTGGTGAACAGAGATGTGGCCAGCCCCCACGTCCACCCACCATCTGGACCAGCAGAAATTCCATGCCAGTCTGTGTGGTATGACAGAGACTGGGTGCCCTACTCTGCTCCCCATCCACAGATTTTGTTTGTTTGTTTGTTTAAAATTATTCCTTTTTCTTCCTTTTTACTTTTATTCTTTCTTTTTCCCTTTCCAGGCTCTAGTTTCTGTTTGTTTGTTTTCTCTTCTCTTTTCCTGGTTCTCATCTTTTTTCTTTATTTTGGTTCTTCCCATCCCTTGTATTTCTTTTTGTACTTTTCTCATTTTTTTTCTTTATTATTCTTTTATTCTACCTCTTTTCTCTTACTCCTCCTGCCCCAGAGACTGTGGGTGGGGTTTTTATTTCCCTCTTTTTCTATTTATATTTCTGTCTTTTTAAAGTATTTTTTTAAAATATTTCTTCTCATTTACTGCCTTTCTTCCGTCCCCCCCCCCTTTCTTGGCAACTGTGCCCATAAGACTCAGCCATATGTGCACATCCTGTTGCCCCACCTACTGAGTAAGGACCACCACTTGCTTCTGCACCAACTGGCCAATGATAGATGACAGCCAACATGAGCCCAACTCACCCTTAACTATTCTTCACAAACAGCTAACAGATATCTGTGCACCACTCTCATTTTCTATCACACCCACCAGGATAGGTGGTGAGTATACAAGTGCTGCCAGCTAGCGAATAGAGGTACACAATACACTGCTTACTAGACATATCAAAACAAAAAAAAAGAAAAAAAATCTTGGGAAAATCACATTACATACAATAACCACCAATTAAATATAAATACAGCAATGCCACAATGTCTCAGAGACAACAGATCATCACAGTCCACACAAAGCAAAATAAAGTAGTAGAAACAAGGGACCAGGATACAGACCTAGAAAACATCTCTGAGGAAGATGCAGCATTGGAACTCCCTGATAAGGAATTCAAAAGAATTATATTTAGGTATCTTCAACAGATTGAGAGACAGATCAAAAAAA
>NW_006921720.1:5927979-5929030 GCF_000298275.1 Orycteropus afer afer
AAAAAAAAAAAAAAAGACCAGGTTTGTTTGTCTGATAGAGCCTGGTGAGACCCCTCAGACTATGACCGCCAGCTATCCTTCAGGTCTGGAACTGAACTTACTTCTGTGGCTTCCAGCCAAATCATAGAGAGGCATAAGGGCTGAACATTTCTGTCAGGTAGATATATTACTTGGAGTGATGAATCACAGGAGAACAGAAACACCATGCTTGCACAGGGAGACAGCTCAGAGGGCAGGACTACATGGGAGGGAAGGACATAGGGAAGAGGTGACATAGGGAGGAAGTGGAAAGAGAGCTGTAGGGAATTGCAGTCACTGTCATGAGATGAAATCTGTGTGAACTGATGTATGGAAAATGAATTTGCTCTGTAAACTTTCACGCAAATCACAATAAAAATTAAGAAAAAAAAAAAGCATAAGTCAGACTTTAATAGAATTGAAAAGACAAATAGGTGATTCCACAGTAATAGTAGGAGACTTTAATACACCATCTTCAATGAAAGATAGAACAACTGGAAAGAAACACAACAAAGATGCAGAAAAATTAGACAATACAATCCACCAATTTAAACTTAGAGATATCTACAGAGCACCTCACCCAACAACAGCACAATATATACATTCTTTTCCAGTACACACAGAACATTCTCCAGGATAGATCACATGTTAGGTCACAAAGAAAGCCTCAATAAACACAAACACTGAGGTACTTCAAAACATCTTCTCAGATCACAAGGCTGTAAAATTAGAAATCAACACTAGGAAGAGCAATGGAAAAAAATAACAAACAAATAGAAACTGAATAACACCCTCCTTAAAGATGACTGGGTAATAGAATTAATAAAAAATGAAATTAAAATATTGTTCAATCAAACAAGAATGAAAACACAACATACCAAAACATTTGGGACACATCAAAAGCAGTGATCAGAAGTCAATTTATAGCCATAAATGCCCACATCAAAACAAAACAAAACAAAGAGCCAAAATAAATACCTTAAGTCAACGCCTCCAACAATTAAAAAGGAGCAGCAAAAAAAAAAAAAAAAAA
>NW_006921720.1:5929360-5931414 GCF_000298275.1 Orycteropus afer afer
AAAAAAAAAAAAAAATGCCAACAAAAAAAAGTCCTGGCCCAGATGGATTCACTGGAGAATTCTACCAAATGTTCAGAAAGAACTTCCGCCAATATTACTCAAACTATTTCAGAACACAGAAAAGATGGAATCCTCTCGAATTCATATAATGAAGCAAGCATAACTTTGATACCAAAACCAGGCAAAGACATCACTGCAGACCAATATCTCTCATGAATACGGACACAAAAATCTTCAGCAAAATCCTAGCCAATAGACTCCAACAACATATCAAAAAAATAATACATATAACCAAGTGGGGTTCATATGAGGAATGCAAGGATGGTTCAACATTAGAAAAACAATCAACATAATCCATCACATAAGTAAAATAAAGGAAAAGACCAATGTGATCATAACAACTGACATAGAAAAGGCATTTGGTAAAATCCAACACCCATTCCTGATAAAAACTCTCAGAAAAATAGGAACACAAGAGAAATTCCTCAGCATAATAAAGGGCATATATACAAAAACAACAGCTAACATTATTCTTAATGGAGAGAAACTATTCCCCATGTAAATGGGAACCAGACATGTATTCTCTCTGCCCTCCACTTGTATTCAACATTGTATTGGAAGTCCTAGCTAGGGCAATAAGACAAGAAAGCGAAATCAAAGGCATCTAAATTGGTAAGGAAGAAGTAAAACTATCCTTATTTGCTGATGATATGATCCTATACATAGAAAATCCAAGAGACTCAGCAAGAAAACTCTTGGAACTAATTGAGAGACTTAGCATAATGGCACGATACAAGGTCAACATAAAAAATCAGTTCAATTCCTCTACATCAGCAAAGAAATTGCTGAAAAGGAAATAAGGAAATCGATAGCATTTGTAATAGCTACTAAGAAAATAAAATACTTGGGAATAAATCTAAACAAGGACACAAAAGACCTTTACAAACAAAACTACATAACACTAATTCAAGAAACTATAAGAGATCTATATAAATGGAAGAACATGCCAGGCTCATGGATAGGAACATTGAACATTGAGAAAATGTCAATACTTCCCAAAGCAATCTATACATTCAATGCAATCCCAATCCATATCCATCAACATTCTTCAAGGATATGAAAAAAAAAAAAAATCACTAATTTTATATGGAAAGGAAAGAGACTTCAGATAAGCAAAGCAATATTAAGAAGAACAAAGTAGGAGGTCTCACATTCCCAGATCTCAAAACCTACTATACAGCCACAGTAGTCAAAACTGCCTGGTATTGGTACAACAGACACATGTTGTTGTTAGGTACCATCAAGTTGTTTCCGACACATAGTGACCCCATGCACAGCAGAACGAAACACTGCCCGATCCTGCACCAGCTCCATGATCCCTGCTATACTTGAGCCCATCATCGCAGCCACTATGTCAATCCATCTCATTGAAGGCCTCCCCCTCCTTTGTCGACCCTCCACCCTACCAAGCATGACATCCTTCTCCAAGGAATGGTCTCTTCTTACAACATGACCAAAATAGGTGAGATGAAGTCTGACCATTCTCGATTCTAAGGAGCATTCTGGCTGCACTTCCTCCAGGACAGATCTGTTAGTTCTTTTAACAGTTCATGGTACTCTCAGCATTCTTTGTCAGCACCACAACTCAAAAGCATCAACTCTTCTTCAGTCTTCTTTATTCATTGTCCAGCTCTCACATGCATATGAGTCGATTGGAAATATCATGGCTTCTGTCAGGTGCACCTTAGTTCTCAAGGAGACATCCTTGCTCCTCAGCACTTGAAACAGTTCCTTCACAGTTGACTTTCCCAATGCTACACATTGTCTAATGTCCTGACTGCTGTTTCCATTGGCATCGATTGTAGAACCAAGCAATGTGAATTCTTTGACAACTTCAATCTTCTCTCCATTTATTGTGATGCTGCTCATTCATCCAGTTGTGAGGATTTTTGTATTCTTTATATTGACATGTAATCCATACTGCATATTGTATCCTTCAACCTTCATCAGTAAGTGCCAGATGTCATCCTCACTTTCAGCAAGCAAAGTTGTAT